>NC_136972.1:10413098-10493098 GCF_032717465.1 Coenobita brevimanus | reverse complement strand
TCTTTGGGATTCCAGTCTTCTGCCTGCATTGACTGGAACTAAGAAGGTGAACAGGCTGGCAATACTTGTGTGGGAGAAAGATATTTCCTGCCCAGGAGAGACCTCTCAGCTGCCGTGAATTCCCAAAATTGCAGCCGGTACTGGTGAGGATCAAGCAAACACAGTCATCAAGATGCTGAAGGACTGATCCTTTGACAGATGGATTGTGGGAATGAGCTTTGACATCACCACAAACAACACTAGACAGCAGGGTAGAGTGTGCATCAGGATAGAGGCTGCTTTGGACAGGGGCCTATTACACTTTGCCTGTCGCCATCACGTGTCAGAGGTTCTGTTGGGGGACGTCTTCAAGAAGACGTTTGGTGCATCCAGCAGCCCTGATGTTGGGCTCTTCAGATGATTCAAGGAAAAAACTTGCCTTCATTGACTGCGATGCATTCTGAGTCCGAAGCACTGACCCAGTTATGTGATATGTCTTTGACTGATTCCCACAACTTGTTACCGAGGTGCTGGAATTCGTCCAGTCCACTTTGAAGGAATCACACATGGGGGATGCCTACAAGGAGTTTCTGGAAGTAAGCTTCGTCTTCCTTGGCTGGCAGTGAGCATCCAAATGACATGAACTTCAAAGTTCGAGGCGCAATGCATAATGCTTGCTGGATGGCCAAGATTTTGAATGTACTGAAGATCTGGATATTTTGTAGTCATTTCTGACTGACATCTCGTGAGGAACAGACAATGAGAGACACTGCTTTGTTTGCCTCGTTGGTGTATGTAAAGTATATACTGGTTTAGAGCTCCTGAGATGGCAAATGCCCCGGTGAATTACATCCAACTGCTGAAGGACATCAGCAAGTACTACGCCATCAAAAAAGGAGTCACGAATGCTGTGTTCGATGCTATGATGCACCACCTCTGGCACCTGCGTGACCAATTAGTTGCACTTACTCTCTTCAGTCCTCGGGCGTCAGTGGAGAAGAAGGAAGAGATAGTGGTGACCACTGAGTCGAACGAATTTGAAGAGCATCCTCCTAAAAGGAAAGGTGGGACTGGACATGATGATGACCAAAAGGACACGGCTGGTTGACTATTGCACCAAAAGGATCCTGTCCTTCTTCGAAATGGCACGTATCCTTAGCAACTTCCTTCAGTTATACCTAACAGGGTGGGGAGGTCATCCAGATTACAAACAGGGAAAGGATGTCTTGCAGTCGATCTCAGTGGTCAATGACGTCTCAGAGAGATGGGTCAAACTCATCCAAGACTTCAGTGCAACCCTCGCTCAGCAAGAAGAGCAAAAGCAGTTCCTCCTACAAGTCGTCTTGGAACACATGTGAAGAAACTCAAAGCCAACGAAACAATTCTTGATGATGCAGAACAGTGAGTTGAAACTAGATCACCTACTAAACTTCTCAGCCCGTGCACAACTATTAATATTTGTTTCTACTGGTATTTAATTTATATTGTTATTCGGGAAAGAATAAAAAAACTGAGTCTGTGTTTGAATAAATTGGAAAATGAATTTATCTGAGCACTCTGATATATGCCGAATATACTGTATATATATATATATATATATATATATATATATATATATGTGTGTGTGTGTGTGTGTGTGTGTGTGTGTGTGTGTTTTACGATGGTATTCTAGGTACAGTATGCTTTGTGTTTTCCTGTTTTATTTTCTGAATACTTCATGTATCAGTGCAGAATTGGGTGAGCATTATGATGGCAACAATTTTATGAACGTATGTGTATCCCCATAATAATTTCAACCCGGATTCTTGTATAAACATGACTGACGTAAGACCCAGAAATAAGGAAAGTAAGAGGACTGAAGTCTGAGAACTAATAACATGAAGCCTAGTGAAATGGACTGCATAATTATTAACACAACATTCAATCTTAACTCCGACAAATAAAGTATTTTTCTACAATAACAGTGTTACTTTGTTGGGCAGAAACGAAGTCTTAAATAACATAAATAGTCAGTGAAGGATATGGGCTGATTTCACTGGGAACTCTATTACTTGTTGTTTTTGTCCTGCTTATGCAGTATCAGATTGCCGTTCTCCACTGCAATAGCTGTTCCAGTACACTACCTAGCCTGTAAGTCCAGTCTGCAATACTACAGTTGCTTGTCAATCCATTCCGGTTTCTGCAGCCTTGCCATCATTAGTTGTCTCACTCTGTGTAAATAAAAAACGCAGGGCAAAAATCAAGCCTTACAGCATCACAGTTTGTGGATGTAGCAACTCGGTTGCCTTTGGATCAATACCAACATTCCATGTACAAAAAGACCCACCACTGAACCCTGTATTACTATTTTTGTAGCGTCCTTCCAGTGTTGTTGTTTTCATTATTAACGACTCTTCTTTGACGTCCCTAATGTCAGTTATTGATTCACCTCTGTACTGACAGTGAAGCAATGTGTCATATTTTTCTATTCAAGTCTTGCTTTGGGAAATTTATGGAATATTTTTGTAATCAAGATAAAAAACGTGAATGCATATGATCTTGTCAAATATACACATAAAAATACAGTCATTCAACAATTCTGTTAGTGCAAGTTTGCTTGGCCATCCCGTAACCTGAAAAGATATAAAGTAGTATTTACACAACTCTTTCATGGCCGCGTCTTCTCTGATATTTTACTCCAGCTAACACCATACAAGTACTTTGAGCTGAGTGAGTCGTAGACTGTGAGTGTTACTCCAGTCACCATTAACACTCACGTGGTAGGGTTAATCAAGTTTTTTTTTTTTCCAGACAACGCCAGACGATATTTTTCAGTTAAGTGTGTCATAGAAACCTAAGTGTTAAATTAGTAACGCCAGACAATGTTGTTCACTAAAGTTATCACAGAAGCCTGTGTAAAAAATTAGAAACACCAGACGATATTTTTCAGCTGAGTGTGTCATAGAAACCTGAGTCTGAAATTAGTAACGCCAGACGATATTATTCAACTGAGTATATCATAGAAACTTGAGTGTTAAATTAGCAACTCCAGATGATATAATTCAGTTGAGTGTATCATAGAAGCCTGTGTGTTAAATTAGCAACGCCAGACATTATTATTCAGTTGAGTGTATCATAGAAGCCTGTGTGTTAAATTAGCAACGCCAGACATTATTATTCAGTAGAGTGTGTCATAGAAGCCTAAGTGTTAAATTTGTAATGCCAGACGATATAATTCAGTTAAGTGTATCATGGAAACCAGAGTGCTAAAGTTAGAAACACCAGGCGATGTTATCAGGGTGAGAGTGCGTCACAATAACCTGAGTGTTAAATTGGTAAAGCCAGACGATATTGTTCAGTTGAGCGTGTCATAGAAACATGTGTGTTAACCCATTGTAGCCCAGTGTCCAGAGTACTGAACAGAACTGTTTTTTTTTTTCAATCCTTTATAAAGCAGGGAACCCCCGGGTAGGGACCTATGAGCTTCGCGACTATGAGCCGATAGGCGGAGGGCGGTACGCTTAGTACCCACCTAGTGCCATGCCTCGCCCAGCACCCCTGGGATCCAATGGGTTAAATTAGTAACGCCAGACCATCTATCTATCTATAGCTAGACGCCCTAATCCGGTAAGGGGTGGCGACAAACAAATCGCCTCTATGTCGCCTTGTCCCCTGCCATTTCGATGCCCTCTCCCAAACTTACGCCTCTCTCTGTCATATACCTCTCCACTCCATCCATCCATCTCATCCTCGGTCTCCTCCTCCCTCTCCCGCCCTCCACCTCACTCACATACACTCTCCTCTTTAGTCTCTCACGCTTCATCCTCTCCACATGGCCAAACCACCTCAATGTACACTGAAATTTAATGAAAACCCACCACGTAATACAATTGCAGTAATTTGTGAAGCATTGATGGTTTCCAACACTGATCTGATTTGGCATGATTGTACAGTATACTCATACAACACCCATCTGAACACAAAGATTCGCTCTGTTAAATAAGCAGTGTCTTAGAGATGAGATTAATCTATTCAAACCATTCCACTCTTTGCCTACTGGCGGAAAAGGAACACATCGTTATCTAATGTCTAGGACGAAGGTTAGGTCATGTGTGTGCAGAATATGGTCTGTGAGTTCTTGAAAGAGTGCCAGCATGCCATGTTTTTCATGCCTAGAACGTCATCGTGCCTGAGGGATGCTGGAGGGCGGCATGGCGCAAAGTGAGGCATCCCATAGAATGTGGCTTGTCATCATTCAACGATTGCCAGGGTCACCCAGAGGCATCGTGAACAGGCTCAGTTGACGACTGACAGCGTCCTGCAAGAGTACATGTCACAACAGAAGGTCAAAGTCACCATCTCCGGGACAGATTCCTGACTGCAGCACAAACACCACGTGAGAATTCTGGTAGACATAATCATCCGATAAGCAGGTTCACCTTACAGCGGCGACTGTAGTTGTTTGGCCTAAACGTACACAGACTCGTAAGGATTTTGGATCTCTCACTCGCCCATCGTCGGAACAGGCCAAAGTGGTGTAGCCAACATGAACATTGAACCAAAAGACGGTGGAATGCTGTTCTCTTCACTGATGAACCTTGTTTCTGTGTGAATCACTCTGATGGACTTGTGAATCACTCCACATACTCCTCGCAAATAACTCATTTCCTCTTCTCTCACTCTTGATTTATGTCCTTCCAACGGGGTACAAGCTTCCATACGTTAGAGTGGGTATCATAATACTATCATACAGTGACTTTGTTAACGTCCATCCTCACTTCCCTATTTCTTATCACTGATTCAATGAACCAGCAACCATTCTTCCCTGTTGTATCATTTCATGCACTTCATCCTCTAAACTTCCATCCTTAATCATCACAATACCCAAGTATTAAAATGCACCCAGATAATCCATTTCCTCACCATTCAGCTTTACTGTGCATTCAGTGATTTCATTTCTCTCGAAGACCACAACTTTACTCTCCCGTACATTCACCTTTAGATTCCGTTTCTTACACACTCTACTAAGCTCACTAACCTAGCCTTGCAGTTCCCCTTCGTCTTCACTTAACAATACAGCATCATCTGAAAAAACAAGAACAGGAAGTCTCAAAACGCGCCCTCTCTCATTAAGGCCATTCCAACATCCACTACTCTACCTTCCATGTCTTACATAACTCCATCCATATGCAGATTGAACTATCATGCAGGCACGACACATCACTGCTTCAGTTCAACATTCAGATAAAAAAATTCAGCCAGATCACTATCCCCACGCACTGCAACCATGATGTCAATAGGTAGATAGGTAAGTCAGTAGGTGACTAGGTAGGTAGGGGCTACCAGTGTCGATAAGTGGATAATGTAGAGGATCGTAGATTTCTGCTGCTGCCAATGTAAATAATAGTCATACTTTAGCAGTTTGTTGATTGGTCAGGCACCTCAATCACCAGTATTGTGGGCTGCCACCAATATAAATTCATGAGGCGTTGGACAGCGTGGAGACTGTATCGTCCGATCCGATCCGATGATTTTTCGGGGATATGCCTCTGTAACAGTATACACACTCCGGGGGTTAAGGGGTTATATTGTGAAGCAGTTACTGTATATTGTTACTGCCTGCCCCTGTGACAGATTGAATAACGTGACCCCACTGATTGTCAATTTCTTGTATCCTATCTCCTTCTACCTCCAACCGATCTCCTATTCCTTCTGCCTCCCTACACCTGATTTCTGGGTATATTACTACCTGGTTTCCGGCCTGGCTGACGCGTGTGTGTATAGCGTCTGGCACGCTTCCATCATGTGGCTAACTAGCTCCCGTGAATGTGTTTGACATACATCCTGTGTATTGGCATTCGTGACAGTCTAGGGCCAGGGGATGTTTCTGTTTTCTCTTCCCGTTTCACCAGACACCTGCTTGTTACATATTGTGCTAGTGTTACATATTGTGCTATAAGTATTACATCTTGTTTAAGACTATATTAATGCCTATAGTAACACAGTTCCCTGCTATCCAAACTCCCTTGCTATGGCATATCATTTTTTCCCCTCTGATATCCTTATATCTCAGCGACAGAAAGATTAAAACCAGATGGTGTAGATTCCAGTTTCCACTCGATTAATGCCGGCGTGCCACAGTGATCAGCTCTGGCTCCAACCCTGTTCCTAATTCATAACAGTGACCTATCTGTCACCCATAATCCCATCCAGTCATGTGAAGATGATTCAACACTTCACTTTTCATTCACACTTAAACAACCAATCACAAAGTTTAACATCTCTAACTCATAACTCAGTACAGCAATTTCCATAAATTAAATGAAAGAGGACAAAATAACATTGTTTCATTTAATGCTACGAAAACCAGATATGTACAGTTTACTAATAGTCAGATATTGCCTGATTCCTGTGTTACCTTCAATGCTACTAATATTCCTACTGCTAAAAGTATTGATATTCTCGATGATTTACCTAATAATATCCTCAGCTGGACCTCTCATGTTAGATCATTTGTTAAAAACGCTTCAAAGAAACTTCTGTTATTGTACAAAGTCTGTAATTTCTTCACTGCTGAGCAGTTAGTTATAATTTACAAGAGTTGTGTGTGCTTTCAGCTTGAATACTCCTCGCCCTTGGGGAATGGATGTGGAGAGGTTGCACTAAAACACCTGGACAAAATTAAGAACAAAGCTGTTAGAATTAATAATAACTCTAGTATTACAAATGAACTACTTCCTCTACAAGTAAGAAGGAATGTTGCCTCCCGTGCATTATCTTACAGATACTGTTATGGCAATTGCTCAGACGAAGCTGCATCCACCGTGCCGCCCCTCCACGACTTCCCCCACGCTACACGGGCATCTCGATGTGTTCATAACGGGACTGTCACACTGCCATACTGCAGAAATTCAGCTTATCAGAGATCTTTTATTCCTTGAACTGCATCTCTTTGGAATTCACTTCCCAAGAGTGGTTTCTCCCCAAACTCCAACCTATGGCTATTCAAGTCCAGCTCTTACAGATTTTTTTATGAATGGAGGAGACCTATTATCAGGTTAATGGACTTTTCCCATTATTTTGTTTTTCCTTGTTCTGTTCTGTTATTTAATAAAATCACCCATATTCTCATTCACTCATTTGCAGATAGCACTTCACAGTTCCCTCACATTAAAATACCCATTCACAAAATTTAGTATCTCTAACTTGCAACTCCATAAAGCAATCCCAATAAATCAAGAATTATCTAAGGTTGCTGAGTGGGAACACAATATCATTGTCATATTTACGCTAGGAAAGCGAGACATATAAAATTTACAGACTGACAGACATTGCCTGATTCTTGTATTCTCTAAATGTATTGAAATTCATTGTTTCACTTAACAATACCCTCAGCTGGACGTCTTACTGTACTGTATGTTAGAGCACTTGCTATGATAAATTCAAAGAAATATGGATTTTTGTATACAGAATCTTCACCGACGAGCAGTTAGCTATATGTTACATGAGTCACGTGCGATCTCGGCTGAGATATTACTGTGGGGTGGATGTGGAGAGGTTGCATTAAAACAACTGGACAAAATTCAGAACAAAGCTGTAAGAATTATAAATAACCCAGCATTTACAAATGTACTACCTCCTCTACGAGTAAGTAGGAATGTTGCCTCCCTTGCATTATTTTACAAATACAGTTATGGCAAAAACTCAAACGAAATTGCATCCATTGTGCCACCGCTCCACGCCTTACCCCTCGCCACACAGGCGTCTAGTAGAGTTTATGGCAGGAATGGCACGGTGCCATATTGCAGAATTTCTGCCTATCAGAATTCTTTTATTCCCCAAACTGCATCTCTGTAACTCACTTCCCCAGAATAGCCTCCCCCCAAACTTCAACCTACAGCAGTTCAAGTACAACTTTTACACGATTTTTTGGTGAATGGAAGTCACCTGTAAATTGGAGTACGGAATTTTGAAAATTGTTAAAAATCTTCTGTCAAGAAAAACTATGAAAACTTCGCCTTGATACTGGAGGAAGCAGCACTTGAAATAGGAACTATGGAACTAACACAAAAGAACAACAAACTCTCAAATGTAACGAAACTATGAGTGCAGAAAAGTAGAAACATGAAGGTAATACCTGGAAGAGATAAAGTAAAAGTAGTAGAATTAACAATGACAGCACATAAGAAAATGCAAGATGTGAAGAAATTCAACATGCTGAAAATAAACGAATCCTCTGTCTCAGGATCCAGCGTAAAGGCAAGAAAGAGGAGACAAGAGATAATGAAAAGTCAGATGTATGCTGCAAAGAAATAAAATGATGAAATAACACAGTCGAGAAGAAATTGTCAGAATGGTGGAAGAATTGTACGGTTACCTGTACATGTTAGATGAACTGACTGCACGTCGTTGAAAACCGGTATCTACAGAAATTCTAGATATAACCACAAAAGAGAGAATAATACCTTTGAAAAGTATGAATTTTTGAAGCTATTCGCCTTGAATCTTGGTGGTCATCTTAAATGGCCTGGTGCTTATATATGTATATATATATATATATATATATATATATATAGATAGATAGATAGCTAGATAGATAGATCGATAGACAGATAGATAGATAGACAGAAAGATAGGTATAGATTTATATATATATATATATATATATATGTATATATATATATATATAGATAGATAAATATATATATATATTAGGGTACGTCATAAAAAAATAATTTAATTGTTCAGTATTTTTAGCATATTTGCATACATCATTCACACTTTTCTTTTCTTTACAGATATAGATTGAATTCGATAGCTAAAACTAGATCTAGTTTGGAAACATGGCTTGTAGGTCTGCCTTTGGCTGAGTTTTCCAGAGTGAAGCTTCTTAGTTGTGAAGAAGTTTTATGATTCCTGTACCATCATCAGGAAGTAAAAACATCCTTGGAGGCTTGTGTGACTTTCTCAGCGAAACAAGAGGCAAAAATCTGTGATAAAGCCAAGACTCCAGTTATTGATTACTACCATCATCTAGTAAAGGTTAGCAGGTTATGTGCTGAGCACACGAAGTTGAAGATAAGCAAAACAAGAAGTTCTGGAGAAGCACTAGAAGACAGGAAACGATTCCAAAAACATCTACATGAGCATTTTGATGTCTACCACCGCGACACACTCTGCTTGAAGAAGATCGAAGATGACCGGGATTTTGTCATTGCTCAGCGCAAACCTGGCCGACCAGGAATCATGACCGTAGTTGACAAAAACTGATGCAAGTGGGAAAGAGCAAAAGAAAAAAACAACAGGAGCAACATACAAAAAATGAAAGACACGATCCACAGAGGCTGCCTTGGATGCAAAGGTGGATCTGGAACCTTTGTCTACCTCTAGCAGTCCTGGATCAGACAATTAAGATTCATTCGTACCATCACCTCTCCACGTACCAGGAACATGTACTAAATGACCCCGACGAATTGCGGTTGTCAGTGGCCAGGTGGCTTCGGCTCTCGGCTCTCGACAGGACTCAAGTCAGTGATCAGAGAGCAGCTCATATCCTTACACCTTTTGCATCCCATCTTGGCCACGATGTGAATAAGATGGATATCAGTCTAAGTGCTATCAGAAAGGAATGGAGTGTTCATCATACAACTTTAACCGCTGAACTGAGGCTAAAATTCTGTCCCACTGTTCCTCTCACTCTTCACTGGGACTGTAAAAGCATGTATATGACTGGTTGGGATATCGATCGTTTACCGATTCTGGTCTCTGGTAAAGCAGTAACGAACTTTTGGCAGTCCCCAACCTCCTTGATGGTAAGGCAGAACCAACGACAGTGGTCACCGGAGCAGCCCTAAAATAATGGAACATTGAAGATCATATCAAGTCACTGTGCTTTGATTCAAGAGCAGTGAATGGTGGAAGGAAAGCCGGAGTGTGCCTTAGAACTGAACAGATCCTGCAAAGGAACCTTTTACATCTGTCTTGTAAACATCACATTTTTGAAACTGTGTTGGAGGCAGTGTTCAATTGCCTGGCTCTAGGGGAAAAAAAAAAAAGGAAGTCCAAACATTTCTTTATTTGTTGAATTTAGGGAATTCTGGCCTGGAAGATGAAAGAATGAGACTGGCGATTGAACCATGGCGAGACAACGTCTTAAAATTTGCTCAGCAACACCCCTTCGTCCTCCAGCCTCGAGATGATTACAGGGATATACTAGAGTTGATAGTGGTGTTTTTGGAAGAAGTGCCTAATGGACACCCCGCTGTTACAGTCAAGACTCCAGGAGCAATACATGGAGCCAGATGAATGGCTAAGGCCACTTATCCTTTAGAGCTGTGGCTATTCAGGCACCAGTTTATTGAAATGAGAAACCATCTCCAGTCCACCAATGGCGGACAAAACCAGACGTACAGTTTCTGAAACAGTATCAGCGACCTGTGTTTGTCGTCCGGTACTATGTTCGAGCATGGTTCATTGTTGACAAATCTTCCATTACCCCACGTGTGGACCTTACTTTATTGCTGAAACTTCCCCTTTAACAGAAATGCTATTTGCAGAGATGCAACCATTAAGACGTTTGGAAAACACCTATGACACTTGCTGGAAACGACATTTGGTCTGTCAGTGTTTGATGAAGGTGTTTCTTTCGATAATAAAAGGAAAATGGTTGCAAATATGGGCACAGTGCAGAATCAAGACAGACCTTGCCACCATGTTGCTCCTGCAGATGTAGCTGGAAAAACCCCTTCCAGAGTTGTTCACCACCAAAACCAAGGAAATATGCACCATAATGGATATTGGCTCTGAATTCCTGTTGGATGATCCAGAGCAATGGCCGAAATTGGACTCCTACATGGCTGGAAAGGCAAGCTGGATATCCTCATGGAAGTCAACAATACAACTGAGTGTGGCGTTTCGATGATCACAGAATTCAAAATGTATAACACATGACTTGCTTGTGTGTGACAATTAATGCTATTCTGTAAGTCATGTAAATGTGCTGTGCTGTTACAATGTTTACCGGTAAGATGCATGACTCAAGATCTATTAAAGTATTTCTGGGTGATAAATTAATCATCCGTGAATTGTATAAAATATATGAAATTTTCCATGAAAGATATTTTCATACTGCTTAAAACGTATAAAACTACGGCCAATTAACTGCAAAAGTGCTCCTTTACGCACAGGCATGGCATACATGATTTGGCGTCTCGTCAGGCACTCCTCCATTTAGGTAGTGCATTTTTGTGCGTTTTCTTTCGATTGTGGAGAGTTTTCAATGAGAACTTCATAGGTTTGATGATATGGCTACTTTGCTTATGTGGGGAATGGCTGGGAGAGGGAGGGATGTGAGAAGGGAGGATGTAATAAGTAGGATGGAAGTAGTGGAAGCAATCAAGAAAGACAAAATATGGAAAGCCCCCAGGAATTGATGAAGAGTTTGGTGAAATGATGAAGCATGGGCGAGAGATAGTAGTTGAATGGATAAGGAAGATATGCAGACTGGCCTGGGAGGAAGGTAGAGTCCTGGAGGACTGGAAGCCATGTTTAATTATTCCTCTGTCCAAAGGAAAAGAGGAAAAAGAACTGTATGGTCATCATAGGGGCATTTGTCTCCTTAGTGTAATAGGAAAAGTGTACAGTAGGATACTTATTGACAGAATTAGTGAAATAACAGAGGAATTAGTTGGAGAAGAACAAGAAGGTTTTAGGAAAGGAAGAGGTTGTGTAGATCAGATATTCATCCTTAGGTCTTTAGGGGAAAAATTTCTAGAGAAGGGAATGAAGTTTTACGTGGCCTTCATTGACTTGGCGAAAGCATATGGCAGAGTAAATACACAAGGAATGAGGAAAATATTGAGAATATATTATGTAAATGGAAAGTTGTTGAATGGTGTGAAGAGTACGTATGAGGGTGCAAAGGCTGCAGTTCATGTGGATAGCGAACTGCTTTTTTTTTTTTTTTCTATTTTAATGTTGGACTGAAACAGCGATGTGTCATGTCTCCATGATTGTTCACTCTGTGTATGGATAGGGTTATAGGAGAGATACAACGTAGGACAGTGGATGTCTGAGCAACCCTAATGAAAGAGGGAAGTGTTTGGAAATTCCCTGTAGTTTTTTTTTTTTTTTTTTTTTTTTTTTTTTAGTCTGTGATACTGTATTGCTAAGTGAAGACGAAGAGGAACTGCAAGGCTTTGTGAATGAAGTTTTGAGACTGTGCAAACCCCAAAATAAAGGAAGTGTAAAGTTATGGTATTCGAGACAAATGAAATCACTGAATGTAGTGTGAGGTTGGATGACGAGGAAATGGAAAAACTGAGTGCAATTACGCACTTGGGTAATGTAATGAGTATGGGCGGACGTTTGGAGGATGAAGTGTTTGAAAGGGTACAAGAAGGAACAAAGGTTGCTGCTTCTATTAAAGCAGTGATAAGAAATAGGGAAGTGACCATGAAAGTCGCTGCATGACAGTATTGTGATACCAACACTAACGTATGCACGTGAATCATGAACCTTGTTGGAAGGATCCAAGTCAAGAGTGCGATCAGTGGAAATGAGTTATTTGAGAGGAGCATGTGGAGTTACATGGAGAGGTAGAATGAAAATTAAGTAGTGATGGAGCATTGTGGTATGGATGTGGATGTGCTAGAAAGCGTTAGGAGATATACACTGAGGTGGTTTGGCCAAGTGGAGAGAAAGGAGAGTGAGAGACTAACGAGGAGAGTGATGTGAGTGAGGTAGAGGGGGGTGAGGGAGAGGGAGGCCGAGGAGAGGCGAAGGGATGGTGTAGAGAGATATAACAGAGAGAGGAAGGTTAGCTGGGGGAGGAGCTGTCAAATGGTGGTGGAAAGGACGACATGGAGACGATTTATTTGTGGCCACCCCATACGGCATTGAGGAGTCTGGCAACAGAGAAAAACACCACTTCATCCATCATTCTATATGCGCTAATTTCACCCTAACAAATCGCTGCTGAGACATATAAACTCCCGGGATAAAAGGAGACTATCAGATATTCCACTTATTTCTTCCTATTCCTGTTAGCAATGTATGTAAAAAATGGTGGGGTTGATAAAACTTTTAGGTAAAACTAGTACATAATGCCCGTCTTCGACTACACCCTCTATGAGTCATGGTTCATGGAACCATTTCCCCTATGAACTTAATTTCCCTCATGGAGCTATTTTCCTTCGTGGACCAGTTCTCTTCATACTTCAGATGTCCACCATGATTCTACATCCTTTCATTGACCCATTTCTCCCACGGACCATGTTTACCCTTTTTATATTTTTACCTTATGGACCCATTTTCCTCCAGAGGCACTTCACCATGGACCTATTTCCCCAATGTATCCATTTATCGCCATGGATCTGTTTTTCACTATGGATCTCATCTCCCTATGAACTTTTTCTCTCACCATGGGGCACGCCATTTCCGCACATGGACCTTTTTTTTTTCATATGGACCTTTCTCCACATGGACCTATTTTCTCACAAGTCTGTGTTTCCTCCATTGATCTTTTTTCCCGCTTTAGGCTACCCCCCCCCCATTTCCCCCAAGGACGTATCCCCATGGACCTATTCCAGCCATGGACCTATTTACCCCATGGACTTATTCCCCAGTGGAAATATTTCCCCCATCCACTTCCCCCCCAACCCCCTACCCGCATACCCCCTAACCAAGTGAAGTATGACATCTCTTGGACTGTCGTGTAGAAAGCCACCCACCCACCAACAAAGCCCTCTACCCCACTCTCCCAGGTGACCAACCCATCCAACCACCCCACCCATCATCTCACCTACACACCCAAGTATCTACCCAACCATGCCCACTCATTTTGCCCACTCCATCTACTGTCCCCAACACAACCATCCTCCCCTCCCCTCTTTGCTCACCACACCCGCCACCCCACCCTCTCACTCCACACACTCTATCCACTCTCTCCAGACACCCCATCTGTCCTCCCACCCTGCATACCCATCCATCTCATCTTGCCCACCAACCCAACTCATCCTGTACACATACCCCACCAACCTGCTCTGTCCGCCCTCCCATTCATCCACCAACTTGCACAACCCGCCACCAGACTCAAACCACAGGAAAATTATTTCCAACTTTACACACACACACACACACACACACACACACACACACACACACACACACACTGAGGGATAGCTACCTTTATAATAGAGATTAGCCGTGAGTGTTTTTTTAACAAAGGTAAATAAAATATACAAACTCATTTTTTCGTCTTAAATGTCTCCGTAAAAGAGCTTTAAATCATGCGTATGGAAGTTTCTGTATCCTCTCCTCCTCCTCCCCCCCCATCCTGTGTCAGAGCTTACTCCTGCAGAAGGCACTTGGGTTTCTTCCTGAGTTTTAACTCTTAAATAGTTTTCATAAAGAAGGCTAGCTTCCATTTACCACTCTGATATCCGTGAGTTTGTTAGCCAGTATAGTCAAGTGATTCAGTTCCCTTAGTAAATGGCATTTTTGTGTCCGTTCTGCTCGATATGGAAATTTCAATTAACCTGCATGGTGTTCTCGATGACTGACTTAAAAACACGGATGTATTAAACAATACAACCTGCCACTCGGCCTTCCAGTCACACATACACCAAACTTGACATGGCCTGCTCTGACATACCGCGCATGCCCATGCGAAATTTCAGCTCCTTTCACCTAGTGGTATGACCTGCAGAGGGTTCCCTCTCTGGCGGGAAACTGGGCACAAAAGTGCGCTAAGCTCATGCGTAATTATAATTTCCACTTTTTTGTCAGTTCGTCGTTCCGCGTTTTTTGATTTACGGCATGTCGAAATCCGAGGGGGCGAAATGTGGACGGACACACACACACTCGCACAATGCATATTTGCTTAGTACTATTGATATGTTCTGTTCTCATCCCCGTACACTACAGCAAATAGATACATTGTTGGGGTATACGGATTCTCATACAAATTCTACTCTGTTACCAGTTTCTCTAAATTGTCGGAGGAGAAAAAGGAAGATCACATATTATCCCGTCTTCTCACAAGCTATGTATGTAAAAAAGTGGAAAGTTGTAGAGGAGATGTTCGCTTTGTGTTTGGCAGAAATATCTGACATTACTAGTTTTGCATTGTGTGAAAAAAAAAAAAAAATCCTTGTGCTGTATGCTAGTTCTATGAAAGTCTATGAAACGATAAATAATTAAATTCACATATCTCCTCAGAGCCTCCGCCACCAGTTTATATACAACCCAAGACACTTTCGTTAAAGACAAACTATCTAATGGCCAGGAAACTCACATATATAGTGTTCTCCCAATTTCTTTTTCATCCTGTTAGCTGTTTCTCTTTAAAGGTTTCAGTTAATATGTCTTGAAGATAATATTTCATTTGTGAATAAAGAAAATACATTTTCTCTTGTTCCTGTGTAGTCTCAGAAAAGAAAATCGAGTTATGGTAAAAAACCCAATATTTACTGTAAATGTAAAACAAGTTTCTAATGTTTAAGCTAACCTTCATCAACTTAATTTGTATCATGATGCTTCCACCCCAAGGCAGTGCAGCAAATAGTCCAACTGTGGGGATAAAGAAAATTCTCATATTTTATCCCCGTCTTGTTTATCTCTTCCTGGCAACTGATAATATGAAAAGCATTGAAAGTATGAGTCTCAAAGCTAATATTTTTACTCGCAGTGAAAAACTTAACTCGCATATTGCATTTTCATCTTTTAATGGGTCTCACATACTGCATTCTTTTTTCTTGATGGGTCTTAGAAGTGATTATACAAAGTGTTTGAAAGAAAAATTGACATATTTCGTCCCTGTCATGGAAGCTATTTTTTTTTTTTTTTAAGTGAAAGACTGAAACTAGGCCAAGACAGTGAAAGTGTCAGAGTATGAGAAAAAAAAATCGATTTCGTTATTACTCGAAGCTCCCCTAATTAGGCTCACATTCAACTAGTAAACTTCCTTTGGTATGTTTCTGGCACTTCCAGACGAATTTATTCTACTTATAATAGGCTTCCCGTAGGAAGGGGTTAATAAAGGTACATATCTAACACATCCATACTAAAACTCTCCAAATCCGAACAAAATCGTCTGGTTAAAGAAAGAATGAAATGAAAAGGACGTCATCGTAATGAATGGGTTTAGGTGTGCTCAGACTGAAAAGATTTGTGATTACTTTATCTAATCCTATCAGTAAAAGAAGCCATTTCCAGGTTGAATAAAGCCGTCTGGATATAGCAAGAGTGAAATCAAAATGGCATCCCCTGGTTGCATAAAAAAGTGAAGAAGAAAAGAAAGAATCCCATTTCATACCCATCAAGTTACAGCAAGTGCCGTTCTAGTGCCCCTCAGTTAAGCACACATCCGAAGTTATTATTCGCATCAGAAATATCAATTCCTTTCTCAGTTATTTTGTTCTACAAGAATGTCATACAACTTGTAACAGTTATCTGATGATTTTCTGTTTGTAATCCTTCTAATACGGATCGCTGTAAATGGGTGCAGTACAGTTGATGGTGTGAGTATAGAGAAGGAATATTTCAAATTTTTCTTTACGAACACAAGATAAGTTCCAGCGGGTCTCACATGCCTGGCGTCTTGCAACTCTGGCAAAGGTTTATGTACACACACACACACACACACACACACACACACACACACACACACACACACACACACACACACACACGCTATCAAATGCCTCTATTGACAATGGGTTTGTAAGCGTTGCGTATGGTTTTCTCATAATCGTGTTTCGTGTTGTATTCATACTTCCCAGTATCTCTCTCTCTCTCTCTCTCTCTCTCTCCTACCTATACTGAGATTTCTGTTCCTAGTGTTCTCATAATCCTAACTCGTGTTCATTCCTCGGCCACCTACCGTGCCTCTCAGATCGCCACTGTGCCAGCAATATCGTTCTGCTGACTGCACCAGCCTATAATACTCTGCCATCACCCTGAACTGACAATTTCCTCTCTCTCTCTCTCTCTCTCTCTCTCTATCTATCTATCTATCTATCTATCTGTGTGTGTGTGTGTGTGTGTGTGTGTGTGTGTGTGTGTGTGTGTGTGTGTGTGTGTGTGTGTGTGTCCTTGTTTCGTATACAGGACCAAAAGTGTGAGAGATGATGAAGATAATTTTTTTTTTCTATCTCTATCTATCTATTGCCAGACGCCTCAATCCCGTTTGGTGTGGCCACAAACAAATAGCCTCCAAGTCGCCCTGTCCCCCGCCATTTCACTGCCCTGCTCCCAACTCACACCCCCCTCTCTCATATACCTCTCCACCCCATCCCTCCATCTCATCCTCGGCCTCCCCCTCCCTCTTCCCCCCTCCACCTCACTCACATACACTCTCTTCGTCAGTCTTTCACCCTCCATCCTCTCCACATGGCCAAACCACCTCAGTGTGTGTGTAGGAGGGGGGAATTCTTTTCGAGGAAGTAAGATATCTTTATATATATATATATATATATATATATATATATATATATATATAGATAGATAGATAGATAGATAGATAGATAGATATAGATAGATAGATAGATAGATAGATATATATATATATATATATATATATCACCTCTAGGGGAGTGACAACCAGGATTTCTTTCAGTTGCACAAACTCGTCTGATGTTAGTGGGAATAAATGATCTGTAGATATTCCTGTAAATCTCTTTCATTTAGCTACCTGGATCTCTCAGTTGTATAAAATTGTCTTCTGTTGATCTGAATTACATACTTAACTGGGAAGCTTTTTAAAAAGGTTGGTTTTGCATGATTTTTCTGAGCAGAAGAAAACTGCCTGTCCATGGCATGAATGAATAATTAATCAAGGTCCTTTTTCAGCTCTGTGTCTCCTCTTACATTTCTATGTGGAACAAAATCCCTAACCTACGGTACATCCCCATCCTCCTTCTCTCACCTACTGCTCCCTTTTGCCCCTCTTATAACCCAATAACACCTCAGAACACACCACGACACTCTACCCACCCTCCTTTTTTTCCTCCAGTAACCCTTATTCTAACTTCCCCTAATTGCTCCACGTCTTCCCTTTATGACCTTCCTCTCTTCTTTCCCTGACCTCCACCCCCTTCTCTCCCTACTTATCCTTTCACAATCCTCCATTTTCTCTCTTAGCCTTGCCTCCTTCTCGACCTCCTCACACTGTTTTCCCAGTTTCATCTTAACCTCTCTTTCCTATCCATTCACCACCCTCCCTCTCATCATCTTCTCTCCCTCATACCGCCTTAACCCTCTTCTGCCTCCACCTCACGTGCTGCTCTCCTTTCCCAGTTGCACCCTCATCATGAGAAATTGACTCTCCCCCTAATCTCCTACATAGGCACGTTCATTTATCCACATTCTCTTTCATTCCACCCTCCCCACTTCCTCTGTCTTCCCCCCTCACATTTCCTTCACACAGTACTCTTTCCCTCTCTTCTCTCCCTTCCCCACGCCGTACACCACACTCTCCTCTCTTTCGCCTACTACCCTCCCGAGTTCAGCAATGATCCTTTCACCTCTTATCTCTCCACCCCTTCCTCTCACTTTCATTACCATCCTCAGCTTAATTTCCCTTCCCATTCTTCCTCCCTTCCTCTCGTCTCTCTCCGCGCTTTCCCATCAAATCTAACTTAAAATCCGTCCCTCACCCTCCCAAATACTCCTCCCGCACGCCCCTTTCCCCCACTTTCATGCTTATCGTCATTCTTCTCTCCGACACTTCATTCCCTTTTTCTCAACATTACAGAATTTCTCTCTGTTATTTACGGGTCGGTCCACTGCAACGCCTCCCAACCCATTTCATTCTTGCGTTTGTCTCCCCCAAACTTTCCTCTGTGATTCGTGGTTCTCAATTTCAGCCCACCTGTGGTTTTATACCGATTTTTTTTTTTTTCATATCTTGGGTGAATTCACATAATGTTTGGAGAGAGAGAGAGAGAGAGAGAGAGAGAGAGAGAGAGAGAGAGAGAGAACACCGAGGAACATATGTTAGGAGGAATACACTGAGGTGGTTTGGCCATGTGGAGAGGATGGAGGGTGAAAGACTGACGAAGAGAGTGTATGTGAGTGAGGTGGAGGGGAGGAGAGGGAGGTGGAGACTAAGGATCATAATGTTTGGAGAGAGAGAGAGAGAGAGAGAGAGAGAGAGAGAGAGAGAGAGAGAGAGCACCGAGGAACATGTGTTAGGAGGACTAGACCGATGTGGTTTGGCCATGTGGAGAGGATGGAGGCTGAAAGACTGACGAAGAGAGTTTATGTGAGTGAGGTGGAGGGGGGGAGAGGGAGGGGGAGGCTGAGGATGAGATGGAGGGATGGGGTGGAGAGGTATATGAGAGAGAGGGTGTGAGTTAGGAGCAGGGCAGTGAAATGGTGGGGGACAGGGCGACGTGGAGGCGATTTGTTTGTGGCCATTCCGAAAGGGATTGAGATGTCTGGCAATAGATAGATAGATAGATAGAAAAGCTAAATCTCGCTCTGTGTGCGTGTGTGTGTGTGTGTGTGTGTGTGTGTGTGTGTGTGTGTGTGTGTGTGCGCGTGTGCGCCTTAGCCTACTCACTTTGACGGTACAGAATAGGTAAGGGGAAAATTGATGCTAAGGCGACATGAGGCGCATGGTCGCTGTGAATATCTCCTTAACTTAATTTGTGCCTGTGGCTTTGTGTCCAATGTTACAAGACCACAGTATCATCCAGGCAACCACAGCTAACTCTCTTAGGTTTTGCCCTACGTACTTATTTTACTTACCAACCCGCAAAGGCTGTTCACATCAGGATTGAAACCCAGGCGTTACTGAACTGGCAGTATTGTAGCAGACATGCTAACCATTCAGCAAAAGAAACAGTGGCGTAGCTGCAGGGAGTGCAGGTGGGGGACTGCTCTCCTCCCCCCCCACCCCACCCCGGCACTGTTCCTGGGAAAATTCGGAAATTTTGTGACCAGTCAGCCGCGCCGGCCACCTCCCGACTGTTTTCTGTTCATTCCAAGCTTTATGTACTGACGCTCTATATCTGGGTTAATTTATCGTGCAAACACATCCACAAACAAAATTTTTGGTTTCCTTTGAAGAGCAGGGCGTGACTATTAGGTAGGACACGGCAGTTAGGGATAATACGGTATTATCTGAGTCTGTGGGGGAAGTAAGTTATTAATGATGTCATGCTTGACTCTGGTGACGTCACAGCATGTGCTTTAACTTCTTACAAGGTGCACTGACTGTAAACCTACGAGAAGAGAATAATACCTAAACCTAAGTGGCACAAACTTAAATGTGTAATGTGTAGAAAGATCATGGAGAGAGAGATTATGTGAAGAAACAAAATGATATACTTGCCAAGCGCAAAGCAGTCCAGTACGGGGTTCCTGGAGCTCCTGATAATCCATTTCAGGTCTGTATCTCACAGAACTAAATAAATGCTTTAGAGCAATGGCCTTGTTCAAATCTGATAATCTCAGTTTACCCGAAAATAAGATAATGCACCCTCCAAAATATTTGTACATGAAACTTAAGCAAGGTACCTGTAATTGCAGACAAAAAATCTTTAAAATCTGTCCACAAATGCTACACCTGGAATGTTAATTTCAGTTGAATTTCAACAATTAAGATCTATCGCACTCATTATATACTATATACCACTGCAGGTGTTGGCTAAAAATTCCTAAAATAATTAACAATAAATGGATTATCATTAAATTTTCACAGCTGCGGTATTCCAAAGCCAAATGTTACTCAGACACACTGACAACAATATTTTCAATAGTGCTGACAGGCTAATCAGCAGATGTTAACACACATATAGTAGCGTAATAAGGTGGCCAAGAAGCTGAACGTTGAAGTAGTTTTGATGAACTGTAAATTCCAGGCTTATGCCACACTAACAAAGATGACTTCAGTTACTGCATCTGCGCAACAAGACCGAACACAGAACCAAACAACTGTAGAGGTAGCGGCATCTTCAGTCGTCCTGTCAAAGAAACTGAAGTATCATACCCCAAGGCATCAGACAGTCAAGTTAAAGAATCTCAAGCTGTTACTGAGTCCGATGGTGAATTTCTCAACGTTCAAGAATCTACTGCTGATCAAGTTCAAGCATTAAAAGTACAAGAGCTTATGGCTGATGGCAATGAACCAAATATTTCATATGAGAAATCCATGCCCTTACAAGCCTCTCTGAGTCAATACTGATTGACCTTACAGATCCTGCTGTCTTGATTAGAAGGAGTATGACTACAGAGATGAATTGCGAACATATTCAAGTAGGTCCCTGTCAGCCTGGAGTCAGTTCAGATTTTTGCTTTCCAAAGGATGAGGTAAAATTGCAGTCCTTCCATTCCTCTTAGTGCACAAAGACACTACATTCTGGCCTGAATGTAAACAGAGATTGGCTAGTCTGCTCCCAAAAGTTTAACAAAAGCTTTTTGTTTTCCATGCAGTGAGGGAGGAGGGCTATGAGCCAACCTGGTGTGATACTGCTCATGCATATTCTATTAGAAAAAAAAAAGAACTCAGCGAATCATTGGACAAGAAAGTTCAGAAATTCATGCTCAAGCATCCTGTTAAATAACAGTGACAAAAAAAAAGTATTTCTAGCAGAAAGTGAGTAAACCAGGAGCAAATGAATGCACACTAACGCACTGTAGAACACAACAGGTTGGGTCTCATTGCATCATGAATATTATCTTGTTCTTGGCCCAACAGAACTTTGCTTTTAAAGGTAACAGAGAATACAGCTGAATGGGTGATTCTTCTGTAAATTAGGGAAACTTCTCAGAGCTCTGCAAACTGATAACGAAGTATGATGTCGTTCTTGCTAACCATTTGTCCGAATCAAACATAGTTTTACTTGAGTGCTGAAATTCAGATTGACTTGATCAAGTGAATGTCAGACCAATCCCGCAAATCTTTGATGAAGCTAATTAAAAATGCTAAATACTATGCCCTTGAAGTAGATGAGACACATGATTTTCAGAGAGCTGACCAGATATCTGTATCTGCATTATAGCATTATGTTAGCAGCAGAGCTGAACACTAAATACATTGAACGTATTTAAATACTAAATACATGGAAGAAATGTATTTAAAAACCATATACTAAATACATATTGTGAATTTATATAAAAATACCAAATACTAAATACATCAATTGTATTTTAATACATTTGTTAATAAATTTTTAATACATACAAATTTTAACATAAGTATTCAGTAATTCATGATTAACAATATAAAATGCTTGATAAATGCACGGTATTGGTGCAGGTACCAAGTGACCGGATGCAGTATATTAAATGCAAAACCATCAACCAAAGATGATGGCCCCCCCAAAAAAAAACAATGAAAAACAAAAGCAGTCCTAAAAACACCTCAAAAAATCATGGATATCAAAAATCAACATCTGCAATCAGCCATGTGCCACAATAACAGATGAGAAAACAAAATACCAACCGTAATGATGGCGCCTGGGCACTGAACCCATTGCTAAATATCAACTACTTTGATCTTTTGTTTTTGCTTTTTGAAGTTTTGCTGGCTTAAAATGCCAAAACTAAAAGAACAACAGTTAAAAAATATAGTTTGTTGCACACACCAAAAATATGCCACATACATAGCCAGCCGATACCTTGCATATGGAATAGACATTTTCATGTCAGCTGCTCCCGAAATAAGCCAAACTAGCATAGTATGCCAGACCTGGCAACCCTGACTGATGGATCTGAACTCGTGACTCGCACCGGGTTCAGTGTTCTCAGATGGTTGGATGGGTTTATGGCTAAATTAACCGGTAAAAAAGTATTTACATTTTTACATTTTGAGGATTTAAAAACAATGTATTTATAGACTCATAAAAGTATTTAAATAATAAACTTAAATACATGAAAACCAATGTTTTTATAAATTCAGTTCTACATACACAGATGAATTTAAATATATATTTAAATACAAATGTATTTAAATACTGCCCAGCTCTGGTAACAGTGGATGTGAGGTTGACTAATTTCTTTGTTCTGAAGAAGTGACATCAACAACAGCTGAAAAATAAAATATGAAGTGATTATCTAGAAGCTACAGGCATGGGATCTTTCATATGAACATTGTCGTGCACAAATCTATGAAGGTAGTGCAAACATGGCAGGCAAGAAAGATGGGTTTCAGGAAAGAATTGCTCAAACACCACAAAGCCAGTCAGGAGACAGGACGTGTGTGCTGGGCATTCCCCAGGTCCTGTCCTCCCCACTTACTATATTTTTAGTCAGCCCATACACCACTGACCGGGCTAATGTATGGCCCGGCCTGCACTATATGTGCAGGAAATCTTTCAAAAAAAAAAAAAAAAAAATGCTCAAAACATTCCTCTTGCTTTCTCTGTTTGCTGTTGCGCACATAAACCTCTCTTACATTGGTAGACTCATTTAAAGCTTGTATGGAAGATATGTCATATTTTGGCATTTTGGAGGAAATTTTCTTTTTCACTTCTAGCTTGTGAGAGGGATGGCACAGAACAGTCTCTCCTTAAAATGCTGCAGGCCACCAGATGGTGCTCTTGGCACCAATCTGTGACCATGGTAACCAATGCTCATCCTACTGTTCAGTCCTCTCTAGAAGAAATCCAGAATACTGACAAAAGAAGGGAAAAATAACAGAAGCTAATGGGCTGACCATAACTATCACCCATCTGGAATTTATACTAAACTTAGTAATCTAGGATGCTCTCCTTGCTGTGTTAAAAACTTGTCAAATTTTTTTACAAGCCTTATACCTCGGATTTCACTGTTACAAGAGAGAGAGAGAAAAAGTCCTTAAGAGATTTGGAATGACGCATATCAAACCAGGAAAATTGGTGCAGTAAAAAAGAATGATCAAAATAATGGTGCCAGCTTTGATTTTATGGAAATCAGAAGGTGCAGAAAAGAAGAAAATGACTAGAAAGCTATGTGATGATGAGCCAATTGCTGACCCTGAAGATCATATCAGAGCTGAGATTTTCTTTTAATGTCTGGACACACTGACTGGCCAACCTCAAGTCAGATTCAGAAATTTTCATGATATATTCAAAAACTTTGTATGCCTGCAACTTAACAGTTTTAAAGATGTTGGCAGTTCTATCAGTATGTTGATACAACTTGGGAATTTGGATATGGTTGACCTTTTTCCATTTAATTATGCTGTTCAGGAGTACGGACTCCTGTGTAAAATGTTTACAGTATGGGAGATGAATAACCCCCAGGTGCTCAGGATCAGCTGGTAAAGTTTAAAGGCAAGGTAGGCCTTTTAGGTGGCATGATGACATTTTGTAAGAATAATATTTTGAGATGTAAATTGAATTTATAAGTTGAATTGAGCTAGATTTTATTTTATATTCAAATGTAAAACTATGGAGAACCACAATAAAATGTATTTTTTCAAATGTGTTTTTTAGTGTTTGGTTTACCATATTATCCTAACTTCCACACTGGGTGCACTGCCAGCAATATCATTTGTCGGCCTTTTTGAAAGACTGGGGGAGGGGGAGAGCACAGCTAATAGGGCGGGTGACGTTATTAGGTAGATAGATTGATTTTATTGACAGAAAATAAAGGTGATTTCAAACCTACATCACTTAAATAACTACTCATACAAACTACTATTACTACTACTATTACAATACACACACACACACACACACACACACACATATATATATATATATATATATATATATATATATATATATATATATATATATATATATATATATAATGGTAGGTGGGGGTGCCCATCATCCACTCACTCAACGTAGAGGTGCCATATGATCTCTACACTGTGTGACAAGCCAAATGGTTTCCTGTACCCAAAAAAACATTTACTGCGCTGGGTGGTAACCATATAACTGGGGTTTCTGGCAGGTTTAAGTGTCCCCCAGAGTCCCCTATCCACAATCACTTTAATCATGGAAGTCGTTTCAGAGCCTCAGAGGGCCCAATACCTGTCCAGGGACCCAGCCAAATGGGCAGATTCGCGTGGTCATGTGGAATGTGAGAGGTGTGAATGAAGAAAGCAAGAGAATGGAAGTGGTGAATGTGTTCAAGAGTGCGAGATATGCCGTGATGGCATTGTGTGAAACGAAGATGAAAGGGTGCGAAGTGGAGGGGTGGGAGGGTGTGAAATGTGTAAGATCGGGAATGAATGGGCGAGGAAGATGCAAGGAAGGAGTTGCTTTGTTGATGAATAAGGTGTGGCAGACTGGAATGAGAGACTACAAATGTGTCAGGTCGAGGTGTATGCATGTCAAGTTCAAGTTTGAGAAGGTGAAAGTGGCAGTAAATGTAGCATATGCACCATGTGAGGACAGGAGTGAGAGAGAGAAAGAGATGTTTTGGGATGAGCTGGGTAAAGTAGTGGGAGAAATGCCCAGGAGCTATAAAGTGATTGTAATGGGGGATATGAATGGAACAGTAGGCACTGGTTCTGAGGATAACATAATGGGTTGTTATGGAGTACCAGAAAATGATAATGGGAAGAGACTAAAGGATATGTGTCAGGAGAGGAGGGTGTGCATTTGTAACTTGTATTTCAAACACAGAGATGCACATAAATATACATGGTATAGAGGGAACGGGGATCATGTTGAAAGAAGCCTGATTGATTACGTGCTCGTAAAGAGGTCGATGTTGGGAATGGTTGCTGATACAAGGGCCATGAGAGGACGATGTGGAGGTCTGGGCATAGGCTTCACAGCCTGATTTCAAGGCCCAGTAGTCCTCCTACGTACCGCACACCTCTACATGTCACCATTTCGGCGCTAACACTCATCGTCCATACTGAATACATACTGTGGTATGCAAGATCAGCGGAGAGGAGCGAAGTGGATCAGGAGAAAGAGGAGCAGTCAGGGAGAAAGATTGAAAGTTGAAAAGCTGAGGATCAAAGAAATGGCAGATGATTACAGGACAAAAGTAGAGGAGTTAGAAGTACTGAATTGGAATGAAATAGATTAGGACAGCCTGTGGAATGCATATAGGGATTGCTTAATTCAGAATTCTAAAGCGGTGTGTGGTGTGGCAAGAGTAACAACAAAGATGAAAGGTACGGCATGGTGGGATGAGGAGGTAAAGAATGTGGTGGAGGAAAAGAGGAAGAAGTGGCTAAAATGGTTACAGAACAGGGGTTCGGTTGAAATAAGAACTGAATATGCTGAGAGCAAGAAGCACATAAAGAGACAGATGAAGAGGAAAAAGGTAATTTTTTTTTTTTTTTTTTATGTGACCGACTCTGGGCATAGGCTTCACAGCCTGATTTCAAGGCCCAGTAGTCCTCCTACGTACCGCACACCTCTACATGTCACCATTTCGGCGCTAACACTCATCGTCCATACTGAATACATGCTAGGGCTGTCTCATATAGGACTGATGCATTGGTATTAGCGGGGGTATTTTTACGACATGTCGGCGGGTCTTCCGGTAGATCAGTAAAGTCTGATTTTATGACATTCAAATCCTTAAACTGTTCCCTGCCTCAGCGGGATTTGAACCCGGGTCCGTCAGGACTGCAGGCCAACTCTCTACCGATTGAGCCACCGCATTTGTAACTTGTATTTCAAACACAGAGATGCACATAAATATACATGGTATAGAGGGAACGGGGATCATGTTGAAAGAAACCTAGGAAGAAAAATGAATGAGATTTACTCTGAAAATAGAAAGTTATTCTGGAAAGTGGTGCGGAAATGTAGTGAGACTGGAAAGAAATGTGATGATGTGAAGGATGCAGGTGGTAGATTATTAACTCATGGAGATAAAGTAAGGACCAGATGGAGAGAATGTTTTGAAAGCCTGATGAATGGGAACAGAGAAAGCAGAGCGGCTGTAAACATGATTGGTTTTGGGGTGTGAAGAGAAGTAATGCAGGACCAGGAGACATGACAGTAGCACAGGTGAAGAGTGCTGTTAAGCGGCTGAAAAATGGGGAAGCAGCTGGGGTTGATGGGGTGTATACAGAGATACTTAAGTGTACTGGAAAGAGTGGAATAAAGTGCTTGTTGGAGATACGTAAGAAGGCATGGATGAGTGAAACTGAGTCTGCAGAGTGGAAGAAGGTTGTGATTGTACCCCTGTACAAAAATAAAGGTGAGCGAAGTGAGTGCAAGAATTATCGTGGCATAAATTTATTGAGTGTGGTAGGGAAGGTATATGGAAGAATTATTATAGAGAAAATAAGAGATATCAGAAGTCCTAGTGAGTGATGAACAGGGTGGCTTTAGGAGTGGCAGAGGATGTGTGGACCAAATATTTGCAGAGACAGATAGTAGAGAAGGCATGTGAAAAGGATCACAAGGTGTGTATAGCATTCATGGATCTGGTAAAAGCATATGATAAAGTGGACAGAGAAGGAGTGTGGAAAATTTTGCGCATGTACGGTGTAGAGGGTAGGCTGCTAGGTGCCGTCAAGAGTTTTTATGATGGTAGTGAAGCATGTGTAAAGGTTAATGGGCATCTAAGTTAATGGTTCACGATCGGTGTGGCCATGTGACAAGGTTGTGTGATGTCCCCACGGTTGTTAAATATATACAGTATATGGATGGGGCGATGAGAGAAGTAAAAACACGAGTAATGGAGAGAGGGATGGCGTTGGTAATGAATGGCGATGCATGGAATATTTCAAATCTGTTCTATGCTGATGATGCAGAACTACTTGCAAGTGCAGGACAGGAACTTGGTAGGCTAATGTAGTTTTGCTGATGTCTGTAAGCATTGTGCCTTGGGATTAAATGTAGAAAAAAGTAAAGTGATTGTAATCGAGAGAGAAAGTGACTCCCAGTGTGATGTAACAGTGAATGGAGAGACAGGAATTGGTGAGAGTTCAAATACCTGGGTACAGTGACAGAAAAGAGAGGAAAATGTGCAAAAGAAGTTGAAAGTAGAGTGACACAAGGAAGAAAAGTAGCTGGTTCAATGAATGCCTTGATAAGAAACAGAGGCTTGAGTGTTGCAACTGAACGAATCTTACATGAAGGAGTGTTAGTGCCAACTTTAACATATGGTGTGGCATGAAAATGAAAAGTCAGGAGTAAGAGCAGTGGTGATGGGACTGCTGGGGAATGTATCTGGACTACAGAGGGTGGATACGATACGAAATAATGTGATTCGTGAAAGATGCAGAGTGAGGAAGTCGGTGGACACCAGAATCGAGGAGAGTGTACTGAGATGATATGGTCATGTGGAGAGAATGGATAACAATAGAGTGGTGAAAAATGTATATCTGAGCGAATTCGAACGAGGGAGGAGGCGACATAGGCCAAGGAGAAGGTGGAGAGATATGGTGGATGAATGTGTGAGGAAGAGACATTTAGAAGTCGGTGAGGCAAGGGAACTGACAGGTGATCGAGCTGGCTGGATGAATGTTGTGAGAAGTGCATGATCAGGGATTTTGGCACTCCTTTTTAACATGGCAGTGTCTAGATTGACTCTATCAGATACGATTATGTAAAGCTACAGAACTTGGTGAATGTTTTTGGCATATCCGATGGAGCCAGGATTTCAGGGGCTTCAATGATGAGGAAATGGAAGCATGGCCCATTGGACTGGGCAAATTTGGCTGTCTGGACACTGCTACTAGGGTGGGAAAGTAGGTCCAGATGATGAGTTTATATATATATATATATATATATATATATATATATATATATATATATATATATATATATATCCCCGTACCCTGAAGATTGGGTCTATGAATGTGCGTGGATGTAGTACGATTGAGGCTAAAAGGGAGGAGATTGGGAGAATGTTTGTGAGAAGAAAGTTGGATGTGTTAGCTTTGAGTGAAACGAAGATGAAAGGGAAGGGGGAATCTATGTTTGGAAGTGTGAATGGAAGATTGTCAGGTGTTGATAGAGGAAGGGCAAGAGAAGGTGTGGCTTTGTTAGTGAGTCCGGAAGTTCAGCAATGTGTGATTGAATGGAAGGAGGTGTCATCGAGACTGATGTGGGTGAAAGCGAAATTTGAACGTGAGTTGTGGGTGTTTGTGAGTGCATATGGGCCTGGTAGTGAAAGGGATGAACAAGAGAGGGAGTCTTTCTGGAATGATGTTGATGAGTGTCTGCAGAGTTTTGAAGCGAATGTGAATGTGGTAATGATGGGAGATCTGAATGCTAGAGTGGGAAATGTAGCAGTTGAAGGTGTAGTTGGTATGCATGGTGTGCCTGGAAGAAATGAAAATGGGGAACGAATGATAGCGATGTGTGTTGAGCGAGAGATGGTGATTGGGAATACGCTGTTTGAGAAGAAAGATATTTATAAGTATACATGGGTGAGACAGGAGGGTGGAAGGGTTGTTGATAGAGCCTTGATGGACTATGTGGTTGTGTCTAGGAATGTAATAGGAAGATTGTTGGATGTGAGAGTTCTGAGAGGGGAGGGTGGAGGTATGTCTGACCACTACCTGGTGGAGGGAAAGTTAAGAGTAGGAAAGAGATGGATGAGAGCTAGGAGGGTTAGGTGTGGCAGGGAGGTTTTGAAAGTGAGTGAGTTGGATAAAAGAGAGAAAAAGATAGAGTATCAGGAGAAATTGAAAGATGAGTGGAACGCAGTGAAAGATCGGGAAAATGGCAGCGTGGAGGAGGAATGGCAGTTGTTTAAGAGTGCTGTGGTGGGGCATGCAGAAGAGGTGTGTGGTGTGAGACGTGTGGGTGGTGGTGTAAGAAAAGGAAGTGAATGGTGGTGCGAGGAAGTAAGTATGGCTGTGGCAGAGAAGAGACGTGCATATGAAGTGTGGCTGCAGAGGAAGGATGAGATGTCATATGAAAGGTATAAGGAGAAGAGGAATAGAGCGAGAAGGGCTGTGCGTGATGCTAAAGTGGCAGCAGATGAGAGGTGGGGTAGGCGGCTGACAGAGAATTTTCAGCAGAATAAGAAAATGTTTTGGAAGGAGGTGAAAAGGGTGCGAAAGGGAGAGTCTGGGAAGGAAGAACGAGTAAAAGCAGAGGATGGAAGGATGTTAATTGAGATGGATGCAGTAAGGAAGAGATGGGCAGAATATTTTGAAAGATTGTTAAATGTAGAGGAGGAAAGGGTGGCTGAGATTGTGGCGGATGGAAGGGTGCAAGGAATAAATGTGTTGGGAGAGTTGAATGATTCTTTGATCACGAAGGAAGAAGTGGAGAAGGCAGTAAAGGAGATGAAAACAGGGAAAGCTGCAGGTATGGATGGGTGTGCTGTGGAATGCCTGAAGGGTGGTGGAGTGACTATTGTTGACTGGTTAGTAAGATTGTTGAATGTGTGCTTTGAGAAAGGTATGGTGCCAATTGACTGGGCAAGTGCTTGTGTGGTCCCGTTGTATAAAGGCAAGGGTGATAAGTATGAATGTACTAGCTTTAGGGGTATAAGTCTGTTGAGTGTTGTAGGTAAGGTGTATGGTAGAGTGTTAATTATGAGAGTTAGAGAGGGTACAGAGGGAGTGATTAGTGATGAGCAGTGTGGCTTTAGGAGAGGGAGGGGATGCGTTGATCAGGTGTTTGCTGTGAGACAAGTGTGTGAAAAGTATTTAGCGAAAGGCAAGGATGTGTTTTGGGCATTTATGGATTTAGAGAAAGCGTATGATAGAATTGATAGGGAGGCTTTGTGGACTGTTTTAAGATTGTATGGACTTGATGGTAGGTTACTAAAAGGGGTGAAAAGTTTTTATGTAAATAGTAGAGCGTGTGTAAGAGTGGGAAATGCTGTGAGTGATTGGTTTCCGTGAGAGTGGGGCTGCGACAGGGATGTGTGATGTCGCCTTGGTTGTTTAATATTTACATGGATGGTGTTGTAAGGGAGGTGAATGCAAGAGTTTTAGGTGGTCTGAGTCTGGTAAATGTTGATGGAGGAGAGTGGAATCTGAAGCAGCTGCTGTTTGCAGATGATACTGCACTGGTGACTGATTCAGAGGAGAGATTGAGACAGTTGGTAGAGGAGTTTGGAAGGGTGTGTGAAAGGAGGAAATTGAAAGTAAATGAGAATAAGAGTAAAGTGATGAAGTGTAACGAGGTTGATAGATGGTAGGGGGGATAAATATAGTTTTGAATGGTGAGTTGCTTGAGGAGGTAGATTGTTTTAAATATCTAGGGTCACATGTTGCTGTGGATGGAAGAATAGATGCAGAAGTGAAGTTTAGAATAAATGAAGTAGGAAAGGTGCTGGGAGGAATGAAAAAAGTGTTTAAATGTCGTTCGCTTAGAATGGATGTAAAGAGAAGGCTGTATGAGGGGTGTTGTGGTACCGACTGCATTATATGGGGCTGAAACATGGAATATGGGTGTAGCAGAGAGGAAAAGTTTGAATGTAATGGAGATGAGATGTCTGAGGAGTATGTGTGGAGGACGCGTATGGATCGGGTGCGAAATGATGAAGTGCGAAGGAGAACTGGAGTTGTTCGGGAGATGGCTGGTAGAGTTGAGCAGAGGGTGTTGCAATGGTTTGGACATATGGAGAGAATGGATAATGAGCGATTGGTGAAAAAGATAACTAGATCTGATGTGAGAGGTGTAAGGCTGAGAGGAAGACCACGAATAGGATGGATGGACAGTGTGAAGAGAGCGCTGGATGCGAGAGGGATGTCTGTTGAGCAAGGAAGAGTGGCTGTGCGTGACAGAAATAAATGGAGAGAAATTGTGAATGAATAAGTGATGACGCAGCCCTGAGGGGATATTCTCCCGCATTTGGTCTGATCAGCTAGTCAAGTCAGGTGCGGGTAAGGGGATGGGTCTGTTATGATGTGGCAGGGGTAAACCAGTTCTGCTGTCGGGCCCTGCTGCGGATGTCACTGATTGCATTGCCCAGTTGACCCTTGTGCGGTGTGGTGCGGTGAGGATCTGTCCGTTCTCCCCTTTGGGGCTAAGATGCAAATGAATGTGTTTGAATGGATGAGTAAATGGAGAGTGAGTCGTCCTGTCTCGGCTACCTCCCCTTTCCTTGGGGGAAGCAGCCTAGGTATATAGATAGATAGATATATATATATATATATATATATATATATATATATATATATATATATATATATATAAATTTATTTATTTATCCACACAGTTGAGTAACCTTAACCTTGCCCTTAGCACTGAAACTATCATTTTGGGTGATTTTAACATACATAATGTTGAATGGTCATTGTATTCTGCCAGGACTGATGACGCTGGTCTAGAGTGCGAGCTGTTTGCAGAATCGTTTAATCTCACCCAGCTGGTAAAGCAACCAACCAGAATACCTGATAATTATGACCATAATACTTATCTCTTGGATTTATTCTTGACAAATAATCCAGATCAGTACAGGATAGAGGTACTGTCATCACTTGGATCCTCTGACCACAATCTCATCAAAGCCTCATTAGTTAACCCATCCACACCTCCCCGTTCTGAACCTGTCAGGGTGACTCGATGGCACTTTGATAGGGCAGACTGGGATGCATTTAGAAATTATCTTGCTGAGATTCCATGGCAGTCGTTCTCCTCAAGTTATCCTAAATCTACCCAGTCCCACATTTGTGACTTAATACTAGCTGGTATGGATTTATTCATACCAAGTGAACAGTTCACTAAAAGATCGAACTCTCCAAAATAGTTTGATGGCAATTGTGCCCGAGCAATAGCCCAAAAGTCATTAGCATATATCTCTTACTTAAAATCAAAAACATCTGAATCACTCTCTCAATTTAGAATTGCTAGAAATCATGCAAAACTGTATTAAATCTAGCTAAATCAAACTTTCTTCAAAAGCAAGCATCAAAACAACCCTAATGACAATAGAATATTCTGGTCAACTCTTAATTCTTTCAATAATAACTTTAACAAGTCATCTTCCATTCCCCCACTAAAATCTTCAGATGGCAACATTACAAATGAATCGCGTGGGAAAGCAGATATTTTTGCCAGTACATTTGCCAGAAACTCTACCATAGACGATACCAGCCAGAATGTCCCAGTACTGGAACTTGACTCTTCCGAAATTGCCCCACTTAATATCTATCTATCTATCTATTGCCAGACGCCTCAATCCCGTTTGGGGTGGCCACAAACAAATCGCCTCCAAGTCGCCCTGTCCCCCGCCATTTCACGGCCCTGCTCCCAACTCACACCCCCCTCTCTCATACACCTCTCCACCCCATCCCTCCATCTCATCCTCGGCCTCCCCCTCCCTCTTCCCTCCTCCACCTCACTCACATACACTCTCTTCGTCAGTCTTTCACCCTCCATCCTCTCCACATGGCCAAACCACCTCAGTGTCTTCCTATCACATCCACATCAACACCACAACGCTCCTTTATATCCTCATTCGTCAGCCTGTCTCTCCATGTGACTCCACAGGCTCCTCTTAAATAACTCATTTCCACTGCTCTCACGCTTGACTTGTGTCCTTCCAACAACGTCCAAGCTTCACTTCTTACGTTAGAGTTGGTATCACAATACTGTCATGTAGTAACTTTTTCACTTCCATGCTCACTTCCCTGTTTCTTATCACTGCTTTCAAAGAACCAGCAACCTTTTTTCCCTGCTGTACCCTTTCAAGCACTTCACCCTCCAAACCTTCATCCTTACTCATCACACTACCCAAGTACTTAAACGTACTCACATTTTCCAATTCCTCACCATCCAACCTCGCTGTACATTCACTGACTTCACCATATAATCTATCCTAGACAATTTACCTACCAAAAAGCTCCAAGGCCCAGATGGAATTCCGCCAATTGTTTTCAAAAAGTGTTCCCCTTAACTTGCCTCTGTTCTAGTTAAATTATTCAGACTATGCATACGTACTTCTTCATTCCCAAATTCATGGAAAGAAGCGAATATCCACCCAATTCCGAAGAAAGGAATTTCGTCTGACCCCTCTGATTACAGACCAATAGCTGTCACATCTTCTCTTGGTAAGGTATTTGAAACTTTAATTAATAAGCACATTGTTAAACATCTTGAATCCAACAAATTAATTAGTGACAGACAAAATGGTTTTCACCACAAAAGATCCACCATGGACATAATCTCCTAACTCATACCATCCATCAATCAATTGATCTGCATGGAAATATTCATGCAGTAGCTCTAGATATTTCTAAAGCTTTCGAGAGAGTATGGCACCATTCCCTGCTGTCCAAACTCCCTTGCTATGGTCTAACGTCTTTTGTTCCTTTGACTTCTTCATATCTTAGTGACAGGAAAATAAGAGTAAAAGAAGATGATGTATATTCCAATTTTCACTCAATTAATGCCGGCGTGCTGCAGGGATCAGTTCTGGCACCAACTCTATTCCTGGTTCATATTAATGATCTCTTATCTGTCACCCACAATCCCATCCACTCATACGCAGATGACTCAACACTACATAGTTCATTCGCACTCAGACACCCATTTACAAAGTCTAATATCTCTACCTCTCAACTCAGTACAGCCATCTCCATAAATCAAGACCTATCTACGATCAGTGAATGGTGACAAAACAACCTTGTCTCTATACATGCTAGTAAAACTAAATATATACAATTTACTAATAGACATCTTTTGCCAGATTCATACATTACCTTCAGTGCTACTAATATTCCCATCTCCAAAAGTATTGACATTCTTGGCGTCTCACATAAGAATGCCCTCAGCTGGACCTCTCATGTCAGATCACTTGCTAAAACCGCCTCAAAGAAACTTGGATTATTGTATAGAGTCTGTAACTTCTTCGCTGATGAGCAGTTAGCTATAATTTATAAGAGTCATGTGCGCTCTCAGCTTGATTATTGCTCACCCTTGTGGAATGGATGTGGAGAGGTTGCATTAAAACAACTTGACAAAATTCAGAACCAAGCTGTTAGAATTATTAACAACCCTGCTATTACAAATAAACTACCTCCCCTGCAAGTAGGAAGGAATGTTGCCTCCTTTGCATTATTTTACAGATATTTTTTGGCAAATGCTCAGACAAAGTTGCTTCCATGGTGCCACCTCTCCATGCCTTCCCTCGTGCTACACGGGCATCTGGTGGCGCTCATGACTGGAATGTCACTCAGCCATATTGCAGAACTTCTGCCAAGCAGAATTCCTTCATTTCCCGCACTGCATCTCTCTGGAACTCGCTTCCCCAGAGTTATTTCCCTCCAAATTTCAACCCACAGCTGTTCACGTCTAACTGTTATAGATGTTTTATGAACAGAGGACAATCTGGTACATGGATTATTTTTTTTATTCATTTGTTTTTCCATCCTCCGTTCTGTTAATAATATATATATATATATATATATATATATATATATATATATATATATATATATATACAGTATATATATATATATATATATATATATATATATATATATATATATATATATATAGTATATATATATATATATATATATATATATATATATATATATATGTAATATATAACTCCATATTATAATTATGTAACGACAAACGATTGCATTATGTTACACTAACTACAATTATGTAACTACAAACGATATGTAACAATTATGTAACGACAAAGGATTGCATTATGTTACACTTTGCCAATTATGTAACAGTTGCATTAACAAGATGTAACTTTTATGTAACTTTAACTACAATTATGTAACTACAAACGATATGTAACAATTATGTAACGACAAACGATTGCATTATGTTACACTTTGCCAATTAACAGTTGCATTAACAAGATGAAACTTTTATGTAACTTTAACTACAATTATAAGGCCAAGACACTTATGTAAGAGTTGCATTAACAAAATGTAACTACAGTTATAAGGCCAACACAATTATGCATTTCACTACAATAACCCAAGTACATACTGTATTACAGTTAAATAATTTACTTTTAATCCATTTATTCAAATATGTATACAACTTGTTTAAAATGTAATATTACTAAATAATCACTATTTACTATAAATATTATATGTATACAATATTCATTCAATTATGTTACTTTTACAATATTATGTATTTCACTTAATTAGCTTATAAGTTCATTATTATGTGTATATAATATGTATTAATAGGTTAGGACTATTAACTGTCGATGGTACGCCATTTTCGCGTGACCGAGCAGATATCCGGACTCCATATTATAATTACAAATCATAATAGATAGATAGATAAATAGATAGATAGAGAGACAGATAGAAGCAGGGAGTCAGATGATGAGAAGGTATTGTGTCTGCGAGAATCGAGCAATGCTAAACATGCTTACACACTCTTAAGTCAAGGAATGCTTTATCGGCACACGACAGCGCCAAGTGACCATACACACACACATACACACACACAGGCTTCTAGAACTTTCCACTCACAAGGAACACACGTGACACACCCCTGCTACACCAGAATTTAGGAAAGAGAGCTCAGACGGAGGTTAGCCATAGAACAGGCAGGTAATGGGGAGAAGGGCTTAGCAACTTGAGAGAGAGAGAGAGGGAGCGAGAGCGAGACAGAGAGATAGCTAGCGGGACTCTATACTTCGCTCTGTGTGAGAGACTTGTTAATATTTCCAAGACAAATAAAAATAGTCCCGTACTATTCTTTACCTCTCCTGTCACTACATGACAAATGGGAAAGAAGATTATCCACTTACAAAGCTACTCCAGTATAATAACCGCTCGTCCACAAGTCTAATATATATAAAACTTCTCTACAAGCAAATACAAAGTCTTTTATGATATATATATATATATATATATATATATATATATATATATATATATATATATATAGTTTGGCTTGGAGACTGGCAAGGAAAAATCGAGACCGAATTTCAGTGCATCTTCCTCTTCATCTGTTAATGTCCTACTGGAAAGGTTTATGATTACTTTATGTTTATCCACACTAGAGTAAATGGGAATTCCTAATTTGACCAGTTTTTATTATGAATATCCTTAGTCTTCTTAAGTTTCACACACAGAGAAACTTAAGAAGACTAAGGATATTCATAATAAAAAACTGGTCAAATTAGGAATTCCCATTTACTCTAGTGTGGATAAACATAAAGTATATATATATATATATATATATATATATATATATATATATATATATATATATATATATGTAAATAAATAAATATATATATATATATATATATATATATATATATATTTATTTATTTATATATCTATATCTATATCTATCTATCTATATATATATATATATATATATATATATATACCTAGGCTGTTTCCCCCATGGAAAGGGAGGTAGCCGAGACAAGACAACACATTCCCCATTTAATCATCCAGACAGATCCTCAGTGCACCACATTGCACAAAGGTCAATTGCGCAGTGCAATCAGTGACATCCACAGGAGGGCCCGACAGCATAGCTGGTGTACCCCTGCCACATCATAATAGACCCATCCCCTTACCCGCACCTGACCTGACTAGCTGATTAGACTAAATGCGGGAGAATATCCCCTCAGGGCTGCGTCATCATTTACTCATTCACAATTTCTCTCCATTTATTTCTGTCACGCACAGCCACTCTTCCTTGCTCAACAGACATCCCTCTCGCATCCAGCACTCTCTTCACACAGTCCATCCATCCTATTTGTGGTCTCCCTCTCAGCCTTACACCTTTCACATCAGATCTAGTTATCTTTTTTACCAATCGCTCATTATGCATTCTCTCCATATGCCCAAACCATTGCAACACCCTCTGTTCAACTGTACCAGCCATCTCCCGAACAACTCCAGTTCTCCTTCGCACTTCATCATTTCTTACTTGATCCATACGCGTCACTCCACACATACTTCTCAGACACCTCATCTCCATTACATTAAAACTTTTCCTCTCTGCTACACCCATATTCCATGTTTCAGCCCCATATAAAGCAGTCGGTACCACAACATCCTCATACAGCCTTCTTTTTACATCCAATCTAATCGAATTACATCAAAACACTTTTTTCATTCCTCCCAGCACCTTACCTACTTCATTCATTCTAAACTTCACTTCTGCATCTATTCTTCCATCCACAGCAACATGTGACCCTAAATATTTAAAACACTCTACCTCCTCAAGCAACTCACCTTTCAAAACTATATTCATCCCCCTACCATCTACCAACCTCGTACACTTCATCACTTTACTCTTATTCTCATATCCTTTCAATTTCCTCCTTTCACACATCCTTCCAAGCTGCTCTACCAACTGTTTCAATCTCTCCTCTGAATCAGCCACCAGTGCAGTATCATCTGCAAACAGCAGCTGCTTCAGGTTCCACTCTCCACCATCAACATTCATCAGACTCAGACCTCCACCTAAAACTCTTGCATTCACCTCCCTTACAGCACCATCCACATAAATATTAAACAACCAAAGCGACATCACACATCCCTGTCGCTACCCCACTCTCACGGGAAGCCAATCACTCGCAGCATTTCCCACCGTTACACACGCTCTACTATGCAGTAGAGCTTCATGGAACTGCTGTGGCATGTGCGAACCATGCTCCTACTAGCACTCCAATACAAAAGCACCCTGTCATTAAGTTATCTATCTCCACTATGAAATTTTCACCATAAGCGCACCAGGTAATTTAACTGTAATGATAATAATACTTCTATAAAAACATGGAAGTTTAACACTGTAGTTTAAATAATACCTCGATGTAAAATATCAAGTTCCATGCATGTACGTGTATACTATTTACAGATACCATGCATAATACACTGTAATATTAATTTACATCCATGTATATATGTGGGCTACACCCTTTTTTTTTTTTTCAGAACAGAGGGGGGAAGACAAAGGAATAAAAAAAATCCATAACCCAGGTTACTGGTGTCCCCCATTCATAAAAAATCTGTAACTGCTGGACTTTAACAGTGGTAGGCTTTAGTTTGGAGGGAAACAACTCTGGAGAAGCGAGTTCCAAAGAAATGCAGTTTGTGAAATATAATATTTCTGATTGGCGGAAGTTCTGCAATATGGCAGTGTGACATTGGATTATCAAGGATATATAGCAATCACATCTTTTTTATTACCGTCAAAAATGGAAAACAGAAAGAAAAGGAAGTAAAATTAATAAACATGAGTTAAACAAACATGATGTTAACTAACCTTGATATTTCTCTATGATGTCAGCCTTTAAACCTAACATACTTACCTGGCTATATACTCTTTCTGTTATGGTTTACAGTGTCATTTGCCATTCTCTGGAGCTGTGGCCTCTGATATATTCTGTTGCTTACCTCTGGAACGAAGTTTTTATTCTTGTACCCGGTGTTATGGTACTGTGGTTGTGGAATCGAAGTTAAAATCAGTCTAATCCAGGTTTGAGTCTTGATATGGTTGGCCGGTCTACAAACATTATAACTAAGTGAAGATCAGACATAGACTCTCTAAGGAACAGTTATCGTCCGTACATACGTGTGTGTGTGTGTGTGTGTGTGTGTGTTCATTTTTCCCTTCCTGTCTCTTTTACTTCTGTTTATCTTCCTTTTTTTTTCCCTCATTCCCAAACCCTCAATTTCTGATCCTCTCTCTCTGATTTTTTCATCTCCTTTCTTTTCCATCTTTCATCTTATTCTTTCCTCCCTCTCTTCTTTCTTTCACATCTGTCTCCAACTCTTTCCCCCTTCCCATGTTTCTCTTCCTTCCCTCGACTCCTTCTCATCGTAATAGCATAAACATTGTTAGTGTCTTAAGCTGTGAGTGTTGAATTAAAAACCATCAGTAACACAAGGATCCAAAAACTTGTTCTCTGTAGGATTATGGTATTATAGAACTTTCAGCTAGATGGCCAAGTGTAGTCAGACTGGAGGGTTGATTTCAATACTGCATGTTAACTTTAATGTGACTAAGATCCCTTATGCCTTTCAACTAAGTTAGTCTCCATGTGTAGTCAGGCTGGAGGGTTGATATGGTTAGGAACCAAGAAGGCTCATTTCTAATTCATAGCTAAGTCTCACCGAAATACAGGCAATCATGTGGTACGAGTGGTCTAGTTCTATCAGGTCAAAACCAGCTGTCGACAGGAGTTCTTACAAGTTAACCCTTCCAGTATGATGATGCCTTGATTTGTTCAGAAGAATCTTGACAAGATAAATCCTTCATTAATCCCTTCACTGCAACAACTATCACCTCAGCTAACTACAGTAAGAACAATAAGCGGTACCAAGGCACAGCAAACCCGTCCCCGGCAGTCATTTTAGTGCTGACTTATTAACACAATAGGATATCTAGTCAAAGATGTCACATATCAGATATAGAGTAAATTGGGTGAATATCGGCGATTTTATACCCATTTGAAATTTAATGCCTGACCCACCTGACACTGACTTTCCCCCCCCCCCGTTTACCGCTAACTGGGGGATTACCTTCCTGATGTAATAAGGCATGTTATAGGATGCAGATTTGTAAGATGCCCCTTTAGGCTTAGGTTTCATATCGATATGACGAATCTGAAAAGAGATATGGCCAAAAATAAAAAATAAAATAAAAAAAAACATTTTTGGGGCGTACAGCCTGGGCCTTGGCCCAATTTGGCCCAAAATTTAATCAGGTGATCAGAAGGCCATGACCCATCATCCCTGTAATTTTATTCAGTTCGCACCAGTAGCTTTCGCGTAAAGTTGTTAACAGACAGACGGACAGACAGAAAGACAGACAAACAGACAAACCGAGTGAAAACAATACCAGATACTGTGGTTAGCGTAAGAAATAATGTTTAATAGACTTCACTCATCAGAGCAAAACGTCTGGTGTTGGCATGATACAAAATACCTATGAATTAATCAATACTTTGAACAGAAATGATGCACAAAATATACACAAATGGAACACTGGCCGGCATCTGTGCTGAAGCACAAATATAAAACACCAGAATGGAACACTAATAAAGAAAGAAATAATGGCGCAATAAAATGAAAGACTAGCAAACAATTAAGTGAAATATTTTACATTATAGATCCTGTGATACACTTTCAGCTAAATATGATCATTTATCACACGCAGTAAGAACGTGGAGTTCTGTCCATCATGACAGGGTTAATAATACCGTTATTACCACTCGCAGGAAAGTATACATATTCCCAGCTGAGTAAAATCGTCTGATGATATCTGGATTAGAACTGTGGGAACCAAGATTAAGTTAAAGGAACACTATACTATTACTGCTACGAGAAACATCACTGTTTTTAACTGCTTGCATTACTGTTTATTATTGCCCACACCACCTACACTGTCTGTCTGTCTGTCTGTCTGTCTGTCTGTCAGTCTGTCTGTCTGTCTGTCTGTCTCTGTCTGTCTGTCTGTCTGTCTGTCTCTCTCTCTCTCTCTCTCTCTCTCTCTCTCTCTCTCTCTCTCTCTCTCTCTCTCTCTCACACACACACACACACACACACACACACACACACACACACACACACGATAATGCAGCTGAGAGACATACAGAGACTACTGATTGGTGATTGGTGTAAGTGTGAGAAGAAAGACTTGGAAGATGTGTAGTATGGGAGACAAAACACTGTCACCACCACGTTCTGTGCGTCTACGTGAAGGGGTGTATTACCTACTTTTATTAGGCACGTTTTATACCTAATTGTATCTTGTGAGACCTATACCCTTGATAAAGTTTGTTTTCACCTGACGGCACTGGATTGCTCTCACAAACTGTATACTAAGTCATTGTTGCACAAAATTCGCTGAGCCTTACTTACGAGGTAGGATTGAATCTCCTTGATTACTATGTTTTTGTCACCTTAATTTGGCCCAGACTTACGTCCCTTTGCAGCTTTTTTGACGTACTTCAGTGGTAATATAAGGCAGTATTAGTATCTTGCATCCTATACCTAGCACTTTTTGTGGCTAGCCCCATATTCCAGTGTTAGTCTGTTGTTATAATCCAGAATTCAAGATGGAGAGATGGCAACTTTGGGCCAGTTTACCCCCTGGACAAGTGCCCCCCAGACAACTACCCCCTGGACAATCATCCCAATAGCACAACCGCCCCCCGGACATCTGCCCCCCGGCCAATTGCCTCCGTTAAAGATTAGGTTAGGGGGCAGTTATCCGGGAGCAGTTGTCCGGGGGGACAATTGCCAAGGGGGCAATTATCCGAGGGCAGTTGTCCGGGGGGGGTGGGCATTTATACGGAGGCAGCTGTCCGGGGGACAATAATTGTCCAGGGGGCGGATGTCCTAGAACCGATTTCCAGCCAGCATGCAAGTACCGACACTGATTTAGGCAGAGATATATATATGTAGATAGAGACAAACAGATAAATTGCTTGATTGGTAGACAAATTTATCATAGACAGACAGATAGACAGATAAATTGATTGATTGACTGATTGAGGATACAAGAAAACAGGCAAAGGCCTTTCCTTCTTCCACTCTTACCTATTGGTCATGTGTTCTGTCCTAGCTCGACATGCTAACCTTCTCATAATTCTGACAATTGTATTATTCTACTCCAGCTAAGGCCAGACAATGCATAGGAGCCTAAGAGTGTTAATTTTGTTAGCATTAGTCATACTACAGTCTGGACACCTCTACTAATTATGCCAGTTCAGCACTGTGTCAAGCATAGCAGCCTGTGAGTTAAGACTGTCACGATGTTAGCTAACAGTGAGTCACAGAAGCCTGATTCAGCTGCGATGTAACTAACAATCCTGATATAAATCTGTGGTGGTTGTAACCATAAATTGTTCATTTAGTTTAAGTTAGAGGATATTTTTGTCATACTTCTGCCTGTTTCTCGAGGTACATTGAGAGAATCAGACATTGTTACGGCTCCAAAGCCTTTCATTTGCACTTCTTTGTTAGTAGCATTATAGTCTGGCGTTATATTGGTCTCATTTAATGCTCAGAAAACTAAATACATTAATTTCTCCAATAGAAAGAATCCCTCAGACTCTCACATAATTTTAAATTAAGTATTCCCATATCCACTACACGTGATATCCTAGGTGTTACTCTAAACCTCAGTCTAAGCTGGACAGCTTATCCCTTGCTAAAAATGCTTCTAAAAAACTGGGACTTATGTACAGAGTTCGTGAGTTTTTCACTGACGAGCAGATGGCCACAATATACAAAAGTCATGTGCGTTCTCAGATCGAATACTGTTCACCACTGTGGAATGGATGTGGAGCGGTTGCATTGAGGCAGTTGGACAAAATTCAAAATAAAGCCATTAATTTAATCAATAATCCTGCCATAACGCAGGACCTTCCTCCGTTATCAGTACTTAGACATGTTGCTTCTTTAGCACTATTTTATCGATATTTTTATCGTAAGTGCTCTAACGAACTGGCTTCAATTGTGCCTCCCCTTCACATTTTCTCCCGAAATACTCGGGCAGCTGGGAGCAACCATGAACTCACACTCTCTCCCCCATAATGCAGAACCTCTGCTTATCAAAATTCATTTATCCCCAGAATTACTACTCTCTGGAATTCACTTCCTGGGAGTTGCTTCCCACATACATTTAATCCTCTCAATTTTAAATCCAATTGTTATAAGTATTTTATGAATAGAGGATGCCTTTAGGCACATGGACTTTTTTTTTTTCCTTTGTTTTTCCTTCCTCCATTCATTATAAAAAAAAAAAAAAAGCTACAATGCAGTATTCAAGATGGAGATATATCAGTTTTATGTCTAATTAAAGTAAACAATATAACCAAATCAAGCCTGCACTATAACTGTCCTTGACCATCAACTCAGCTGAATGGAATTAAGGATATTTCACAGGAAACAATACGTATTGTACTGTTGTATGTTGCATCATAGCTCAAATTATCCAACGACTCCAATCGAAGAAAGTAAATACCCAGGCTGGCATGAATCTTTGACAGTAAAACCCACGTTGTTATGAGTGATGCTATCATGAGATATGGTAATGAAGTTTCGGGGTTTTACAGATCTCATCTGGCACTTGGAATATATCCCCTTAAACCGGTAGTTTGAGTCTATACTTTTCCTGAAGTGATATATAACCATTTATAACTTGGGTTAGTTAGGGCTTACCTCTTTGCTAGCAAAATGTACTTTGATATACCATAAGTTAGTTAGGACAGCAAAATTTAGCTACATATACGAAACATTGTTGTGCATCTATGCCTATCTAGCAAAATTTTACTGGGAATACCGAGTTAGAGAAAGAACAGAGAAATTAGTTGGAGAAGAACAGGGAGGCTTTAGGAAGGGAAGAGGTTGTGTAGATCAGATATTCATTCTTAGATCTTTAGTGGAAAAGTTTCTAGAGAAGGGAAAGAAGTTGTATGCGGCTTTCATGGATTTGGAGAAAGCATATGACAGGGTGGATAGACAAGGATTGTGGAAAGTATTAAGAATATATGGAGTAGATGGGAAGTTGTTGAATGCTGTGAAGAGTATGTAGGATGGTGCTAAGGCTGCAGTGCGTGTGGATGGTGAACTAAGTGAATTTTTCTCTTTGAAAGTTGGGTTGAAACAGGGATGTGTCATGTCTCCATGGTTGTTCAATCTGCACATGGATGGGGTAATAAAAGAGGTACAAGGTAGGGTAGTGGATGTTGGAGTGGCCCTGGTGAGAGAGGATAGTGTTTGGAAACTCCCTGTACTGTTGTTTGCAGATGATACTGTGTTGTTGAGTGAAGACGAAGGGGAGCTGCAAGGCTTGGTGGATGAGTTTGGGAGAGTGTGTAAGAAACGGAATCTAAAGGTGAATGTAGAGAAGAGTAAAGTGATGGTCTTTGAGAGAGGTGAAGTCAGTGAATGTACAGCGAGGTTGGATGGGGAGGAATTGGAAATGTGAGTACGTTTAAGTACTTGGGTAGTGTGATGAGTAAGGATGGAGATTTGGAGGGTGAAGTGCTTGAAAGGGTACAACAGGGAAGAAAGGTTGCTGGTTCTTTGAAAGCAGTGATAAGAAACAGGGAAGTGAGCATGGAAGTGAAAAAGTTACTACATGACAGTATTGTGATACCAACTCTAACGTACGGAAGTGAAGCTTGGACGTTGTTGGAAGGACACAAGTCAAGAGTGAGAGCAGTGGAAATGAGTTATTTAAGAGGAGCCTGTGGAGTCACATGGAGAGACAGGCTGACGAATGAGGATATAAAGGAGCGTTGTGGTGTGGATGTGGATGTGATAGCAAGCGTCATGAGGAATACACTGAGGTGATTTGGCCATGTGGAGAGGATGGAGGGTGAAAGACTGACGAAGAGAGTGTATGTGAGTGAGGTGGAGGGGGGAAGAGGGATGGGGAGCCCGAGGATGAGATAGAGGGATGGGGTGGAGAGGTATATGAGAGAAGGGGGTGTGAGTTGGAAGCAGGGCAGTGAAATGGCGTGGGACAGGGCGACTTGGAGGCAATTTGTTTGTGGCCACCCCAAACGGGATTGAGGCGTCTGGCAATAAATAGATAGATAGATAGACCGAGTGTCAGATAGGGTCTGCATCTTTCCCCTAGCAAAGTTTAGTTGGATATAACGAGTTCGTTTTGTTAACACCTTCGTTTGAACATTATCACTGAATGTAAAGGGAATTTATTGGTTTTATTTCTTTAGCACCGTTTTTCTGCACAATTCAAGTTCGTTGAGTTTCGCCACTTTACTTTAGCAAATATGATGCTAGTGTATTGAATCTGATTCCCATACCGTCAGTGACCAAAGTTCATACATCAACTACACTATTCACAGAGAGCTCGTGTTAAATTATATTCCGAATTCTGAAAAAAAAAAAAAAAATCTATAGAAGCCTTACATACGCAACCATCAGAGGTTCAGTACCTGACATTGCGCGTTTTAACTAGATGGACGTCTTCTGCAAGGGTATTTTGACCAATTTCATGCGATGGAGAAGCTGTTGGATAAAAGTAGATCAGTGTAACAACTCAACGGCCATAGCCTGCTGGATATCGCTTAAGGTCCTATTCTTGGTACATTTAAACATTGCGTAACGCCTTTAACTCATCGGTATGTTAATAGGAACGCTGAGCCTTAATATCCTCTTTAATGTGTCTTTCCTGATTTTGTGGATTAGGCAAAATGTGGTTACACACGGCGGTGTAGCCGAGGAAGTGGCCACAACAAATAATAGAGAATACTGAGGTGTAATACGCTGACAGTGCTAAGGAACATTGCCAAGGCAGGACAAGCGCTTTGCCAGCAAAGGTGCTTGTACTGACTTACCGAGTTTGCTTCAACACCCTTCCGTCAGTAAATCTTGCATTCATAATAGCGAGTCTGTTAGTTGCTCACCTTCTGTTTCCAGTATAATTTGCCTGGTAACACTGAGAAACAAATAATTTTTTCATATTCCCCCGAACCAAAGTTATCTTCATATATTTAAAGCTAATTATCTTCCACAACTTCCCTTCGCCAATGCTATATACCACCAAATACAAAGTTTAGTGGAAAGTTGAGACAGCCATCATCCAGTTACTTGATGTGTGCCTACTTTCATACTAATCCACTGTGAATGACAAGAAAATTGGTTTCTTTCAGCCCAGGAAATAATTTCTTACATTGGGTGGAACCATATATTAAAATGAACGCCTAGTAGTCCAGTGGGTCAACGTGTTCCAACCCCATCTGGCCTACAGGGGTTTACAGGCAATGAGTGGTCAGGGTTTATTGATGGCATAATGCCACTTTGGGGAAAAGCGACTGTTCGCTCTAGCCTTAAAAGTATGCTGGCATAATGTCACTTGGAGAAAAGCAACTGTTCACTCTAGCCTTAAATGTATGCTGGCATAATGCCATTTGAGGAGAAGCGACTGTTCACTCTAACCTTAAATGCAGACTAAGTGGTACAGACCCAAGATCCTATGCTCCTGAGAAGGATCTTGAATTTGGCTCTCTATTGTATTTTGTTCTTCTCTTGGAAGGAACTGTTACTGCGGGCCATGGCCTTTGGTTCCTTCTTCCTCGCATAAAAAAAAAAAAAAAATAAATAAAAAAAAAAAAAAAGTACTATAGGGTGTGTCAATTTGGGGGGTTATATGACTGATCTGAAATCATATGATCTGCTAGCAATATAATGTAATCATTTGGCATACAGAATAATATCCTTCCTTCAGTAACAGTAAGAAAATAACTGCTGCCTACACCAATTTCACTTACAGAATTTAATTTTCCGGAATTTCGTGGCAAAACAATGAATGTGTGCATAAATCCTATCAACTTTTAAAGTGGCAATAATATATATTTCACGGTCTTTATCAGAAAGTACCCAGTACGGTCATTTATTTTTATTTTTCTACCATCCACCTGATGAAGTCAGAGGAGGGTGTTATCACTGATGTCAACTGGTGTCCGCCCGTAGAGTTGGGCAGCAAGGCCGATGTCTTGGTGTTGATGTTGAGTGTTCATTTCCGTGCCGGAACTCAGAAAGTATTCATTACAGAGTCAAGTTATGAAATTTCACATAGTTATATGTCTTCTAGTGAAATGGTGCCTTTGATAGGCAGAATGCTGTTTATAAGCAGTTTCCTCGAAAATAATGTGAACGTTAAAAAAAAAAAAAAAAAAAAATCCAGAGATTTCAATGTGACCATCCCAGGTTATTATTCTCAAGGCGTATTTCTTACATTCACCTTTAAATAAGAAAAGATTGGGAGAGGGGGAGGGCGATTTTGTGAATGGTTAGGTGTGCAGGGAGGTGGGGGGGTATGTGCTTCGACAGATGGAAGGGTGCAGCAGCATTGCATTACCTTATTTTTATTATTAATATTATTATTTATTTTTTCTGTGGTTTCATGATATCAGCACTCTACTTGCTCCTTGCAATTTGATGTATCCTTCTTGCCTCTCGTTGATGTAAACCTGATTATCTGTTCTCTTACGATTTTCACACATCTTTCCACACGTTGGCATTTACACTGGTGACTTTTTAAGCTGTGTTAATTCTTTATTTGTTTGACATGTTAGTGGTGGCCCCAAAACTTCCAAAAGCAAGTTAATTATTTCTGACAATTTCGTGGCACTGACATTAATCACAGGTACCATCCTTATCCAAACAGAGCAATGTTCCTGCTTGTCATCCTCTTTTGATGTCCCTTTAAGTTGTAGAATGATTTCCACAGCCTCAGTTCGCTCTTTGGTACGGTAGCTACAGAGCTTTGCTTGCAAAACTGTCTCAAGTCCAGCATTTCAAGCAAACCTTCCTCCCACCAGTAACACGATGTCCACCACTTCTTTCGTTTGGGTTCTCAGTAGCTGTAATTGAAACAAGATGTGGTTTTGTCCCTGTCCACAATGAATTAAATTTTACTTTGAACTACTGGGGATACTGATGCCCAATAATAAATTCAACAACTAACCTCAAATTTTGTAGCATTTTGCATTTCAGTGCATGTTTGGAAACCAAATTCCTGCCGAAAAAAATGGTTAAAGGTAACCAACAACTTTGACTTACAGATCTAACCTCCAAGGAGTCTAGATTTTGAAGCAATTCTTCCAATCTGAATGCTTGAACAATACGATAAGAATAAGACTGGTCCGTGCTGAGTCTTTGATAACTTCCTATGACAATGCTGGAAGAGGAGGGCCGCAGCAATCTCTGCAGTCTTTCTCTTAGCTGTATGATGGCGAATACTGACAAGGGCAATGTCTTAGATGTTTGTATTTCATCATCTTTGGCAAAGGTTCAGATGGCATGTCGAAGCTACCCCCTGCTTCCTTCTTCTTTCTGTTTATCTGAAGAGCTGTCAAATTAGTGAGAAACTTTTTGACAGAGCTCTTCATCTCTCTGGGTGACTCTTCACTTTTTTCTTCCATTCTTCCCTCACTCAGATTTTCCATTTTTCCTAAACAGCAATTTTTTTTTTTTTTTCTGAATAATCAGCCAAGGCAATCTTCATATCTCCTTGACCTCTTACCTCTGATTTTTGCATCTTTATGAAAGCGAGCTCCAAAACAAGGATCTTTTCATGAGGAAAGTGCAATGTGAGACTCAGGTTCTCTGTTCGAAGAAGAATAATCGGCTTTAGAGAATAACTCTTTGGAGCACTGGCAATTCAAAATGTCTAGGATAACATCAAGTGTGGTCAGATATTTAATATTCATTGCCAGTATTCCTTTACCAAGTGATGCCTCAACTGCTTTGTGCCACAGCTTTGTTAATTTTAGCTCAGTAGTAGAATCCGTCGACAAAACCCTGAAGAAGCTCCACTCCAGACTCACCTCTCAGGATAACTCTGTTCTGACAGCAGATGAACAGCTAATATCGGGGGCAAGTGAATATAGAGCTTGTTGGGCTGAGTACTTGAGCACCTGTATGTGGCTGACCCTTCCAGCTGAGAGCTTCAGTCGGTTGGTGTACAACCATTGACTGCTTTCCCACCAACTGAAATCAAGAAGGCAGTGACTAGGTTGAAAGGTGGTAGAGCAGCAGGTGTTTGTGGCATCCAGCAGAACTGAACAAAGCTGGGGGCAAAACCAGGATCAATGGTATACATGCAGAGGACTACTGGGCTTTGGGAGCAGGCTGTGAAGCCTATGCCCAGAGTCGAGCACATAAAAAAAAAAAAAGTCATAGAAGCCGTTTGGGAGATTGGTATCATTCCTTCTGACTGGCAAAGGGTTTTGCCACCCTTATCTGGAAGGGAAAAGAGACCAGTGTGACCGTGGTATTATTGTGCTCAATGTGCTGGGCTGAGTTCTTGCTCACATTCTCCTGATGCGTATCCAGGACTGTTTCCTAAAGTTTCAGAGATCTGAGCAATCCGCATCAATGCCCAAGAAGTCTACTATTGACCATATCCTAGCTCTTTGAATTCTTGTGGAATGTCATCTTGAGTTTTGACAAGGCATGCTAGCAACCTATGTGGATCTCAAGAAATTGGGTGGTACTATGGGAACTCCTGCAACTCCATGGGATCCTTGCAGGGATAATCTAACTGAATGCTGGCTTGTAAAGTCATAAGAAAAAGTACTGTTACCCCAGGAATATTCGATGCGAAACGAACGTTGGCTGGGCTATGTTGGCGGGTCCTTGCTGTTCGCCCCTCCCCTACAAGAGCTAGAATAATGAGCAAGAATGAGGCATATGGCAGGGAAATATATAGGACGTGTTTGCGTTACCCTGAGCGCCCCGCCGGGGATTAATAATGAAACTCGGCAGGTTTATTACTTTCCTACTATTAAACACTTATTATCTATAGAATACAACAAATAAATTATTTTGGAGGGTATTAAATCTATAGGCATCGACTATGTTTTTTTTTTTTTAATCATAGTCTAGCAGGGATGCACGAGTTCATTTGTTTGCTTTAGATAGGTGTTTAATTGCTTCAGATGGATGCTTCAGACGTCTAGAGGCTGTTTTGGATGCAGGAAGTGGGTATACAAAATATTAAAGCAATGAGACTGAACATGTATTATTATTTTCCTTCTATTCAGCATTTATTATATGTAGAAAGCAATACATATCATTATTACACTGAAATTTACTAACTTGGCTTGTATCGGCTGAAGTACTATCATATGTCTGGCATGGGTGCACATACTCATTGCCCATCTCCATGTGTGTTGCCGACTTCAGACCATTCGGTTATATTTTTATTTAATGAATTCGGTGCCGGATAATAAAGTGTATTGTCTCTATGCACAGAGGCAAAACGATCTAATTAGTTGTTATTACCTCTAGCACAAATTCTAATATCTGTCTCACATAACCGACATCGACGGGTTTGAGGTACAAACTTTCCTGTCCCGTCATTCCACAACACCTCATAGTTGTGTCATGGTGCATAGCTCTGAAGGGTAATGATAGTTTTTCTTATGACTGTACACAAACACTAAGAGTGCTGTCAAGTGTGTGTGTGAGGGGGGAGAATCCAACTTCTTCCAAGTAAGTTCTAGAGGGAGACAGGCATGTGTCCTTGCCCCCACACTTTTCAACACATGTACGGATTGGGTACTGGTCCAGGCTGTGAAATGAAGTCACTGTGGGGTATCAATTGGAAATTTCAGGCTTACCAACTTTAACATTGGTGATGATGTAGTTATCATAATGGAGTCGCTGGAGACACTACTGAATGCCCTCGAGGAATTTCACGAGAATGCGAAGCCACTGGGATTAAAGGTCCCTTGGGCACAGAACATGGTCCAGACATTTAGTGACTTGTTGGATGAAGCAGTTCAAAATGTCCAAGTATGTGGTGAGGATATAGTAGTCTCGGAAAGATTCATTTATCTTGGTAGTGTGATCCATAACAACGGTAGATCAGACAGTGAGATCTCTTGTCCCATTGGTCAGGCCTACGGGGTTATGGATTCAATTAATTTGGGTATTTGGTGCTGTCATTACTTGTGTAGAAGGACGAAAGTTCGCATCTTCAAGGCGCTGGTGCTCTCTGTCTTACTTTATGGCTGTGAGACATGGACACTAAACAATGACTTGAAGAGGTGAACTGATTCCTTTGGTACTAAACATCTTTGCAGGATCATGAGATATCACTGGTACAACCAGGTGCATAATGAGCAACTACTCCATGAGACTGAATCGAGGCCTATTACCCCCATGATATGCCAACGCCAACTTCAGCTATATGGGCACGTGGCCCGCTTTCCTGGGGCTGATCCAGCTCACAGGGTGATCTCCGAACGAGTTAACCCAGCGTGGAGGAGGCCCAGGGGAAACCACGTTACTCATGGCTGGAGCAAGTCGATCATTCCCGTCGAGAAATACTTAGAGGAGGTAGATCTGCTGCCTGGAGGTTTGTACAAATAGAAGCGCTAGGATGGAGTCAGATGGTGAATGAGGCTATGTGCTCCGCTGCATTTGCCCTTACTGATTGAATGATTGATGTAGGTAGATGAAGAGTAATAGTAAACCGGAGTCTGTGACAATTAAGAGGCAACTGTGGACTGAGAGCGACAGAGAGTTCTGGTCATGGTTTGACGTACATTATACAAGTGTATGACCTTGAAAACGCTCCATATGTGATTTGTGGGATAATTCTGTGGCAGATAGATATCTAATCAATTTGTGTGTTATTATTTAATGAAAGTCATTTTCTAAAATTTTAAGGTTTTCATTTTGGTTGTCCAGTTTCAAGTGTTGACAAAAAGACACAATATTCTTACTACTAAAGATTATTTGAAAAAAAGTTAGTAAAACTGACACACCCAATACGTAGAACGTTGATGTACAGAAATCACAGGCGCTTGCACAGCATAATTTAACCGAATTCCAGGTAAGCTGAGTTTGATGTTTTGGATACCGAATAGACAAGAGTTTGACGTTTTTGCATACTGAATATGCTGAGTTTGATGCCTTGCACACTGAATATATTATTATGTCTTCCATACTGAATATGCTGAGTTTGCTATCTTACACACTGAATATGCTGAATTTGACGTCTTGCACACTGAATATATTGAGTTTCATGTTATGAGTCTGATGTCTTGCACCCTGAACATACTGAGCTTCAAGTGTTGCACGCCTTCCCTTCGGCACTGAGACAATATAATTATACAAATTCTGAATAATCTTGCACTGAGTGCGATGGGAATGTTAGTTTCGGTGGTACATCAGGGGAAAATATTACTGGACTTAATATTTTTCATTTTCATTCAGATTATTTCATTTTGCTCTAAGAGACTTTCCGAACATTTGATGTTGTAAACTGCATTCATTATCCATCTCGCACCAAGCCTCCCTCCGAACCTGAAAAGAACCATCTGTATGTAGCAATGGAAAAAAAAAAAAAACGTCATCGTACTCAATATATAATTTATAGTTTGATATATACCACACCTTCCCTCCACCTCTCAGGTATTAGATAGGTAATTTATGAATAATCATGAATAATCTACGACGGCAATATTACAGTGCGTTTACTCTAACCTGACAAACTTTCCCAGCCCCTTTCAGATTGGGTGGTGGCTAAGTGCAATTAGACTGGAAAGGTGATCAGATATCTTCCTCATACCTAAGGGTCAGTGAAATTCACGCTGCCACGGTTACGAATTCAACTTGTGAGAGTGACCCAGTTCCGTCAAATAAGTACAAACAGACAACAGTTTCTTCGGTGTATGAAAGGAGATATTAGTGTGATTTGTTATTTGTGTTTGCTACTTACAGATGACTTTATTCAGCCCTAATGTTCTGTAGACTATGGTAACCAATCCTCGAACATCTACTATATACTTGGAGTAATATGAGGAGAGATGATTGTGTGTGTGTGTGTGTGTGTGTGTGTGTGTGTGTGTGTGTGTGTGTGTGTGAGAGAGAGAGAGAGAGAGAGAGAGAGAGAGTAATGCTAGCACAGGTAGGCCTACAATATATTCACGTTCTTCACGTATGCATAGTCTAGCACAGGACCTAACAGAGAGAAATATAGAAGTGGAGGTGAAAAAAGAAAAACAAGTATAATACGGAGAGAGGGGAGATAAAAGAGAAAGCAAGACAATAACCAAAAGAAAAAAGGCGAACTACCGTACATAAATTTCACTCTAACCTGGCCTAAAGGTGCCATCTCACCATCTTGAAGCCTGAGTAATGGCAATATAGTAATGCTAGAACAGTACGAAGAAGAGTTATGAAAAGTATGTCCAGCCACAGCATTGTCTTTTTCTGCCACTGAGAGCGAGTCTAGGCCAAGTTTAAGTGAAAGAACTCTAGATTTCCTCCTCCAATATATTACCACTATGTCAGGGAGGAACCCGGGACTCTCATGTGAGAGCCAGGCAGCAATCCACTACACCACGACCAGGTAAACGTTATCTCACATTGTCATTATCTTGTAATCAATATTCCTCCGTCCCCACTGTGCGTTTGAAGAGGGTGAGACAACACCCTGGCACTCTGTTCACTCTTACTAGCAGTAAGTGTTTGGGATAGATTGAACGCATCTACTTTCCAGAGTGCCAGGAGGTTGTCACCCTCTTCATGCCCACAGTGGGGGCGGAGGAACATTAATTAACAGATTCTGACAATGTGAGGTAACTTACTCGGTCGTGGCGTGGTGGATTGCTACCTGGCTCTCAACTGAGAGTCCCGGGTTCGATTCTCGGCATAGTGGTAGTATGTTGGATGATTTTTTTTCCAGTGTAAGTACAGGTTTCCTTATTCAAACAATTGACTTGTCCCGAACTATTATCTGTGAAAGAGCTATATCGTACCACATATACTGTACAGTGTAGTAACACAAGCAAAAACACAGAGACACAGATAGAGAATATTACAAAAACGACACCGCGAAAAAGACTACGAAAATAAAAGGAAGGCTCAGTAAACCCATACGTAGAACACAGGAACAAATACACTCACAAACACAAAAATAAAAGAGGCAGAAACAGAAACTGAAAGAAAATAATGAGATACAAGCACAGAAAAGGGAAAAGCGTTTGACCACACACACACACACACACACACACACACACACACACACACACACACACACACACACACACACACAATGCGAAAAACAAAAAAGTAACAGGGAAAAATTGGAAAGCATTCATAATGTGCCAATGCCATTGCCAGCAAGAAGGATCCTGATCCTGATCCGCCTCCAAATTTAATCAATTCTTTCATGGCCCAGGGCCCACCCTTCCACAAAATTTCATTGTAACTCAATGAGAACTTTTGGACAAACTGACAGACAAAGAGATAGACAAACATAGCAGAATATGTAACCTCCTCCAAATTCGATGGCGTAGGTAATAATAGAGCAAAAGAGACAGGCAACTAATAACAAAATTAGCCAAACACTGACAAACACACACTAAAAAAAATTCAGTTGACAGAAGCAAAGACCTAGGAGGAGTGAGTGTGTGTGTGTGTGTGTGTGTGTGTGTGTGTGTGAGAGAGAGAGAGAGAGAGAGAGAGAGAGAGAGAGAGAGAGAGAGAGATGACATTAGAAAAATATAGCCCACCAAAACTAATAAACACTAACAACTCAAAGCAGTGAGAGAGAGAGAGAGAGAGAGAGAGAGAGAGAGAGAGACAGACAGACAGACAGACAGACAGACAGAGACAGAGACAGAAAGAAATGAGACTTGTCCTCATCCACGACCCAAAAACCAGGTACTGTAATCCCTGTAAGACCTGGATGCCCAAGTCCCGGACACCCAAGTCCTGGATATTTTGGGCTCAGGGCTTCGGAAACCAAAAATGGCCAAAAAACAAAAAAACGCCCCCCCCCCCCAAAAAAAAAAAAAAAAAAATGTGACGTTTTCACCGTAACGTTGAACTTGGCACGCAGCACCGAACAGCTGTGTTTTCGCACGTAATTGAGTGCCCCCCTGCATCCTCCCCTCCCCAGTTCCCGCCTAAGTACCGTCGTGACGACGCTCGTCGCAATGGCTGCCCCACATGCTTGTTTTTGTGAATAAACAGTGAACAAACTGCAATACCTCACCATTAGACCACAGGGGAATTTACAGTATTGTGCAGTGTTATGAAATTATATTTCAGAGTGCAAAGGATCAGTAGAGTGCACAGTGGCATGTTGCAACTGGCGTGGCACAAGTAAGAACAGAATGTGTAGTGTTAAACAATTATAATTCATAGTGCAAAGGATTAAGTGCAGCACAACACAGTATCACTGTACGTGCTTTAAGAGCATTTTCACCACTGTAGAGCCTTAGAGGGGGTGGGTTAATCATCGTGACAGCCAAGGACGTGTTGTAAGTATCCTGTACACTGCTAAATATTTTCCATACTCACTTCTAAGTCCTCATTCTCTGATTCTTTTCATTTATTTCATGCTTTCTGTCCCTTATTTGTGTGAATAGGGTCTTAAATAGCTGTTGTGCATGTCCAGTAGGGAGTTATTTAGGTGGTTTTCAGAGTTAGGCTGGGTTAAGGTCCATAAATACCTGTCCAGGAGGCACTTTCCCAAGTCCCGGACAAACCCAAGTTCCAGACATGCCTTTGGCTCTATTACTTCGGGTCTTGGAGGGATTACTGTATATGCTGGCACTCCTGGGGAAAGAGATGTACCACCACTATCTACAAGGGAGCTGAGCTGCTCCCCTGGATGCTACAGGTCTTAAGGATGAGGGATGGGAGCATCTGGGGAAATAAAAATGATATTCCTCCATTGGGTACCTCTTTGGAGCTGGCTCAGTACACACAAATGGGTCTGGTCAGAGAATCGTGTGGGTCAGAGCATCGTGTGGACTGCTTTTTCCTTCCTGCAAGATCCAATTTAGATTAAGCAGTTCTGTATGATTTGGTTTAATATTTGCGCCGTAATGTGTCAGGTAATTGAGAATGTCGTATGCTTACTTAGGTTTTTGGTATATGTGACTGTTTGTCAATCACTCACTCGATGGCAGGATGGTGCTATGATGATTGTGGATGACGGGGTAAGGTGGGAGTTAATACACTCTGTACAGCTGATGGTTGTAGATTCGCTGGTATGGCTTTGATTCAAGATTTTAACCAAGTCAAAGACTAATAACAGCAGCAACAACTACAAAGAAATCAAGCAGCAGAGATTAGACTGTAGTACCAATCGAGCAGGGCGGTATGCCCAAGGTGGATAGAAAACTGGTGACAGGGAGAGCTGGAGGTCCTTTTTCATCAGCCCTCAGGACTAACTAATGAAAATACCCCATTAGTGAACTTTTTCAGTGTTTCAGTAACATGGAGGGTAGACCAGCATGCTTTCTATTATAAGTTCCTCTAATTGTCAACACTAATCTACATGCACATTACACACTGCACTCTCTAATCAAAATTTTATTAAAAATGACATCCAATCACCAAGGCTCGGAATCTCCAGTGGGTAGAGGGGGTCATCAAGTCAGTCACCATCCTCCCCTTTCCCGGTGATGACTAAGCGAGATGCTTGGAATCACTATCTGATCCACGTCATTTCCGCATCATTTGCAGCCTTTCCCCTAACTTTCTCTCTGTTCAACATCACTTCTCCTCCTATAAACCTCATCTTCTCTTTCTCACTGAGACTCAGCTGTCTGGGGTGACTAATAGCAAACTCTTCTCTGAAGCCTCCTACTTCTTCTATACTCAGTTCCAAGCCAAAGGTGGCTGTTGTGTGTATGCAATGATGTATCTTGTTCTTGTGTTTAACCCGCCGTGTCCCGGAGACGTGAATTCACGTCCTCACATGATGTGCACTCATATCCCGGGGACTTGAATTAACGCGGCAACATTGCAAGGTCCCTAATTTGCACAAATTTCAATTTTCGCGAGTGATTTTTGGCACGTATACACGGGAAACCTTCCTCTATTCCTTTACAAGATGCCAAGCAGGGACAATGCCTTACACCGCATAACCTTCCCCCCCCCTGCACGCCATTGTCTCGGCAATTCACCTGTTACCAGTGACCTGGCCAATAAAGACATTCAGGGCCAGAGTGATTCCCCAATCGATGACAATGTGGAGGACAAAGTTTACATAGCATTAGAGGAAGAAACAGTCAGAAATGATGATCAGGTAATGTGGGAAAAAAAGGTCATGAATGGTGATGAGTTAGTGAGTGAAACAATGCTTATAAAGCCCATATTACTGTTTGAAAACCAGTATACTCTTGTACTACATATATATTCGTACCAAGTAAATAAATAAATACTGTTTATGAGTGGATAAAATAGTTACCCTCCCATCGAACTCGTTTTCTTTGGTGCCAGCCTGTTAGAGAACCCAGTCAGGTTAGGAGGTACTCGTACCTAGATCGAGTATTTTAAACCTCAGGTGAGCGATTTCTCTATGAATTTTCGATGTTTCTCACCAAAAGCGGATGTTTGAGCCAAAAAAAAAAAGGTCCAAAAATGTCGGGACTCGGGCATACCACTGCCCAGAAAACGTCGGGATGGGGCGGGTTAAGAACTTGAATCTTCTGAATTCTCTACTCTCCAACCTCTGACTTAACCCTCCCCGTCCCATCGACGTATGGTTACGTTGCAACAATTTGCATTTGCCAGTCCCGGCAATGTACCAGTATGTCGTGCAATTGCAAGGTCGCAAATTTGCACAATTTTCAATTTTCGCATGTGATTTTTCGTATATATACACGGGACATCTTCCTCTATTCCTCTACAAGATGCCAAGCAGGGACAATGCCTTACACTGCATAACCTCCCCCCTCCCCCCCTCACGCCATTGTCTCGGCAATGGACCTGTTACCAGTGACCTGGCTAGTAAAGATATTCAGGGCCAGAGTGATTCCCCAATCGATGACAATGTGGAGGACAATGTTTACATAGCATTAGAAGAAGAAACAGCCAGAAATAATGATCAGGTACTGTGGCAAAAAAAGGTCAGGTATGGTGATTAGTTAGTGAGTGAAACAATGCTTATAATGCCTTTATTACTGCTTGAAAACCAATATACTCTCATACTACATATACATTCGTACCAAGTAAATAAATAAATACCGTTTATGATTGGATAAAATAGTTACCCTCCCATAGAACTCGTTTTCTTTGGTGCCAGCATGTTAGAAAACCCAGTCAGGTAAGGAGGAACTCCTACCTGAATTGGGTATTTTAAACCTCAGGTGAGCGATTTCTCTATGAATTTTCGATGTTTCTCACCAAAAGCGAAGGTTTTAGCCAAAATTTTTTTTTTTTTTCGAAAATACCTCGGGACTGGGGGATGTCGGAGGTGTGGAAAACCTCGGGACGTGACGGGTTAATACATCTGTGCTGTTTACTTATCCCCAAGTTCCACTGACAATGAGAAATTCTCCAACTATCTTACTTCCTAGATGGAACACATCCTATCAAATTCTCCTCTTGCTGAAATCTCCATTCTTGGTGATTTCAATGTTGACCACAAACTTTGGCTCTCCTTTCCTATCACTGATCCACCTGGGGAACATGCCTGTATCTTTTCTATCCTTAATTACCTAGAGCAGCTTGCATAACATGCTACCCATGTCACTGACCATCTTGAAGAGAGTTCCTACATACTTGATCTCTTCCTTACTTCTAATCTTTCTGCTAACACTGTTAATCTTTTCTCTCAAAGGAGTGTAAAGGAGTACAAAGGAAGGTAAACAGTAACAGGCCTGTTATTCTTTTCGTGGCTGTTTGGTATAGGGATGGTTATAATTAACCCCTACACCGCGGGCATGTTTACCAATGTTTTGCGTGTGCCGCGGGGTTATTCGGGCTCTGACAAACTCTCAAAAAATATTTGCCAAAAATCAGTTATTAGTCCTAGAATATTAAAATTATATATGCTTATGGCACATACCCTCAGCTTTCTCCTGGAATGTTTGTTGAGCCTTCGTCAGTTACCGTAGGACTTGTGGAGACCTCTGAAGTTGGGTAAGGAAGTCTCCACTTTACACTTCCCGACAACCCGTAATATGATTACCACAGCCAGATATTAACACTATAAACACTACTCTATGATTTTCAAGTAGTTTGGGATCCATACTCCAAAAAAAAAAAAAACACTGTGAAAGCAATGAAAATTACGAGCGCATCTGACCGTCACACTTGCGCTAGTTCGCTCTTGGTACTGTCATTTATTATTCATAAAACCCCTCACACTTTATATATCTATTACTATATAACACTTATATATATCTACAGTCTTTATCCATAAGTTTCCTTCAGTAGTATTAGTTTATTGTCACTGTAGGGATTCAATTTCTTTCAGTAAAATACGTAGCATTCACTTTCTCGTCTTGTATACTAGCTTTGAGAGTGAATATCACTTTCACCTTCACTCTCACAACTCATAGTATTCAGACATGCTAGAGTGAAACTTTCACACTCATTACTCCTATGGTATATACTCGTATTCTTATAATACTACTCATTTACATTTCTATTTACATTCTCTATTTTATTTACGTTATTTACATTTCTATTTTATTTACACTGTGTTATGCACTGTCACTTGAAGTAACTTATAAAACTATTTTCCACTGTTCACGTATATTTACATTCATTACTTTCACTTGCTGTTTACACATTATTTACAATTCCACTTGCACTGTTTTACTCAATAGAAAGATCGTAGTCACTCTTTTATCAATTGTCAGCCCTTTACCTCTTTCCACACGAGGTTTAGTAGGGGGTAAAGGTCACAGGGTCCTTTGCATGGTGGTGAAAAAGTCCCTGAAGCTAGCAAGAGCGAACAGACGTACCTCCACTTCGGGAGATGAGAGTGAACTGATAAGGGTGGGCCGGGGTGGTGGCCTACCTAGGGAAATTCATGACTGCCAACGTTAGCTAGCCTCTTGACACAGCTAATTTATAGCAGTGAAATGATTGGCAGGAAATCTAGACAATACATTATAATTTATGTAGTTCCAGGTGAATTTAAATATCACTTAGGCTTCTCCCTTCCCTCCTTATATGTATATTTATTACGAAAATAGATTATATGCATATTTCAAGGGGAAATAAACAGCAAAAATTAGCGAACGAGTGCACGTGAGGTGTTGTCAGGTGATAATTAGCCAATTCTAGGTGTATGGCACTCTCACTTACCTTATTTTTTTCTTGTATATATTATTTGGTATAAGAATAGGGCATAGGGCTTATTTCAATGGATGAAATCAGTGAAAAATTCCAGGGAAGATTTACTTAGTGTAGCACAGCCGGGCAGGTGAGAGGATAGGGTAATGGAGGGGGGGGGGTATGGAGGGGAGTCAAGAACGGAGAGAAATGGCTAAATTGTCAACAATGGATGGGAGTAGAGATGAGATTAGGAGTGCTGACTAGTGTTGGACATTGGCAGTACTGATAGATGATACAAGCCCCCACTTGGAAGCCCGGGTGAATTCAAAATAACACAGAATCACAAAAGCGACGCCCAGCGGTATAATCCCTTGCTCCCAAGCATCACGAAAGTGACGCCCCGTGGTTAAGGGGTTAACAAATATATTCTGCCACTCAGGGACGGGGCTAGAAATGAAGGGAGGTTCCCCTCCACCCACCAAACCCTCTAGCTGAAGCTGGCAGGAAATAGTGAGAAAGATAACAATCCAGGAAAGAAAAACTGTCATGGAAATTTCATAGGAAAGAGGGAAATTAATTTTTAATTCAAACTATCTACCTGAAAAGGAAGTCAACAATAAATATCAGTGTTGTTCTGTGGGTTACATCATCCTGGTTCAGAAAAAATATAGTTTGTATATACAGAAGTGTTTTATTCATGAATAAACATATTGAGCTGCGGGTGAGAAGACAGATACTTATGCTTGTTATCGTGTCTGTTGAACATTTTAAATACTTGTACTGAATATCCAAGAGATTTGTAAGGCAAGAGCAATTACTCTGAAAACTATGTGATTCTTTGATAAGACTATTTCTATGTGCTTAACACACTTATCTCTGAGCATAGTTTCCAACAACTTGCACACTATTGAAGTTAAACTTATTGGTAGATAATTTTCTGGTTGCGATTTGTTAGCATATATTTATAACTTTATTAACCCACCGCATCCCAGTGCCGTTTTAAAACGGTCTGACATAATGCCGCAGCCAGTGCCAGTGCTATTTTAAAACAGTTTAAAATAAAATACTTCACTGTGACCATATTTTTCAAGATTCGCAGGTAAAAATTGGCAGGCATGTAAGGTAACTGTTCCTCTACCATCCCCCAGGCTGTAAAGGCCATACACACACTCGCTTCCCCTCTCACGCTCGGTCTGCCTCACTCTACCTGTGTGCCTCACCCAGTGCTGTACATGGTGGAGGCATTTTGTAAATATTTTCATGTAAGTGTAAGTTGTAATTATTTTCTTGTAAGTGTAAGGACTATATAGTGAAGTCAAGGTGTAAATACCTTCTTGTAAGTGCCAGGACTGTACATAATGAAGTCAGGTTGTACCTATCTTCAAGTAAGTGTAAGATAATGCATTCACAGTGAGAAAGACACGCAAATTGTGATAAATGCTGAAGTAATAAGTAATCAGAAAAGTGTACTGAACATTGCTATACCTTCCCGGCATAAATACCTGAGTATACCTTACACAGAAAACGGCTTTCCCTCACGTACGTGGTGAGCATGAGAGAGCGGCTGTACCTGTAAACGAATAAGCTGGACTCAATAAAACTCATTTCCGAGCCTTGGTGAGCATTTTAATGGTCAAATTCGTTGTTTCCACATCAAAATCTATCATTTTAGCCAAAAAAAAAAAAAAAAAGTCAAAAAATGGCCGGCATTGAGGTGACCCATAGGGCTAAACATAGCTTTCACGCGGTTGGTTAAAGAGAAAATGTTTAGTTTCATGCGACTGGAATCATTTGCCATATTTTGTCTTTTATTTAAATATCAGGGTTGCATTTGTTACTTTTTATTCATGAGGCACCTTACTGTTTTTTAGTGATTCATTGAATAGCTTAGCTACTTTCCATTCATGGGACACCTTACTTTTTTTTTAGTGATGCATTGAATAACTTAGCTAATGGCTTACATATTTCGTCCTCTAAATCAAAAAATATGTAAACTACGCACATTCACAATACGTACCATAATATCCTTGCCTCCATTAGTTTGTTTATGATTCATTACTTCTACACTGACTGTACTATAGGCCTGATATGATGAGTGCTTTTCGCCAGAAATAACTCACTGCATCATCTAATAAACGACCAAGACGAGCAGAGCTAACCTCATTTAAGTGTAGACAAGCATGTGCAAATGGAGCTCGCTGCTTATAAAAGTGATTCCAAGTATCTATGAACTCCATATTCTCCTATAAGCAAAACGACTTAATACGATTATTTAAGATAAAAGCTTTGTTATAAAAGACAATGCTTACTGCAATCCTGGGGAGAACACCTGAAATGAAAATATTATTACTGTTTTCCTTGTAATGCTGCAGCATCAATTTGAACGTGTTCCGGAACTCATCAGACCAGGTTTGAATTACACTGTTGGTTCCTGAGTGTATGATAACCAGACTCTCATTAGCTGTACCTTCCAAAACAGTTTCCACAGCCTCATTTACATCATCAAATCCAGTACCTGGAATGCAATATCACATTCTTTTAGTTGGTGCTCTGCTCCAGAACTCCACGAGCTGTCCACGGATGATTCAGTCTCTCACCAGTCAAGCCTCATGAATATCTTCGTCAGTGTCGGTCAATGTCTAGAATTTATTATAGGTGGTTACCGGTAAACTGTCTTGTGTTCTAGTCACCTTCACACTATTTCGCACTGCATGGAAATATTCCAGTTCGGATGTGGGTTGGTTAGTCCACAGCAAGAAGGCCTAAAAGTACCAGAGCCAACCCTGTGAATCTAATCTCTTTTATGTTTCTGCCCAGGATCGTGCTAAGTCTGTTCTTCGCTCTGCTGAAAACAATTTCATTCTTACTAAATGCTCTAAACTCTTCATCTCAGATTCTTCCTGCTTCTTCTCGCACCTTGCCGAAATCCTTTTAGCAACTTTACATCATCATCCTTCCCTCCTTATTTCCACTCTGATGCCTCAGTAGCTTTTTCTTCTTCTGATAAAGTGGAACTCTTCAATCAGACCTTCTCCTCCAGTTCCACTTTAGATGATTCCAGTGCTATTCTTCCATCATTTCTCCATTCTGACTTTCTCATTGCTGACATTAAGATCTCTTCAACTGATGTATTATCTGCCATCACTGGCTTCAATACTAAGAAGGCATATGGGTCTGATTGGTTTCCTCCTGTTATCCTCAAGAACTATGCTTCTATTCTACCCCCCTGCCTAGGTAAAATCTTTCACCATTGGCCAGCAACTTGTACCTTTAGTTTTTGTTGGAGGTTTGCTCTCATTCAACCTGTTCCAAAGAGGGGTGACTATTCCCAGCCCTCTACCAATCGCCCAGTTGCTTTAACATCCTGTATTTCAAAAGTTTTTGAGACTTTTGACACAAATTTTTAAAGCACCTTTCTTACGTATCACAACCTTCTCTCCGATCATCAGTATGGGCTCCGCAAAGGCACAGTTTCAGTCACCCATGCCTTCATAATATCTCCAACAAGCACTTCACTCACCTCTTTCCATTGCACTTGGTCATCTCTGGATACACCTCTCCAACCCTAGCTGCTTTCCCGTTTTTCAGCCACTTCACGGCGTTCTCCACTTGTGCCAGTGTCAAGTTCCCTGGCACTGCATTCCTTCTCCACACACCTCCTAAACGAGTCATGTTTATAGCCGCTCTGCTCTCTCTATTCCCATTCATCAGGCTTTCAAAATATTATTTCCATCTGGTCCTTACTTCATCCCCATGGGTTAACAACCTACCACCTACATCCTTCACACTTTCCGGTTTCTTTCCGCTGTAAACTCTACACATTCGCACCTCATTCCAGAATAACTTTCTATTGTCAGAGTAATATGCATTTATTTTTCTTCTTAGATCATCAATTACCTCGTTCTTTTTCCTCTTCACTAGTCTCTTTACGTGCTTCTTGCTCTCAGCATACTGAGTTCTTATTTCAGTTGAACCCCTGTTCTACAACCACTCTAGCCACTTCTTCCTCTTTTCATCCCCTGCTGTCTTAACCTATTCATCCCACCATACCGTACCTATCATCTTTGTTGTTACTCTTGCCACATCACACACTGCCTTAGCATTCATAACTAAGCAATCCCTATATGCATTCCACAAGCTGTTCAGATCCATTTCATTCCAATTCACTGATTCTAACTCCTCCTCTTCTCTGGTCCTAAATACATCTGCCATTTCTTTGATCCTCGGCTTCTCAAGTTTCAGTCTTTCTCCCTGACTGCTCCTCTCTCTCTCTTCTTCCACCTCACTTCTCACAGCTTGATCTTGCATACCACAGTCAGATGATCTGACAGACCTCCACACTGTCCTCTCACGGCCCTCGTATCAGCAACCATTCCCAACATCGACCTCTCTACGAGCACATAATCAGTTAGGCTCCTTTCAACACGACCCTCATTCCCTCTGTACCATGTATATTTATGTGCATCTTTGTTTTTGTAATATAAGTTCCAAGTGCACAACCTCCTTTCATGACACAGATCCTTCAGTCGCTTCCCAGTGTCATTTTGGCCTGGTACTCAATTATAATCTATTATGTCATCCTCAGGACCAGTGCCTACTCTTCCATTCATACCGCCCATTACGATCAGTTTATAGCTGCAGGACATTTCTCCCACTGCTTCATCCAGCTCAGCCCGAAACTTGTCTTTCACCCTCTCTCACTCCTGTCATCACACGGTGCATACGCTACAATTACTGCATCTACATATCTATATCTATATCTATCTATCTATCATTTTATGTCTCTCTCTCTCTCTCTCTCTCTCTCTCTCTCTCTGTATACACACACACACACACATAGATAGATAGACAGATAGATAGGTAGATACAAGTGCCTCCTGTGGAGGGCTCTCGCGCTGCTATAATATATTTTAGTTATAGCTGTGGGCAAAAAATTCTACAGAGATCCTATGCCAGGTACCGGGAGCGGCGTTTTTGTCAAAATGTGATCGCTCATTAAATATAGTAAAAGTTTTTCTATCGTGATGGGTCCAAGTTTTTTCACAGCGAATTTTTTGCGATTTGTGTGTCAATTTTGGTGCGATTTGAATGTGTAGTTTCGGCTGCCCAAAATGCACACACACACACACACACACACACACACACGGCTAGTGCTATAGTATTTTATATCTATCCATCTTTATATATATATATATATATATATATATATATATATATATATATATATATATATATATATACACACACACACACACACACACACACACACACACACACACACACACACCTAATGTCTCACAGCATAGGATCAATACAGCCACTTCCATACTATTTCACTCAGTTTAGGAGAGGCATTTTTACCAGGCGGGTTTAGAATAAGCCTTTATTAACACCATCATTATAGGCAATCCTCTTAAGCCGAGAAAAAATGTCTGTAGACAGCAAGAGAAAAAAATGTCCTCGTGTTGAATGTGTTAAGTGCTATTTGCTTCCATACAAATACATGCCCAACACTCTCATTTACGGCTTTCATTTTCCATTACCAGTCCAGAACAGCAAATATTTGAAGGCTTGGATGATGTGCGTGTGATCGGGCAATTTTACTGGGTGTGATGTTCGAATGCTCTCCAATTCAATTTGAACTTTTCTTGTTTTATAACTGGACCCAAACTCACCCACTCCATCTCTTTGGTGGGAATTTGGGTATGAATAATAGAGATGAATTAAGATGAAGATGATGATCATCATCATATTGTGATGATTATGATGGTAACAGTGGTGACTATGGTAAGGGTGAGGGTGAAGGAGTTGGTGATGGTAATACTGCTGCTGATGATGATGATTACAGTTATAAATTATGAATATATTGTCACTGATGGTGGCGTTGGTAATGTTGATAGCAATTGATGATGATGATAACCAGGCCAAATATTCATTCAAGCTCGATACGAGGGAAAAAAATACAGGATATGGTGTACTTCTCAACAGAGAGAGTTCTATGAAGCAATAACCTGTGCCGGGATCAATTCCCAAATGGACTCACTAATACATCCCAACTTTTGCCAACCATCACCGGACAGGACCGTCAATTGTAAGAGCAACAGCTGCAATGGCCAATCATTTTCTGCTTAGTATCTCATAATAAAGGTGTAAATTAAAGGAATGCCAGTATGATGGATGATAGTCAGTGTGGAGGTAAACAGGCAGTCGTGAAGGTGAAGGAGAAATAATAAATTCCGCCACAAGGTTTGATTTGGAAATTTCTGTAAAACGAAAAGGTTCGGAAAATACTTAATATTAAAAAAAATCTTCATGAAACGATGTTGTAGAATTTCTCTAAAACAAAAAAGTTCAAAAAATTATCAACCAAGCAAACATTCTGAAAATTATTCAAAGTTGTCTAAAACAAAGTGCCTTCTAAATTTCTCTAACACGAATCACTAAGGAAAAAAAAAAAAGATACAAAAAAATCTTCAGAAGTAAATGGATTTGAAAATAATTTAATTGTATATTATAGCAATAATTTTCTAAACTGGAATGAATCTTGATTTTCACTTAGGACAAATCGTGCAAATATTCTCTAAATGCATATAAGAAATGTATAAAAAATATTATTAAGTTCTGCATTACCCCTTAGTGGCCAGAGTTCCTGTGAGGGGGATTTTGCTGGACGGGTACTAAGCGTACTGCTCTCTGCCTATCGGCCCATAGTCGTGAAGTTCATAGGTCCCTACCCCAGGGTTCCCTTCTTTATTATAATAATTTTGAATATGCCCAGTTTCGTCCAATATATTGGACGCTGGGCGCCAATGGGTTAAAGAAGCTGATAGATTTGGCAACTGTTTAAGAAACAGATCTAAAAATTGTTCGCTAAGGGAACGACACAGAAATTCTCTACCATGAATTGTTTACAAAAGCACTTTTTTAAAAACAAGTGCGAAGAATGCACAATAGTAATTTGAAAAGGGAAAAGAAAAAAAGATTTTTATTTACTTGCTCAAAATGTTAAAGGATGCTTGTAAGCACTGAAGGAGGCTCGAGTTCATGAAGACTACTCAATTAAAGGAGTCACATTTTTGCTGACTAGGGAGACTCCATAATATTTCCCGTTTTGTCTGTTTCTTTTTATGATAAAGATGCTGACAATTATAACGTGCATTTTATTTTAGCAGTTATGAAACTTGTGGTCCATTGCGTGCTGAGATATGGAGATCACATAACCAGGTTCCAAAGGACGCTGGTCACTGTCTGGTTATTTATTGTTATGGAGTGTATCTGTATTTGGGTCGGCCATGGTACATTAACATTGACTTGTATTTACATAATTTTTAAAATCCCTATTCAATCCTTTAGCACAAGGATGTCTCATATATCATGGGGCCAAGCGTGCTAGAGGAGGGACCAAAGAAACTGAATAATATCTAGAGAACATAAGGTGACTTTCTTATCGTCCATATACTTCCTTACAACCGAATTGAGATCCCTAGTAGAGAAGACGTAAGAAAAACAATAAGATCCTAGTGCCAAAATCCAGCTCAGAGCTGGATCATTGGCTACAAGTTGTGTATGTTGGTGGGTCATGAACACTGATGCGCCGAGGTTGGAGAAATATATTAACAGAAGGAGTATATCATATTACAAGCGTGACTACTGAAGTAGACCACGGAATGAAATGTAGGAAAGAATACCAATAGAGTTAAGGAAGGACATGATACTACGTCAGAGGACGTCGAAAGTGAGTCAAGGAAGGAAAAGCAATACATCGGTGTAGTGTAAAGAGGACAATCAAGGATAATATGGCGTACCGAGAGGAGGGAATTGCAATGAGTGCAGAGGGGAGGGCAGTCACCAAACATCAAATATGAGTGTGTGAACCTAGTATGGCCAATTCTTAGACAAGCTAAGGCAGTCTCTCACCTCCTATTTCGGTGGCAAGGGGTCAACCACGGAGAAATAATGGGTTTAACAACACAGAGTTTATTATTAGTAATAGAGTCCAAGTAAGACTGCCACCGATGCTTAAGGAAGGAAGATAGAGCAGGAATGAAATCAGAGACTGGAATGAGTAAGAAAAGAGAAGCATCTCTGGCAACAGCTGTGCGAGCCAACAGATCCGCACGTTCATTGCCTGAGATGTTTACATGTCCTGGGACAACAGAACTGGACAGATTTTTGACGAGAAGAAATACAGAACAATCATTCTAAGATACAAAGGACTAAAAGGTGAGAAGGAGAAGGTAACTGAAGAAGGGACAGAGCACCAAAAGAGTCAGAGAATATCACATTTGAGGCAATGGAGGATCGATTAATATACCGTAATGCAAAGAAGAGGGCATACAACTCGGCTGTTAAAACACTCGCGCAAACGGGAAGGCTAAAGCGATAAACGGTGTCAGGAAAGAGAACTGCGAACCCGACACTTTCTGGGGTTTTGGAACCATCTGTGTACTAGTATACAGGAACTGCAGAAGAATGGCGGGAAAGATGGTCTAAAACTCGGGAACGGAGCATGAGGGAAGAAGAATTGGACTTGGAATAAGGGAAAATGGAGGGACAAGTGTTGGGGCGTGCCATGGGGGGAAAAAGACTCATGCAGAAAGAGAAAACATTACTAACGGTAAGGGAGGAGTGTGAAAGGAGGGTACGAGCTCGAATTGCAAAAGGTGATTTGATCCTAGGATGTGAGGAAAGGGTGGTCAAGACAGAACCAGCAGGAAACAGAGAAGGGGTATTAGGGAAACAGTGCAACTTAGCATAGGTACGATGAGTGAGCAAAGCACGACGACGGAAAAGTAAAGGAACTACTGAGTCAGCATAGAGACTTTCAACTAGGGAAGATTGAAAAGCGCCAACAGCCAGACACAAATTATGATGATATACAGACTCAAGTTGTTGGAGGGCAGTATCTGAGGTGGAAGAATAAACCTGGCAACCATAAACAAGTTTGGGGAGAACAAGAACAGGCGAGTAGTTCGATCGGCACCCCACAACACATGAGACAAAGTTTGTAAGAGATGGAGGCACTGCAAAGCCGAAATTTCTATGGAGACAATATGGTCCTTCCAAGTAAAACAAGAATCAAAAATAAGGTCAAGAAAGGAAGCGGAGGTTTTATATGGGAGAGGACAGCCATAAATTAAAAGAGGCAAGTGAGGAATAAGAAGAGAATGGGTAAAAGTGATGACATGCGATTTATGAGGAGAGAAACGGAAACAATGGGTAGTAGCCCACATTGAGGCAGCAGAAACTGCACGTTGAATAAGAGCACCAAGGGCAGAGTTGTCAGAATTTGAGGCATACATTACAAAGTCATCCACATATAAAGAAGAGCAAACACCAACTGGAAGGCAAGAAACAACCCCATTAAATGTTCATAAAAAGAGGGTAGTGCTAAGAACACTGCCTTGGGGAACACCTTCATATTGTGGGAAGGGATCAGAAACGGTATGCTGAACACAGACCTGAAAGAAACGGGCTTATAAAAAATTCTTTACCACAAGAACGAACTGTGCGTAAAATATGAAAAGCGCCAGACAGTATCATATGGCTTCTCAAGATCAAAGAAAACTGAGATAACAGATTGGTGAGTGCCTAAGGCAGAGCAGATATAACTTTCTGAATTAAGGAGGAGTTAAGGTACCACACGCTTTTCAAAAATTAAACTGAGAGGATGACAAAAGCTGTTTGGATTCTAGGAGCCACACAAGACTATGATTTATCATACATTCAAACAACTGTAGAGACAACTGGTAAGAGCAATGGGGCGATAATCCTGAGGAGCATGGCCTAGCTTTCTTGGCTGAAGAAATGAGAGAATCATGGCATTACGAAAAGATGGGGGAAAAACACCCTCAGTCAGATATGATTATAAGTAGTTAATAAAAAGGACAAGGCCGGGGGTAGAGGTGACGGAGCATACTGTAATATATGCCATCGGGACCTTCGCAAGTATTTTTACAGAGACGAAGGGCAGAGGACAATTCTTTTAGTGTGAAAGGCACATTATACGACTGACTAGACGACACAGTTTTAAGGGCATGGAATTCATGGAGAGATGAGAACTGCTGCTAACATTACTAAAATGAAGACCCCCCCTGGGGGTAGGGTTTTTTTTTTTTCAAGAATACTCCCCCAGTTTCCCTTCTTGTCGTAAAAGGCGACTAAAAAGGTTGGCGGAGGGTTAGTGCCCCTCCCCGGAAAACAACTAACTAAAAAAACAAACAAGAAGCCTCGGACAAGGACTGACCAAACGATGACGACCCAGGACCGGACAAAAGACTTGGTAATGGGTACATGGAATGTAAGAAGAGCGAATGATGAGGTGAAAGAGAGAGATTGTCCAGGTGCTTGAGGGTGCGAAAGTGGATGTATGTGGAATAACTGAAACAACATGGGGAGGAGAAAGTGTGAGAGAATGGGAGTATGGATGGGGTATATGTGCAGGAGTAGGTGAGAATGAGAGGGCAAAGGAAGGAGTATGTATAGTTGTGAGTAAGAGATGGAAGAAGAGCATAAGACAGTATGGATCAGTTGGGTCAAGGATTGTGTGGGTAAAGTTGAAAGTTAGAATACAAATGTGGGCGATTGTGTGTGTGTATGCGCCAACACAAGATCATGCTAGAAGAGTGAGAGAAGAGTTCTAGACAAATGTAGAAGTGTGCATGGAAAAGTTTGGAAGGAATGAGAGAGTGTTTTTGATCGGTGATATGAATGGTAAACTTTGGAATGTGAAGGTGGATGGAATAGTTGGTGAGTGGGGTGTGCCTGCTGAGATAGATGAGAATGGGAGTGCATTAGTGGACATTTGTGCTGGGAGGGGGTTGGTGATAGCCAATACCCTCTTCAGGCATAAAATGATCCACATGTATACATGGCGAGTGATGAGAAGGGTGGGTGGTGAACTGAATGAAAGGAAGGCAATGATTGATTAGGTGGGTGTGGATGAAAGGATGCGAAGATGTGTAATGGATGCAAGAGCTTATAGAGGTTGGGGGAGTGGACTTTCTGACCACTACTTGGTGGTGGCCAGAATTAGGATTCAAGTAAGATGGAGGAATAGAAGAAGGGAAAGACGAGAGGAAGGAGTAGTTGCAAGGAGAGTGGAAAGGTTACAAGAGGATGAGAAAAAGGCAGAGTATAAGAGAGAAGTGGAGGAACGATTGGGCAAATATGAATTGGGGCAGATGGGAGACGTGGAAGGTGTGTGTAGGATATTTACAGAAGAAATATGTGCAGCATGTGATGTGGCGTGTGGAAGGAAGAGAAGACGGAGGGGGGTGCAAGGAACAGCATGGTGGACTGAAGAGGTGAGACAGGCTGTGGCACAAAAGAAGAAAGCATACAATGAATGGATGAGAAATAGGGGCGTGGAAGAAGTTGAAAGGCGGAAGAGAGAGTTATATGTAGAAAGAAATGAGAGAGGTGAAAAGATTAGTAAGAGAGAGTAAGAAGAGAGTGGATGAGGAATTTGGAAGGAATTTGAGTGTAAAGTGGAGGGACTGTAAGAAAATGTTCTGGAAAGAGGTGAAAAGAGTAAGACAGGGTGGAAGTGAAGTTAGCAGGGGAGTGAAAGATAAAAATGGTAGATTACTAGTGGAGAAGGGAGAAAAAGTGAGCAGATGGAGAGAACACTTTAAGGAATTGTTGAACACAGAGGATGGAAGTAATGCGAGTATAAGTGGCTGGGGAATGGCTGGGAGAAGGAGGGAGGTGAGAAGACAGAGAGAAATCAGTAGGATAGAAGTTGTGGAAGCAATGAAGAAAGTTAAATCGGGGAAAGCCCCAGGAATTCATGGAGTGTGTGGTCAAATGCTGAAGCATGGGGGAGAGATAGTAGTAGAATGGATGTGGAAGATGTGCAGATTGGCCTGGGAGGAAGGTAGAGTCCCGGAGGATTGGAAGTCAGGTATAATTATTCCCTTGTACAAAGGAAAAGGGGAAAAAGAAGAGTGTGGTAATCATAGGGGCCTTTGTCTTCTTAGTATAATAGGAAACGTGTATGGTAGGATACTTATTGACAGAGTTAGAGGAAGAACAGAGAAATTAGTTGGAGAAGAACAGGGAGGCTTTAGGAAGGGAAGAGGTTGTGTAGATCAGATATTCATTCTTAGATCTTTAGTGGAAAAGTTTCTAGAGAAGGGAAAGAAGTTGTATGCGGTTTTCATGGATTTGGAGAAAACATGACAGGGTGGATAGACAAGGATTGTGGAAAGTGTTAAGAATATATGGAGTAGATGGGAAGTTGCTGAATGCTGTGAAGAGTATGTACGATGGTGCGAAGGCTGCAGTATGTATGGATGGTGAACTAAGTGAATTTTTCTCTTTGAAATTTGGGTTGAAACAGGGATGTGTCATGTCTCCATGGTTGTTCAATCTGTACATGGAGAGGGTAAAAAAAGAGGTACAAGGTAGGGTAGTGGATGTTGGAGTGGCCCTGGTGAGAGAGGATAGTGTTTGGAAACTCCCTGTACTGTTGTTTGCAGATGATACTGTGTAGATGAGTGAAGACGAAGGGGAGCTGCAAGGCTTGGTGGATGAGTTTGGGAGAGAGTGTAAGAAACGGAATCTAAAGGTGAATGTAAGGGAGAGTAAAGTGATGGTCTTTGAGAGAGGTGAAGTCAGTGAATGTACAACGAGGCTGGATGGTGAGGAATTGGAAAATGTGAGTACGTTTAAGTAGCTGGGTAGTGGGATGAGTAAGGATGGAGGTTTGGAATGTGAAGTGCTTGAAAGGGTACAGCAGGGAAGAAAGGTTGCTGGTTCTTTGAAAGCAGTGATAAGAAACAGAGAAGTGAGCATGGAAATGAAAAAGTTACTACATGACAGTATTGTGATACCAACTCTAACGTATGGAAGTGAAGCTTGGACGTTGTTGGAAGGACACAAGTCAAGAGTGAGAGCAGTGGAAATGAGTTATTTAAGAGGAGCCTGTGGAGTCACATGGACAGACAGGCTGACGAATGAGGATATAAAGGAGCGTTGTGGTGTGGATGTGGATGTGATAGGAAGTGTTATGAGGAACACACTGAGGTGGTTTGGCCATGTGGAGAGGATGGAGGGTGAAAGACTGACGAAGAGAGTGTATGTGAGTGAGGTGGAGGGGGGAAGAGGGAGGGGGAGGCCGAGGATGAGATGGAGGATGGGGTGGAGAGGTATATGAGAGAGGGGGGTTTGAGTTGGGAGCAGGGCAGTGAAATGGTGGGGGACAGGGCGACTTGGAAGCGATTTGTTTGTGGTCACCCCAAACGGGATTGAGGCGTCTGGCAATAGACAGATATATAGAAGACCCAAGCCATTAGCGACTAGATACGCATTTGCAACCGATTCCCCATCTATATGAAGGCCAGGGGAAGGTATGGGAATATGTTTACCAGCTATTTTGCTAATATACTTCCAGATGAAAGCAATGGGCATCTTGGTAATAACAGTGGAAATGTGTAACCTCCAGCTACGGCGTTTCGCCTGTTTAACAGTCTTGTGAAGAGAAGTGCATGACTTTTTAAACAAAAGAAATGCATTCTGTTCATCTGGCATGTTGCGTTTAACCCTTACACCGCGGGCATGTTTCCCAATGTTTTGCGTCTCCAGAGGGGTTATTCGGGCTCCGACAGACTCTCAAAAAATATTTATCAAAAATCAGTTCTTAGTCCTAGAAAATTAAAATTATATATTCATATGGCACATACCTTCAGCTTTCTCCTGGGATGTTTGTTGAGCCTTCGTCGATTACAGTAGGACTTGTGGAGACCTCTGAAGTTGGGTAACGAAGTCTCCACTTTACACTTCCCGACAACCAGTAATATGATTACCACAGCCAGATATTAACACTATAAACACTACTCTGTGATTATTAAGTAGTTTGGGATCCATACTCCAAATAAAAACCACTGTGAAAGCAATGAAAATTACGAGCGCGTATGACCTTCCCACTTGCGCTAGTTCGCTGTTGGTATTCTGTCATTTATTATTCATAAAACCCCTCACACTTTATATTTCTATTACTGTATAACACTTATATATATCTACAGTCTTTATCCATAAGTTTCCTTCAGTAGTATTAGTTTATTGTCACTGTAGGGATTCAATTTCTTTCAGTAAAATACGTAGCATTCACTTTCTCGTCCTGTATACTAGCATTGAGAGTGAATGTCACTTTCACCTTCACTCTCATAACTTATAGTATTCAGACTTGCTAGAGTGAAACTTTCACTTTCATTACGCCTAGGGTATATACTCGTATTCTTATAATACTACTCATTTACATTTCTATTTACGTTCTCTATTTTATTTACGTTATTTACATTTCTATTTTATTTACACTGTGTTATGCACTGTCACTTGAAGTAACTTATAAAACTATTTTCCACTGTTCACGTATATTTATATTCATTACTTTCACTTGCTGTTTACACATTATTTACACATTATTTACAATTCCACTTGCACTGTTTTACTCAATAGAAAGATCGTAGTCACTCTTTTATCAATTGTCAGCCCTTTACCTCTTTCCACACGAGGTTTAGTAGGGGGTAAAGGTCACAGGGCCCTTTGCATGGGGGTGAAAAGTCCCTGAAGTCAGCAAGAGCAAACAGATGTACCCCCACATTGGAAGATGAGAGTGAACTGATAAGGGTGGGCCGGGGTAGTGGCCTACCTAGGGAAATGCATTACTGCCAATGTTATCCTCTTGACAGCAGCTAATATATAGCAGTGAAATGATTGGCAGGAAATCTAGACAATACATTATAAATTAGGTAGTTCCAGGTGAATGTAAATATCACTTAAGCTTCTCCCTTCCCTCCTTATAAGTATATTTATTACGAAAATATATTATACGGCATATTTCAAGGGGAAATAAACAGTGAAAATTAGCGAACGAGTGCACGTGAGGTGCTGTCAGGTGATAATTAGCCAATTCCAGGTGTATGGCACTCTCACTTACCTTATTTATTTCTTGTATATATTATTTGGTAAAAGAATAGGGCATAGGGCTTATTTCAATGGATGAAATCAGTGAAAAATTCCTGGGAAGATTTACTTAGCGTAGCATGGCCGGGCAGGCGAGAGGATAGGGTAATGGAGGGGAGGTAGGGAGGGGAGTCAAGAACGGGAAGAAATGGCTAAATTGTCAACAATGGATGAGAATACAGATGAGATTAGGAGTGCTGACTAGTGTTGGACATTGGCAGTACTGATAGATGATACAAGCCACCACTTGGAAGCCCGGGTGAATTCAAAATAACACAGAATCACAAAAGCGACACCCCATGGTATGATCCCTTGCTCCCAAGCATCACAAAAGTGACGCCCCGCGGTTAAGGGGTTAAGCATTTAACTTTTTCAACGTGCACATTTCGCACGGAGTGCCATGGTGCAATCAGAATCCCACCAAGGCACACATTTGAAAATAAAAGGATGGGGCGACCTAGGAATTGCAGTCAAAGCTGCACTCAGAACTAAAACATTAAAATGGTGGGCATATCTAAAACAGTAGGAAAGGAGGAATGAGGGCATGGAGAGAACCGACAGAGAAGTAGAAGACGGCCAGTCATCTTTCAGGAAGCACCACCGAGGAGGCCTGAGCACAGGACGATAGGAATTAAGAGTATGTTTAATAGGAAAGTGATCAGTATACATAGCATCAGAAAGAACAGACCAATGGAAATCTAGAGAAAGAGAGGGGGAACAGAAAGAGAGATAGAGACATGAGAATGTCTGAGTTCTGGTATCAAAATGCGTCGATTCTCCTGTATTCAATAAAGACAAATCATTAATAATAACGAAAGACTCAAGGTGGCGGCCACGAGAATTAGTAATGGTATCGCCTCATAAAGAACGGCGACAGTTAAAATCACCTAACATTAAAATTTCGGGGGGGGGGGTAACTGGGACAATAGAAGAGGTACGGAATGAAAATCAATAGACTGGGAGGGAGAAAAATAAATGGAAATCACAGTAATCCATTGGCCGAGGAAAATACAAACAAAATGACATAGAACAATGGAGTTAATGGACAGCTGTTCAAGAGGAACTGTATAGTGGACTAAGATGGCTGAAACAGAAAGAGAAGCAGGAGAGAACAAGAAACAATACCGGTGGGGAAGACAGACGAGGTTCTTGTCAACAGACTAAGAATGGACAGTGAACCGTAAGAAGATAGCTCAGGTAATTGCGATGGGCCATAAAACTTTGAATGTTCCATTGTAAAATAAACATACTAAAACTTTAGAAATACCAAATCAAAAATAAAACCCAACAAAATCGATTCTAGGACAGATAAAAGGAAATAAATGTTAAAGATAAAATGTAAGAGAGAGGGAGTAAAAATAGTACACAACAAATAAAATATAGTACACAGGAAGTAAAATATAATATAGAGGAAGTAAAATATAATACAGAATAGTAATATATATTACCGAGTCGTTACGATAGTAGGAATAGGGGCAGAAGGTGGAACTGGGGGACGAGCGGGACGGTCGCCATAGCCTGGAGGCATGGGGAGAGATAAAGGGGAAGGAGTACTGGAAGAAGTGGAAAAACAGGGGGCAAAGAGGAGGAAGGGACAGAAGGTGAAGGAGGGGGAGATGAAGGAGTGAGAGGAGTGGGAGGGAGGTCAGGTGGCACATGATGAACTTCAACAAAGAGTGTGGAAGGATAGAGTACAGCATTGTCCACCGAATCTGACATAGAAGTTAAAATATAATCCTTAATCTTGGGGATGGTTTCATTGTCATAACTGACAGAGTTTCGTATCACAAGTAGCCGGCAGTGGAGTAGTCTGGGGACGTGACTGAGGAGACTGCTGAGATGTGGCTTTTGACGAGGCAGAGTGTATAGGTCTGGAAGGGTAGGTACTCGTCTCACAGACTTTAACGAGCTGGAGAAGTAGGAGGATGGGCAGAAGAGGTCTTACAGTCTGATGCAATGGGCAGTCTGCACTTACAACTAGAGGAGGATGGGGGTCGAATGTTACGCTGGCCCAGAGGTGCCAAATGGCTGGTATGAGAGAGAGAACTGGAGGAGTGAGAGGATGGACGAGGGTGGGAACGGGGGAAAGAACGAGGAGAGGGAACAGGTAAGGAAGGGGATGGAGAGGAAGTAGGGCAGAGGAATCTAAATCGGAAAGAATTAGAGACAGGAACAAGTAGAGTGGATGTGGAAGATGTGCAGATTGGCCTGGGAGGAAAGTAGAGTCCCAGAGGATTGGAAGTCAGGTATAATTATTCCCTTGTACGAAGGAAAAGGGGAGAAAAGAAGTGAGTGGTAATCATAGGGGCATTTATCTTCTTAGTATAATAGGAAAAGTGTATGGTAGAATCCTTATTGACAGAGTTAGAGAAAGAACAGAGGAATTGGTTGGAGAAGAACAGGGAGGCTTTAGGATGGGAAGAGGTTGTGAAGATAAGATATTCATTCTTAGATCTTTAGAGGAAAAGTTTCTAGAGAAGGGAAAGAAGTTGTATGCGGCTTTCATGGATTTGGAGAAAGCATATGACAAGGTCGATAGACAAGGATTGTGGAAAGTATTAAGAATGTATGGAGTAGATGGGAAGTTGTTGAATGCTGTGAAGAGTATGTATGATGGTGCTAAGGCTGCAGTGCGTGTGGATGTTGAACTGAGCGAATTTTTCTCTTTGAAGGTTGGTTTGAAAGGGATGTGTCATGTCTCCATGGTTGTTCAATCTGTACATGGATGGGGTAATAAAAGAGGTACAAGGTAGGGTAGTGGATATTGGAGTGGCCCTGGTGAGAGAGGGTAGTGTTTGGAAACTCCCTGTACTGTTGTTTGCAGTTGATTCTGTGTTGTTGAGTGAAGACGAAGGGGAGCTGCAAGGCTTGGTGGATGAGTTTGGGAGAGTGTGTAAGAAACGGAATCTAAAAGTGAATGTAGGGAAGAGTAAAGTGATGGTCTTTGAAAGAGGTGAAGTCAGTGAATGTACAGTGAGGTTGGATGGTGAAGAACTGGAAAATGTGAGTACGTTTAAGTACTTGGGTAGTGGGATGTGTAAGGATGGAGGGTTGGAGGGTGAAGTGCTTGAAAGGGTAGAGCAGGGAAGAAAGGTTGCTGGTTCCTTGAAAGCAGTGATAAGAAGTAGGGAAGTGAGCATGGAAGTGAAAAAGTTACTACATGACATTATTGTGATACTAACTCTAACGTATGGAAGTGAAGCTTGGACGTTGTTGGAAGGACACAAGGCAAGAGTGAGAGCAGTGGAAATGAGTTATTTAAGAGAAGTCTGTGTAGTCACATGGACAGACAAATTAGGATATAAAGAAGCATTGTGGTGTGGATGTGATAGGAAGCGTTATGAGGAATACACTAAGGTGGTTTGGCCATGTGGAGAGGATGGAGGGTGAAAGACTGCCGAAGAGAGTGTATGTGAGTGAGGTGGAGGGGGGAAAAGGGAGGGGGAGGCCGAGGATGAGATGGAGGGATGGGGTGGAGAGGTACATGAGAGAAGGGGATTTGAGTTGGGAGCAGGGAAGTGAAATGGCGTGGGACAGGGCGACATGGAGGTGATTTGTTTGTGGCCACCCCGAACGGGATTGAGGCGTCTGGCAATAGATAGATAGATAGATAGAACAAGAGTAGTCTGTAAGGAGAAGACTGAACTAGAGGGGGGTTTAGGCAGAGAGGAGAGAGAGGAGGAAATAGGAGTATTGGGGGAAGGGAAGAGGGAACAACAGTCCAAGGGGTAGGGACAGAGTGAATGATGGAAAGATGAGAAGTGGGAAGAGAACAGGGGACAACAGATACAGAAACAAGTGCAGATGGGGAAGAAGAAATAATACTGGTACTAGAAGCAGATGGAACATCAGGAACAAAAAAGGAAATAGATACAGATGGAACCGAGTAAGAAGGCTGTGAAAGAGAAATTGAGGCAGTACCCCAATGACCAACAGAAGTACATGCCTCACGAAGAGACATCCCCTCAAAGTAGTGAACTAGAGAAACTTCCAGTTGCGATGAAAGGCAGCATGCACTTCACCACAATTTGGGCAGCAGCAGGGCAGTTAGGTTGAGAGTGACCAGGTTGAGTGCAGAGAGGACAGCATTTGGAGGAACAGCAGTACTTTGCAGGATGGCCAAATCGCCAACAGGAAGTACATTGATGGAGGGAGAGGATAAATTCCCTCACTGGAAGTTGTATACCTCCAATGATAACGGTGTCGGGGTGGGTGTGAAAGTCAAAAGGTAATCTTAGCAATATTGACAAAACGTCAACAGTTACCTTGCGGAGGAACAGCATAGCATGTCACAGTCTGGACTAGACAGCCTTGTTCGTTGAGTACATAAAAAATTATGAGGGAACACTCTAAGAGAGACCTGTTCTCAAGTTTAACCCATCCCTTCCTGGTGCCATGTTTACATGTCCTCCTGGGGCCGTCCAGGTGACACATAAAAATGATCTAGTGTTTCGCCGCATTGTTTGAATATTCCGCGGGTTATTTCCACCACACACAGCCACTGGCAACCCTCCTGCATGCATATGAGTCATGATCCAGTCACCTGCATACCTCCGTAATGGACAGACCTATGCAAAATGTTTTCCCTGTGTCCGGACCCTCGGTTGAGGGTCTGCGGCCACCGACATCAACATCAATGAAGTCCAAAGGCCAGAAAAGAAAAGGCCTTAGTGATAGTGCAATTGGGAGAGAACCTGAGGTGACATTATCTCCTATTGTAAGTGGAGTAAGTGACTCTTCCTCTCAGGAAAGCAACTGCTAT
>NC_136972.1:10267890-10412998 GCF_032717465.1 Coenobita brevimanus | reverse complement strand
GGCCACCTTTTTTGGGATTAAGGCGTCTGGCCGCGCTAAGGGTGGTACTACTATTTTGCGGCCAGTATGTGTTAGGGAAGAATTCTGCCACCGTATTCCCTACGTGTCGTAAAAGGCGACTAAAAGGGGCGGGAGTGAGGGGACTAGGGACCCCCTCCTCTGTTTATTTAGCTCCTAAAAAGAGATAGGACACAGAAAGGGATGGGGGTTGAGTTATCCCCGTACCCTGAAGATTGGGTCTATGAATGTGCGTGGATGTAGTACGATTGAGGCTAAAAGGGGAGGAGATTGGGATAATGTTTGTGATAAGAAAGCTGGATGTGTTAGCTTTGAGTGAAGCAAAGGTGAAAGGGAAAGATGAGTCAAGTTTGGAAGTGTGAATGGAAGATTGTCAGGTGTTGATAGAGGAAGGGCAAGAGAAGGTATGGACTTCTTAGTGAGCCCGGGAGTATAGCAGTGTGTGACTGAATGGAAGGAGGTGTCATCAAGACTGATGTGGGTGACAGAGAAGTTTGAACTTGAGTTGTGGGTATTTATGAGTGCATATGGGCCTGGTAGTGAAAGAGATGAACCAGAGACCGACTCTTTCTGGAACGATGTTGATGAGTGTCTGCAGAGTTTTGGAGCGAATGTGAATGTGGCAATGATGCGTGCCTGAATGCTAGAGTAGGAAATGTAGCAGTTGAAGGTGTAGTTGGTATGCATGGTGTGCCTGGAGGAAATAAAAATGGGGAACGAATGATAGGGTTGTGCGTTGAGTGAGAGATGGTAATTGGAAATACCTTGTGTGAGAAGAAAGATATTATAAGTATACATGGATGAGACAGGAGAGTGAAAGTGTTTTTGACAGAGCATTGATGGACTATGTAGTTGTGTCCAGGAATGTAATAGGAAGATTGTTGATGTGAGAGTTTTGAGAGGGGATGGTGGAGGTATGTCTGATCACAACCTGGTGGAGGGAAAGTTGAGAGTAGGTAAGAGGTCGGTGAGAGCTAAGAGAGTTAGGTGTGGCAGGGAGGTACTGAATGTGAGTGAGTTAGATAAAAGAGAGAAAATGATAGAGTACCAGGAGAAATTGAGAGATGAGTGGAATGCAATGAAAGATCAGGAGAATGGCAGTGTGGAGGATGAATGGCAGTTGTTTAAGAGTGTTGTGGTGAGGCATGCGGGAGAGGTGTGTGGTGTGAGACGAGTGGGTGATGGTGTAAGAACGAGAAGTGAATGCTGGTGAGGAAGTAAGTATGGCTGTGGCTGAGAAGAGACGTGCATATGAAGTGTGGTTGCAGAAGAAGGATGAGGTGTTATTTCAGAGGTATAAGGAAAAGAGGAATGGGACGAGATGGGCTGTGTGTGATGCTCAAGTGGCAGCAGATGAGAGGTGGGGTAGGAAGGAGGTGAAAAGGGTGCGAAAGGAAAAGTCTTAGAAGGAAGAGCGAGTAAAAGCAGAGAATGGAAGGATGTTAACTGACATGGATACAGTTAGGAAGAGGTGGGCGGAGTATTTTGAAAGATTGTTAAATTTGAAGGAGGCATGGGAGGCTGAGATTGTGGCAGATGGAAGGGTGCAAGGAATAAATGTGTTGGGAGAGTTGAATGATTCTTTGATCACAGTGGAGGAAGAGCAGGAGGCAGTGAAGGAAATGAAAACGGGGAAAGCTGCAGGTATGGATGGGTGTGCTGTGGAATGCCTGAAGGGTGATGGAGCGACTATTGTTGACTGGTTAATAAGATTGTTGAATGTGTGCTTTGTGCAAGGTATGGTGCCAACTGACTGGGCAAGTGCTTGTGTCGTCCCGTTGTATAAAGGTAAGGGTCATAAGTATGAATGTACTAGCTGTAGGGATATAAGTCTGTTGAGTGTTGTAATTAAGGTGTATGGCAGAGTGTTAATTAAGAGAGTTAGAGAGGGTACAGAGGGAGTGATTGGTGATGAGCAGTGTGGCTTTAGGAGAGGGAGGGAATGCATGGAACAGGTGTTTGCTGTGAGACAGGTGTGTGAAAAGTGTTTAGCGAAAGGTAAGGATGTGTTTTGGGTATGATAGAATTGATAGGGAGGCTTTGTGGACTGTTTTAAGATTGTATGGACTTGATGGTAGGTTACTAAAAGGAGTGAAAATTTTTATGTAAAAAGTAAAGCGTGTGTAAGAGTGGGAAATACTGTGAGTGATTGGTCTCCCGTGAGAGTGGGGCTGCGGCAGGAATGTGTGATGTTGCCCTGGTAGTTTAATATTCATATGGATGGTGTTGTAAGGGAGGTGAATGCAAGAATGTTAAGTGGATGTCTGAATCTGATGAATGTTGATGGCAGAGAGTGGAATCTGAAGCAGCTGCTGTTTGCGGATGATACTGCACTGGTGGCTGATTCACAGGAGAGATTGAGACAGTTGGTAGAGGAGTTTGGAAGGGTGTGTGAAAGGAGGAAACTGAAAGTAAATGAGAATAAGAGTAAAGTGATGAGGGGTACGAGGTTGGTAGATGGAAGGAGGATGAATATAGTTTTGAACGGCGAGGTGCTTGAGGAGCTACAGTGTTTTAAGTATTTAGGGTCACATGTTGCTGTGGATGGAAGAATAAATGCAGAAGTGAAGTTTAGAATGAATGAAGCAGGAAAGGTGCTGGAAGGAATGAAAAAATAGTGTTTAGATGTCGTTTGCCTAGAATGGATGTAAAGAGAAGGCTGTATGAGGGTGTTGTGGTACCGACTGCATTATATGGGGCTGAAACATGGAAAATGGGTGTAGCAGAGAGGAAAAGTTTGAATGTAATGGAGACGAGGTGTCTGAGGAGAGTGTGTGGAGTGACGCATATGGATCAAGTGAGAAATGATGAAGTGTGAAGAACTGGAGTTGTTCGGGAGATGGCTGATCGAGTTGAGCAGAGGGTGTTGCGATGGTTTGGGCATATGGAGAGAATGGATAATGAGCGATTGGTGAAAACGATAACTAGATCTGATGTGAGAGGTGTAAGGCTGAGAGGAAGAACACGAATAGGATTGATGGACAGTGTGAAGAGAGCGTTGGATATGAGAGGGATGTCTGTTGAGCAAGGAAGAGTGGCTGTGCATGATAGAAATGAATGGAGAGAATTTGTGAATTAATAAACGATGACGCAGCCCTGAGGGGATATTCTCTCGCATTATGTCTGATCAGCAGATCAGGTCAGGTGCAGGTAAGAGGATGGGTCCATTATGATGTGGCAGGGATAAACCAGCTCTGCTGTCGGGCCCTGCTGTGGATGTCACTGATTGCACTGCGCAGTTGACCCTCGTGCGGTGTGGTGTGGTGAGGATCTGTCCCTTCTTCCCTTTGGGGCTAAGATGCGGATGAACGTGTTTGAGTGGATGAGTAAATTGGGAGTTTGTCGTCCTTTTTCGGCTACCCCCCTTTCCTTGGGCGAAGCAGCCTAGGTATGTAGAAAGATAGATTAATATACAATATTTATTATTCACTGTAGCAATCTGGCAACTACATTCCATTGTCATTGGTTGTTTAATTTACTAAAACATTTCTCGCTTAATTGTACCACCTCCGTATCACTCTCCAGTCTACCCTGCAGAGCGATTTATCGCCAGGCACTTGTAAAATATAATATGGGAATAAAGAGGGAAAAAACAATAATATGCCTTAAAGGTCATTAAGATTGCAAATAAATGTAGCATTAATTGGTGGCCGAGAGCACAATAATAAGGACGACAAATTCCCATTATTATAGCCCGCCAAGTGAGGCAAAAATGTAATCGTTTGCATCTGTCTGTATGTCTGTGTATGTGTCTGTATGGGTGTTTGTTACCAAAACATCTAAAAAATGGGTGACCAAACTGTATGCAAACTCTGTTGGCAGTGCCCCAAGAAATGTGGCTTGTTGGTAAATAATCACTAGTTTTAAAGTAAAGCGGGTGATATGCATTTACCGGCGTCAGCTTTGGCTGTCCTTTATCTCAGCCTGGCAATAATTTAAACTCACAATCGCAATTTGTCTGCCAATCAGGATTGTAAAGAGGAATGAGCGGAAGATGGCATAATATAAGAAACATGTAAATCAACTTGCTTGGGTAGAAAGTCACTAGATCGGCCCAATACATCCTGCGAAATATCTAGACAAAAGGTTCCTAAATAAAAATTATGCTACTTCATTCACAAAATTTTTATATTTATACAGTTTATCCTCCCAAAATATTAATATTGTTACAGCAGACTTCCTATACTTTAACAATGACGATATATTATAGAGTGAAAGGTCCAAATTGGCCATAGGAGACAGATAGACTATGGGGTTCAATTTATATGTCAGAAACCATCTGCATTCCCCCCCCCCCCCGACTCTCTCTCTCTCTCTCTCTCTCTGTTTCCCCAGAGGATTTTACGAATTTTCTGAATTATCTGCTTCCTCCAATCAGTTTAAGATATACCGCTTAATATATATTTTTATCTTTCTCTTCTTACTCATCATCATAATCACCATCATCATCATCATCACCAACAGCAGCAGCAACAGCATCTGGTTGTAATTGCACCACTCTGGCCTCACCTCAACCTTTTTATTTTCACCACCTAATGACGCTGTTGCATTTTACAGGGTCGATGCAGTCACCGTAGTGTGTAGTCTCTCTATAGTTACTTCTGCCTAAGCTTCTGTCACGCCTCCCAATCCCAACCTCACCCCCGAATACCCTCTGTCTCATAATGTTTTACCCCTGCCTCTCCTCCTTGATCCTGCCTCACCTCCCATACCCTTCCTCGCTCCTTCCTAACCTTTGCCTCACCTCTCAAACCCTTCCTTACCCAGATCTAACCTCGGTCCCACCTCCTTTTCCTTGCATCATTCTTGCCTAACCTCCGCTTCATTTTCCGCTTTCTTTCTCATCTTCTGCCTACACTCATCTCATCACATTCCTCTGCTAAATAAATGACGTGCCCCAGGTGCCAACGTCTTCCTCATTTTCCACCTTCTCCCTTACCTCTACCTACCTTTACCAATCACCGCCTACCCTCCTCCTCCTAACTTTCCTCACGTCTTCTGCCTTACCTTCTCTGCCTTACCCCCTGCCTGCCTAAACTGTTCTGCCCAACCTTTTCTACTGCGCCCTTCCTCCTTACTTCCTGGCACGGTGAACTCAGGCTGTCGTGGACGTTGTTGTATATCAGAACCATTTTTCTCTGACACCCCAGAGACGGAACGGGCAGGCAAGGGGAGAGAGAGAGAGAGAGAGAGAGAGAGAGAGAGAGAGAGAGAGAAAAGGGGGAAGGAATAAGGAAGGATGGAGACAGAAGAGAGAGAAAAGTGATGGCCGTCGAGAGAAAGTATGATCGACATGAAAATAAAAAAGAGGAAAGACCAGGCAGGGTGGAGAGAGAGAGAGAGAGAGAGAGAGAGAGAGAGAGAGAGAGATCCCAACCATTACCCTTCTTGCAAATTGCATCAGCATGATGCTAAATCCAGCTCCAGGCTTTATGTAAGAATATTGCACAGCCAGATAAACATTTTGCCTCGGATAATGGGTGTCATATACAGTGCTTATGGCTTTAGAACTCGATTGTTGTAAAAAAAACTACCAAAATGAAAGTCTGATCTTTGTGGCACGGTTTGGGAATTTCTTCATATGGAAATCACTTTTATAGGCTTGGGTTGATGTAGTTCGTTAATTGATGGTGTGTGTGTGTGTGTGTGTGTGTGTGTGTGTGTGTGTGTGTGTGTGTACAATGGATGGAATAAGAAACGTATTGAACTTTGAATGGCTTACAGTAAGGAAGTCTGCTGATAAAAAGTGTACCAGATTTTCCGGGGATGGAATGGTGGTAAAGAGACAAAAGATATACACGGGGTGGTAACAGGGGTGCATGAGAATTGCTTTGAAGGTGTAAGGAGGTGTGGTATAACAAAAAAGAATAATGCATATGGTGAATGAGTTTGTGAAAAAACGATATATGGATTTCAAGATATCTAAGGAATGCACAAAGAAACGCAGCATATGAACAAGTTATGTACGGAGATTCACTGAACACGGATTTGGCGCCTCGTTAATAAGACTGTTTATGAAGCCATGAAATGAGGTCAAACCAACGATTAAAAAACGCGATAAATTCATAAAATGATGATGATTGTAGTAGTGATAGTAGTAGTAGTAGTAGTAGTTGTAGTAGTAGTAGTAGTAGTAGTAGTAGTAGTAGTAGTAATAATAATAATAATAATAATAATAATAATAATAATAATAATAATAATAACAAGTGCTTGTGGGCCCTTCGGGCCCTCTCGTACTTGCTCCTGTGGAGGGCTCTCGCGCTGCATGCTAGCTATCTCGTGCTTTGCACTCGTTTCCTCATGCTTCTCACTAGTTTCCTTACGCTTCGCACGTACGTTGCGATCATTTCAGGTAATCTGAGTCATTTTTATGTGCTGTTCTAGTCTAACGTTGTCACTATCGGCCGTCAAGGCGACATTGAAGGGCCCATGATGGTCTTTTTATGTGCTGTTCTAGTCTAACGTTGCTTCTCACTCATTTCCTCGCACTTCATGCTCGTGTTGCGATCATTGCAGGTAATCCAAGTCACGTTTATGTGCTGTTCTAGTCTAACTTTGTCACTATCAGCCGTCAAGGCGACATCAATATAAAGTCATCAAAAACTCTATGGTGAATGCAACCCTACTTTCACGCACTCACGCCAGGAGCGGCGTTTTTTGGTCAAACTTTGATCGCTCATTAAATATAGAAAAAGTTTTTCATTCATGATGGGACCAAGTTTTTTCACATCAGGGAATTTTTTGCGATTTTTGTGCCAATTTTGGTTCGATTTGTATGTGTAGTTTTGGCTTGCCAAAATACACACAGACACAGACACACACACACACACACACACACACACACACACACAAAAGCCTACTTCTATAGTATATTAGATATGCACTATAATGATTAAATTTCTGTCTGTTTGTAGGTTGGTTTGTTATCATAACACAGGAAAAACGGAGCAATGTAGCGCAGTTTTTGTTAGAGCAAGGCACCATTAAAATGCTCTAGCTTGAAGAATAAAATTTCCAGTCCAACTGGACCACCGGTTCTCGAGTTATGACTCATTTATTGACGACGAATAGAGGCCGCTGAAGGCAGCTATAAAGCGGGTAGTAGTAGTAGCAGTAGTAATAATAATGATAATTATTATTATTATTATTTTTATTATTATTATTATTATTATTATTATTATTATAACTAGAATGCTGTAAAATTGACATAAAGCAAATTATCATAAAGAAAAGCTTCCTAAAGCCATTGCCGAATAGAAGACCAGCCATAAAGGAACCTTGAGGTCAAGGTCACTGATCTTGCTTATGTCACCTTAGGTCATCGCAGTCTATAAGTCCACCTGGTCTTGTGGCACTAGCTTTAATCCTCCGTGGAAAATTAGGTAACATCTCGAATACCCAGAAAAGTCCAAATATTTTACCCCAGGCGATCTCATAGAATAGTCAGCCGATTCGAAGCATACTCCCTTCCTGCATGCGTCTGCCTTAGACTGTTTTGCATCAAAATTTCAGTTTTTTAGCAATTCTTGTGACAGCGTGGTGGACTCACTTTTCTGTGTCCAAGGTAATATCCTGGGATCCGGTTGAATGATTGCCACTATATTTGGCCAAAAGAACTGGCCTGCTGCTCGACTAAACTGACCAAGTTTGAAAGTTCTAGGCCAATAGTGTCTGAAATATAACAGTTTTTAAGATGAGTACCGGTGACAATACTATTAAAAATTTGAATAATAATAACAATAATAATAATAATAATAATAATAATAACTCGAACTCTGAAATTGCTGAAGGAACTTCCCGAGAACCCCACAATCCTCATGATAATGTCACATTCCAAATTAGAATTATAAAAAAAATCCATACTTATACATCACACATGATGTACAATCTTCCAAATATACACAGTATTTAGAGTGGTTATGGTAAATGGTGCATTATTACTAATACATCATAAACTGAATGTGCACAGATAAATGACATGATTTTTGTTCTAACCAAGATCTGTGTATGTGAGAATTTATAATTTCGTGTAAACCATTATACAGGTATATGGGATTCTACTAAGTCCTGGTAAATTATGAACACAGGCATGAGTGTCAGCAAACTGAAACCACTGATCATGTCTGTGGTCTTTAATCAGGACTCTGTAATGACAATTTGCAATATACATGCCATGATGATTTGTAACTGTCATTCTGTAATGTATGCCATGTTTAGTGACAATCTCCTCTTGCATTTCAAACATCTTTTGTAGATTTGGACCAGATCTCATGAGCAATACAAAGAGAACATCAGGAGCTTTTGTAATTTCAGTATTTCATCCTGTTTGGAGTGTAGGACAATGTCTACAAGGATGATCTAACAGAAAGTCAACAATAGAGGACACTGACGCAGATATACAGTATAACGAAATTCTTGATAGTCATGAAATGAATTTCCATATCAACTACAAGAAAACAGTGTATCTATTTGACCTGCCACAATTTGGGTCATTGCTGAATTCTCATCTGCATTTACCTTCTGGCCGTCTTAGGATGCGTCTGGCGACTATAGTCCACAGCCGACAAAAAACTTCTCTGTACAGCATTCCCTCGAATTTGAGCTGCGTGCCAACCTAGGATATTACTCCATCTTTTGCAGAAAAGAGTAACTAAGCCTGAATAACAATAACAGCCTGAATAATGAAATACAAAGACTGATTATCATGTTTTGTTTGTTTTATCCAAGATGATTCCAAATGATGGCTAGTGTTATGACTGATATATACCCCATGATGGGTCTTTACTGCACAATGAAATATGAACTCTTGTGAAAGATAAATTGGTTCTCAGGCATGATCATGCTTTTGAAATGAGTTTAAGCAAAGTGTGAACAACACAAGTCACTATAGATGCAAAATTAGACAATAGCAAAAATTAATTATTTCAGCATTTTCCTCTCAGAAAATGACAATTTTCCCGAAGAAAAGTGCATTTTTTACCACTATCGAAGTGTCATGGTCATTTCCTATTAGAAAAGAAGTAACAAAGTTATCATTAGATTTCTCATTTTTTAGGGACTTAGGCCGCGTCCGGGGGAATGACAAAGAAATGCTAGATCACGGCCATATGGTTAAACTGCAACCTGTTTATCATGAAGGCTCTGCAAAAGCCATAACGGAAATTCATGTGCACCCTTTTGGATGTTTACTGGCCATTGTTGCAGCTGAGGGAAAGCAAGAAATGCTTGTATGTCTAAATCCTGTTCTGATATAAACATTGATTTTTTTTCATATTTTTCAAGGTCATAGAAAGTGGTTGGTGTATGTATATTATGGTCACTCATGACCCACTACATTTCCAAAGCGTTGGGTCAAAATCGGCAAATACTTTCTGATTAAGCACTTTCAGGCATGAGGCGGCCATTATGATTTTCCTGTCTCTCGTAAAATATTTGTTGGATCTCTGTATCAATACCCAGGTTCACCGGTATATATTCCCGACGACATACTGGAACATTTGCAATGCAATCGATTCAGTAGTTTTTGTTGTGCAGGAACGAAAAAAAAATGATACAAAAAAATTATAGTGCTAGGAGGAAAAATGTGACAATAGATGTCTGCAACTATGATAAGTCACTTCAAAAAATTTCAAGTCTGTATCTCGAACGACCTTGGAATAGCAGCCTTCTAGATCTTCCCCTCCCCCCCTCCCACAGTATGTTCAATTCGTAATTATAATAACAATGACAAAAACAAGAATACTTCCCACAGGGATTGGAAAGTTTTAATAATACCTATAATAATGATAAATGAATAACAGGAATAGTGGTAGTAGTAGTAGTAGTAGTAGTAGCAGTAGCAGTAATAATAGTAATAATAATAATAATAATAATAATAATAAGCGGTGCCAAGGAACAGCAAACCCGTTCCCGACAGTCATTTCAGTGCTGACGCATAAACACAACAGTATATCTAGCCAAAGATGTCACATATGAAATTTGGAGGAAATCGGGTGAAAATCGACGATTTTATGCCCATATAAGAAATGTGATGCATGTGGTAATAAAAAAAAAATAAATAAAAAAAAAAGCACGAGCCCAGAATGAAAACAATCAGTTATATGGAAGAAATTATATAAATATATAACAAAGAATTATGAACAGGTAAGCAGTTGAACAAAAAAGGAAATTGGGATGCATATCTAATTAAAAATAAGCTAATGTAAAATAAGAGCTAAAGCAATTTTTTATACTTAAAATATTCCAAAAATATGTGTACTCAACTGGCACTAATTACACCAACAATTTTCTCCATTTGTACCAGTTGTTTTCTTTGTATACACAAACCACTTTCCCTGTGTGCTCCAACAATTTTCCCTTTACAGGCCACCATGATTGAGTGGCAAATTATGTGCCAGCTACAGTGGCAAAAAACCGTGAATGCCATTTTTATACTAATCACCAGCACCGTGACTCTCATACATTACAGTTATCCGTTACCCGATACTTTTCGACTCATCAGGAGCGTTGCAGCCCAGGCCTACGCTACTCAGTCCCGTCATTAAAGGCGAGTGTGACCAGCCTCGCTCTGCCTGAGTGATATTATGTCAGCAATAATCCCAAACATACTTCAGATGTAAACCCTGAAAGACATCACGTGTGGTGTGCAGCGCCTTAGCCAATTACACCACCAGGCGTCATTTGATTTTCTGGGGTCCAAGAAATCACTTAGCTTATCACTCAGTGTACAATCACTTGATATCACTGTATCAAGTGAGTGATTAGTGGGCACCTTGCCCTTCAATAATACGATTAAAAATTTTATCACTTTTTTCGCGTTACTGAGAAATGGATAATTTTTTCGCCATGTGTGCCTTCACGAGTCAACATCAGTGCTAGTGAGAGATTGTTTTGCGTAGTGGCATCGATGTACCTGGCTGGCTCCACTACCCAGTTACGCAGACCTCCTTCTTCTCTGTCCCTGTCACCCGAAATGTATGATAGTAGATTCCAGGATAACAGCTTCAGCCTGCAGTCTGCTGAGTCCATGTTTCATATGAACTTCGAGCTTTAACAACAACAACAACTACTACTACTACTACTACTACTAAGGGTGAAACATAGTCAGATGTTCGCTTGCATTCACGCTTAGGTGTGTCCATCACTTTCCTCCCTGACGCATCTTAGTCTCGTAATATCAGCACGACGAGCAAGCTGACAAGTAGTATAGGTGAAATACTGCAGCAGCCAAATATGCGAAGCCTTTACCAACCAGTAGAAGATAGTGACTTCATTACTACTATCCTAATCATTACCAACATTATCAAATTATCACTGTCACTACCACCACTATCATCATCACCACCATCATCATCATGATAATCATCATCATCATCACACTAATCCCACTATTATATGCGACGGGTATATATGCCTCCACAAAGCTGATTAAAATCGTCTCGTGATAGTAAAAAGGAAACACAAAAGTCGCCATCGTAGTGAAGGGGTTAAGACTTTATTTAACCACTCGTATAAAAAAAAAAAAACTAACCTGCACAAACTTGTGTGAAGACAGCAAGAATAAAATGTGAGACAGGTTAATGGAATTATGTTGTAGGTAGGGACATGAAGAGTTAATAACGGAGAGTTTAAAGATAATTCAAGGTATGAGAGAGAGAGAGAGAGAGAGAGAGAGAGAGAGAGAGAGAGAGAGAGAGAGAGAGAGAGAGAGAGAGAGAGAGATTCAGATTCAGATTCAGATTTTTTATTATCCACCAAAGTGGTTATTACACAAATTACAATGAATATTCAGTAATTGCAAATAGGTACACGAATTACAATACTTACAGATGCATAAGTCTCCTACAATTATTATATGTGGTAATATAAAATCTGATAAATTGTTTACCACTAAACCTCAAAGGTAAAAAGTTAAAATAAAAGAGACACACATACACATACACAAAAACGTAAAAATAAAATAAAATAAAATAAAATAAAGTAAGATAAAAGTATAAAGTAAAAGAGACATACTAGAGAGTAAATTTTTTAAAAAGATGACAATAAAAACCTAAGTCTAACTTAAACATTATTTGTTAGCAGAAATTCCTTAAGTCTAGCTTTAAAAGTGTTAAGAGAGGGCGCGTGTGTGAGGGAGGGCGGGAGGGCATTCCATAGCTTGGCTCCCAGTACAGCAGTGCGCCTGTCTCCACTGTGTGTCTTAGTGCGCGGCACATACAAGCTGTGCCTCTGTCTGGTGATGCTGCTGGTGACAGCTTGTCTACTGCTTAATGGTAAAAACCAGTCTGGATAAAATCCTCGTAAAATTTTAAAAATAGTTACACCTACGTCAAATACATGTTTCTGCTTTAATCTTAGCCATTTCAGTTCCTTGAAAGATGGAGATATATGGTCATATTTCTTTACTCCTCCCACTGCTACCCTTGCTGCAAAATTTTGCAATTTCTGCACCCTAGATATTACCGTGTCACTTGTAGTCCCCCATATGCTAATGCAATACTCAATTAAGCTTAGAACGAGTGTCTGTACAACAATGACTCTGGTTTGTTTATCTAAGCTGTCACCTATTCTACTGATATACATTAAAATACCCATAGCTTTTTTATTTAACTCGTTAATGTGGCCATCAAAAAGCATAAAACGGTCAATATAGACTCCTAAGTTTTTCACATGTTTGCTTGGGTATATGATGTTCCCATTAAAATTTATCGTTGTGTTTGGTGGAATGTTAGATAACAGCTGACGAGTTCCTATAAAAATACACTGAGTTTTAGAGGAGTTGAACATCAAACCATTCTTTAGAAAATAATCTCGACATTTAACATGAGTGTCCTCAGTGTCTTTAATGATTTGATTAAGATCTTCTATAGTTCCCGAGTGCAAAAATTGTGTATCATCAGCATATTGTATCATGAAACAGTCAACGTGTGCATGTAAGTCATTTACATAGATGCCAAATAAAATTGGACCAAGGATCGAGCCTTGTGGGACCCCATAACTAATAATTTTCTTTTTAGATATGTTGTTTTCGAGACGAACTGACATACTTCTATTCTTCAAATAATTATCGAACCAAAAGCAATCAATATTTAATAAAGAACATTTATTTAGAAGGATATTATGGTTAACAGTATCAAATGCCTTGGAGAGGTCACACAAAGTTAACAAGGATACTTTCTTGTTGTCCATATTTTCATATAATTTATCTGTGACGGTAGTAAGGGCCGTCTCAGTAGATAATTTGGGTCGAAAGCCATGTTGACTCTTAGACAATAAATTGTTGGATTCTAAGTAAAATGACAGCTGTTTAGCAACAATTTTTTCCAGTACTTTAGATATGATGGGTAGTATAGATACGGGTCTATAATTATTCACACTGTCAGAGTCACCATTTTTGTATATCGGGACAACCAGTGCGTGCTTCCAGGTCTCAGGGAACACTCCCGTCACCAAGGATGTGTTGACTATACACGTGAGGAAAGGAACTATGACACATAGCGAGTCCCGGAGAAACAGTAACCCTATACCATCAGAGCCAACAGAGCTGGTTGCATTAAGATCTTTGACTGTTAATATAACGGTGTTAGTATCTACTGGTTCTGGTCTAAAAGCAGAGACAATATTGATATTAGAGTGATGAAGTTGGACGACAGATTTACCTTCATTAGATAGTTCTTTCTGTGAGCATTTAAAAGTGGATTCTCCAACACTAGAAAAGAAATTATTGAACTCTTCGGCTGTCTGACAAACAGACAGACAGACAGACCAACAGACAGACCAACAGACAGATAGACAGACAGATAGATAGACAGACAGACAGACAGATAGACAGACAGACAGACAGACAGACAGACAGACAGAGGTTGGAGGGGAGAAATACAGACTAGCATTTTTATACATAACAAGATTATCAACATTTCCAAAGGAATGCCAAATTGCCTCAACACATCTACGGCACACTGAAGTACATTCCTGCAACTTTCCATTATATGACACAGAAGAGCATCGGATCTCAAAATTTTATGTGTTTGCTTGGTTAGACAATGGACCCAAAATATAACTTAAAAATTGGAAAATAGAGAAAAAAGGGAAGAAAGAAATAAGAAAGAGAGCAGTTGGCCGGAGAAAGAACCGTGTCAGGTATGATGCAAATTGGCGAAGAACTAAAGGAATGGCATCAAGTTGAACAAGCGTTGGGAAGAAAGAGGAAACAGGGAGGTAATGCAGAAGCTCCCCACACTTCGCTGTGGAAACAAATACATATACATGGATACGTAAATACACATACATACATGCATTGATACATACTGTACACACATACATACACGGCGAATTATGAAATCACACACACACACACACACACACACACACACACACACACACACACTATTATCTCCCACTATACACTACACACACATAACTTTGCATAAATACACACACACACACACACACACACACACACACACACACACACACACACGCAAACACACACACACACACACACACACACACACACACACACACACACACACACACACACACACACACACACACACACACACATCATTATCTCCCTGTATACTCACATATAATTGGACACACACACACACACACACACACACACACACACACACACACACACACACACACACACACACACTTTGCACTTTAAGTATTGCAAAATGGATACATACTTCAGTAAATCAAATTTGGAAAAGAAAAGGGATAAAGGTAAAAAGCAAAATGATGATTTCTACCCAGAACTGGTTGAAGTAGAGACCCACAATTGACTGGTTGAACGTGTAAACAAACTAGAAATGGCTTTCAAAAATGAAATTGATGAAATAAAGAAGTAGATGCACTTGCAAAAGGAAGAAATAGAAAAACTAGGAAGGGAGGCCAATAAGAAAGACACAACCATCAGTGAATTAACAGTGGAATTGAGTACACTTAGGAAGAAAATGAGTGAAATGGCAAGTACAGTAGTCAGTCACGAGAGTGTTATGGAAGAGTTCAAAAATGACACAGAGACAATTAGGCAAGTTAGCAGTCTTATTGACCAGAGCAGTGACATTGAGGAGAAGATAACACAAGTGAATGAAGCTGTGCAAAGCTACAAAAATGATGTAGAAACCACGTATTCTGAAATGGTGAAAGTAAAGAAAGACTTAGAAACAAGGGTGGAGGAAAAAAGTATTAAAAAGGAGGTGAAAAGAATAATCCAAAACAATCCAAAGTTAGTCAGAGATTCAGTAGAGATAAACAAATCAATAGTAATCACTGGTATAGAAGAGGAAGAAGTTAAAAACAAGATCACAAGAGACAAAAAGGAGATGGCAAATGTAATGAGCTTACTGAGAGAAGTATCAGAGGAAATCTGTAGTAAAGACATAGAGGAACACAGAAGGTTAGGGAAATACGAGAAAAGCAAGACAAGACCTCTAAAGGTGACTTTCCAGAGTGTAAACACTGTGGAAGAGATACTAAAAAATGCAAAGAATCGTATGGAAAAAGAGGAGTTCAAAAATGTATGGATAAAAAGATGCCTAACACAAGAGGAACTGGAATAACTGAAAGAGAAAAGGGAGGAAGCAAAAACAAAAAATGAGGGAAGATCAGAAGAGGAGAAGAAGAAATTTTTTTACAAAGCAATAGGATTGCAGGTACGAAAGTGGTACACAAACAGGATGGAAGAAAAAGGAGGAAGGTAGTAGAACCATGTCATGACAAGTATATAAACAAGATGATAAAGTTGATGTACTCAAATGTGGATGGAATGGTATCTAAATTACTAGAGATGAATGATTATGTCAGAGAAAATGAACCTCAAATAATATGCCTAACTGAAACAAAATTAATACCAAGGATATCAAATGACATACTAAACTTAGAGGAATACAATATATGGAGAAGAGACAGATATTTAAAAAGAAGAGGAGGAATTATAATATTAACTACGGTAAGAAAAATCTAAAAGTCAAGGAAATAAAACTAGATATACCATCACAAGTAGAACTGATTGCAGTAGAGATCGACACATCTGAAGGTAAAGTAATTGTAGCCAATTTGTACATGCCACCCAGGTCAAACATATGGGAAAGAAACGAATATGAGGACCTGGCAGAGAGTACAATTCAGAGTGTAAGATCATTGCTACATAAAATGGAAGAGAAATCGGAAAGAATTATACTAACTGGGGACTTCAATACAAATATAAATTGGAATACTCTAGATATAAATAGCCAAGAAAGCTGTTGGGACCAAAAGCTCCTGGATCTCGTACAAGAGTTTTTCTTAATGCAACATGTGAGGGAAACCACCAGAAAAAGAGGACTTGATGTACCTTCAGTGCTAGATCTAATATTTACAAGGCAAGAAAATGATACTGACAGTTTAATATATCACCCTCCACTTGGCAAAAGCGATCATGCAGTACTAAATTATAACTTCAGGATAGCATATGACATAGTAAACAGCAATGATAGTTACAAAAAGAGCCTAAACTATAAAAAGGGAAATTATCAAGACCTAAAGAAGTATTTCTTAGAAGTTGATTGGGAAAATGAGCTTAGAGGACAAGATTTAAATGCTGTATATAAAATTTTTTGTGAATTTTATGAAATAGCAGTCCAGAAGTACATCCCACAGCACAAAGAAGCAGATAAGAAAATACAGAAATGGTTCAATACAGAATGTAAAAAATCAAAAGAAAGATTTGTTGTGGAATAGATACAGCAGACACAATAGTGAAAGGGCGTATAATAATTACAAACAGGCAAGAAACGACTATACAAGAATAAGGAGGGAAGCCCAAAAACAGTTTGAGGAGGATATAATAAATAAAAGTAGTGATCAACCAAAGCTGTTTTACAGCTATATCAGAAGCAAAACTAAAGTAAAAGATATAATACAATCCATTACGGATGAGGGAATCACTTATACACAAGAGAAAGATATTTGTGAAGCACTAAATAAGAATTTCCAATTAGTTTTTACAGAAGAAAAAAATTTTGAGAGGGACTATGTGGAACACGCATGTCCACACATACTACCAGATATACAAATAGCAGAAAAAGTAATACAGGAGGAGTTAAGTAGATTAGACAGAGGAAAAGCAAGTGGTCCTGATGAAATTTCATGTTGGGTATTACGAGAATGTGCAAAGGAGTTATGTAAACCATTATTTTTAATTTTCAAGAAATCCTTGAGTCAAGGTAAACTACCTGATATTTGGAAAAAGCAAATATTGTCCCCTTATTCAAGAAAGGAAATAGACAAAATCCACTCAACTACCGACCAGTATCACTGACCAGTGTTGTAAGCAAGGTATTAGAAAAACTTATAAGAAAAGCTTGGATAAATCATCTAGAACACAGTATGATAACAGAAAGACAGTTTGGTTTCAGAAAAGGAAAATCATGTGTTACTAATCTGTTGAGCTACTATGACAGAGTAACAAACACAATACAGGAAAGGGAAGGATGGGTGGACAGTATCTATTTAGATTTCAAGAAAGCATTTGACACAGTACCACACCAAAGACTTTTATGGAAACTGTACCATCAAGGAGGAATTCGAGGCAAACTGTTTTGTTGGATGCAAGACTTTTTCATAAAAAGAGAAATGAGGACAGTACTAAGAGGAAACTACTCATCATGGAAAGAAGTGACTAGTGGAGTACCACAGGGTTCAGTGCTGGCACCAATCATGTTTTTAGTGTATATAAATGATATAAACAGTAACACTGGAAATGAGAGCTATCTGAATATGTTTGCAGATGATGCAAAAATACAAAGGAGAATTACTAACACAGACTCTTGTAAAGAGCTACAAGAAGAATTAAATGAACTTCATGAATGGAGTAGTACATGGCAAATGGAATTCAATGTGGACAAGTGTCATGTAATCAAGTTTGGTAAAAGTGGAAAAAGACCTGATTGAGATTATAAGTTAGGAAATAAAACCCTACACACATCAGAAAGAGAGAAAGACCTAGGTGTGATTATCAATAACAGACTATTTCCGGCTGACCACATCAGTGAGAAGGTACGGAACATGTATACACTGCTTGCAAATATGAGAATAGCATTCACATACATAAATGAAGACATGCTAAGAAGGATAATAACATCATTCATTAGACCAACCCTGGAATATGCATCAGTAGTCTGGAGTCCTCATCTCAAAAAGCACATAGACAAGATTGAAAAAGTTCAAAGGGCCGCTACAAGATGGATACCAAGCTTAAGGGACCTAAGCTACGAAGAAAGACTAAATAAACTGAATCTACTAACACTACAGGAGAGAAGGAAAAGAGGTGACATGATAATGCTATATAAATGCATATCAGGAAAGGAGAAAATAGATATAAATGATTACTTAACATATGGAGAAGCATCAGCAAGAGGACACTGCAAAAAATTGCATAAGAAGAGAGGTGATAAAGACGTAAGGAAAATCAGTTTCCCAAACAGAGCAATTGATCAATGGAATGCACTACCGAATGAAATAGTGTGTGCCAAAACAATTCACAAAATTAAGGATATGTACGATAAATATGGTTTAAGACACGGGACAGTACGAGCTTGACTCATTCCTGTAAAGATACAATTAGGTAAGAACAATTAGGTAGGTAAGAACACATACAGGCGCGCGCGCGAGCGCGCGTCTCAGACAATATTGCAGCAACCTCTCTCTCTCTCTCTCTCTCTCTCTCTCTCTCTCTCTCTCTCCTACTCTGCCGGCTTGACTCACACCCCCAAAGCCCCTCTGTTAGGCTGAAATGTGAAAGTAATTATTCCATCTCACCCCTCTTGCAATTCGGCGGGTTGGATGTGATGATGATGTGAGAGAGAGAGAGAGAGAGAGAGAGAGAGAGAGAGAGAGAGAAGATAAACTGTCAACCCCAAATGACCTAGACCTGTGACCCCTTGACCTAGCTGACCTCATCAGGTCACTGATAAAAGTTTCGTGGAAATCCGTCGATGGGTCCAGGAGATATCGCTCCCAGGAAAGTTTTATTAACACGCACGCACGCAAGGAGGGACAAATCACTTCATGCCTCCTCAACCATAGGCGGGTGGAGGCATAATCAAGCGAAATGAAACCACCACCACCATTACTACTGCTACTACAATTTAAATCTAATGTATTTGATCCTATGTTGGTGTTATATTGCCAAGTACCGGTATTTTATCATGCGAGAGACCGATGATGCTGAGTCCTCCCTCGTAATACGGAACGCACAAGAATTTCATTTAAACTTATCGTTGTCGTTGTGGCTTAAGGTTCATCTGAAACGTGAACCCAGTAGACTACAGGCTTAAGTTGCCATTTTCTTGCAACCCACCATTCTCTCTTCGGGGAATTAAGTATGTGAAGGGCGTTTGTATCATCAGGCAGTTGAGCTACCCGGCTTTATCGATGCCACCACTTGAAGGTGTTCCTCTCCTGCACCGGACTTATCGAACACAGTGGATAAAATAATCAAGCGGTGCCTCACTCCGTAGTCACCCAGTCTTTAGTCGTCTGTGTAAGGAAGGCGATAAGCAAGTATTCTTCATGTAATTTTTATCCAAATAATTATCCTTCTTACATGAAACAGAATAAACCAGGATATTGATTAGTTACCGACCAGTGTGGCTAAATGTTCAGATCGTCATCAAATTTGGAAATATAACCGGATTTTTTTTTCTTTTTTAAGTTACCACCTCTCACGAATACACGACATTGTATTATTACAGTATTATTATTATGGGTACTCACGAACTTTAGTGAAAGCCCAGTTCAATTCGCTCAGCTAACTGTCCCCGCGACGGCACTCCGACTGTAATAGATTCTCAAAACATTTGCCATTATTTCAGAAGGCATTGTTTATATACACAAACATTGGTGAATCATTACGCAAATTATGATTTATCGTTCACCCCCCCCCCCCGTAATGGCTTGGAGTGAAGCCCCGCCCCCTTTCCCCACGAAGCCACAGGGCATCCGTGAGAACAGTGTTGTCAGATAGGGCAAAAAGTAGCAGATTGGGCTACTTTGGGGGGGGGGTGCACTACCAAATGTTGAAATCAGCTACTTGCTACTTTGGGGGCTACTTCAAAATACATTTGGGGTCTTTATTAGGTGATTGGGTTACTTGCCTACTGTAGCATGTATTTTATTATTTGTAATAAGTGAAAAAAAAAGAAAGAATAATGATCATGGTAGGATTAATGAAGTGACTGATGCGTTGGCAAGCTTAGCGCATATCAATTCTCTTCCCCTGGATCTGCTATCGTACGTGGAATCGTGGGCGTTTTCGATTATCCGACATGAGCGGGACAGGACTCGAGAGTAACCAACGTGCCTTGGGGTCGTTGGGGTTCAGCTAACTTGTTACTCTACACTTTTTCTGTGTTTAGACATCCTGGACTCTGTTACAACAGGGAAGTGGTCAAAATACGACAAAGCTTTTCAGAGCTGTTGCCTAAGAGACTATTTGAAAAATGGCTAGAAGAAGTGAAACATGATCACACAAAATCATACTGTAAAGTGTGTAAGATTGAACTCAGAGCTCACAGAACTGTCTTAAGAAAGCACGGTGAATGTGAAGCACAAACAAAGTGTCAAAAATAAATCCTAAACAAATGAGTCTGAAAACAGCTTTCTCAAAGGGAGAAAAAGTTACCAAACTTGAACTGCAGCTTTCAGTGTACGTTGCTTGCCTCTAATCAGTTAATTCCACTTTTCACGTATGTTACCCATTAAAAAAGATATGCCATCTTCAAGTTCAGAGAGAATTGGGCTGCACATAACAAAGTGCACTACTCTTATAAAGTTATATGGCCTGTGCTTTTGAAAGAACTAGTTTGTGACATGAAGGATTCCTGCTTTCCTTTTATCATAGACGAGTCAACGGATATTGCTTGTGTAAAACATCTCTTAGATTTTACAGCTCTAAACACAGTAAGAATATTTCTCAGTTTGCTGGACTTATTCCAGTTACCAGAATGACAGCAGAGGACTTGTACCAGCACATTAAAGATTATTTTCGGGAAATTGGGGTTGATCTGAACAAGTGCCTTGTTCTTGAAACTGATGCAGTTTCAAATCTTTGTGGACGTCACTAGTCGGTGTACATATTAATGAAACAAGGTATACTGGTACCAAATCTACTTCTGGTAAGATGCACCTGTCATTCTCTTCACTTAGCTGTACTCATGCATCAGAGGAATTGCCTTCAAATATTGACCATGTTGAAACACAATTGGTTTCACAGATCTGCTTTGAGAAGGGAGACTATTTGGATATATACGAACTCATTAATGATGGGGAAAGCACCCTTGCAACTGGTACTTCTGTCAGGTACACGTTGGCTTGCAAAAAGTAAGTGTTGAGAGAATTCTTGATCAGTGGTGCTCCCTAAAAACTCATTTTCAGATTGTTTCTTCCTGTGATAAATATGCATTAGAGAACTCCATTCTATGTATGCTGATCCTGCTAATGAACTGTATTTAACATTTTTGGGACCAGCCTTGAATGATTTCGAAAAAGTGAATTTGCGTTTTCAAAAGGAAGAAGCAGATCATGGTAGTCTTATTTCTGAGATGGAAAATTTTACTTTTTCAATACTCAGACGAGTCCTATATCTTGACAGTGTGAAGCTTGAGGTGGACATGGGTTTCACGTAAATTTTTGTACCTCTTGAAAGAATTGACTTTGGCTATACATTTTATGTCCTTTCTGCTAGCAAGGGAAAGGATAATCTAATTTCAGAAGGAGACTTACAGACTATTATGTCTACAGTAGATGCCACAAATTCCTTATTAGAGCATTTAAGGAATTATTTGCTTGCATACCAGAAAATGTTGAAATTTTAAAGAAACTAGAGAACTGTTTGTCCAAGTCTCACACGGCCTCCATTCTCAAAGCTGCCAGTTGAACTAGCAGATCTAAGATGAGTGAAATTGAGAGCTGGAGGAGAACAAGTAATAAAAGATCTTGCCGAATTTGCACTAAAGTCATACAGCGCCCAAATAAGTAATGCCCTGGTTGAGCGGGTATTTTAATGAGTCACATAAGTTAAAACTAAGTTGAGGAACAGATCGGGGTTAGAGCTCTAAACACAAATTTTAAGAATAAAAACAAGCCTTGAACTAAATGGAATCTGTTGCTCATCATTTGAACCTACAAAGTCCATGCTAAACTATGACTCTTCAATCTACAGAATTGATAAACTGGATAAAGAAGAGAAAAACCTATTGGACAACATAAATTTGTAAATATAGTTATATACATTTTTTAGGTAAAATAGTACAAAAGGAGTACAGTGATTTAAAGACGGAATACGGCAATTATTTTGGTTCATACAAGAAAGATCCAGAAAGTTCTGTTACTTATTAGTAAGAACACACCAAGAGGACAAGAGGAACAACAGATTAGAGGTAAGTTGAAATATTATTAAATTTTGTTTCTACATTACTATAAAGCATCACTCGTACAATTCATTTTGCTCTTTATTGGGCTACTTTTTGTTGCGGTCCGCAACTTTTGAGGTCTGGTTGTGCTACTTTTGGTCACAAAAAAGAATGTAGTCAGTTGGAGAGGAACAACCGCTAATGATAGACATATGGCAGGACAGCGTGGATTCCCGGAGATTACACCCTTCGTGTCTTGAGCTGTGGGGTCTTTGTAGTTCTACACTCATACCTCTCCACCCTCCATAGTTTTCTGGTGCCAAATAGTCGTGAAGTCTGGACGTAGCTGAGAGCAGTGAGCCCAGTCTACTGTAGTTCTCGACGCCACATTTCTCCAGCCTACAGCCCAGGGAGTGTGGACGTAGCAACGGAGGAGCTCATGCACTATCGTCGAAGGTTTACCACACTTCTGGTGGTCTCTTAGCGATGACTTATAGTCCTGTGACTCCAGATCTCCAATCTACACTCTTTCTGTGTTTTTTCTAGATATTAGATTGTTAGCTAGGTTGATTGCGTGAGTGATTTTCCTTTTTTTTCAGTTTCCTGTAACGTAATCATTTATTATGCTGTATTTGATAAATTGACAGGTTTTTCCTCGGAGCTCGACCAAGTGTAGAAATCGTGTTTTACGTCTCCCGTTTTGCTTGGTTCACTTTGTTCCCAGAATGCACAAAGTTTACTCGATATTAATTACGACTTAGTAATTAAGCCAGTTCTTTCATATTCATTCTTAATCAAACCTTTTGTGCAAGCTAAGAGTGGCGGAAGCAAGAATCTTGGTTAGTATTACTTAGTTCTAGGGTTACTTTTTAAGTGTCAGGGGGCAAAGGTCTTTTCTTTGTCTTTAGATGCCGACAGTACTAATAATTAAGCATCCATGAGTGATTATTTCTCGCTGAACACTGTTTGATGAGAAGGTGACGTAAGCGACTTTTAGCTATAATTCACAAGTTTTCGCCCATGATAATCGGCGACCTATATCCTTGATATTGGCTTCATATCCAGAATTTTTAGCAAGGTTACCCTCAGTAACTGTTTATCCAACCGACGTCTTGAATTTATCCAAAAATTATGTTATCTTCGTATAATCCGGATGGTGTTATTAGTTATTCCTGCTGAACTGGAGCAGAATGTAGACGACTTTTTGTCAGATTAATTGCACATTTTGTTAGTATAATATCTAAGTCGTGCCTGTCACTGTTGTCTGCCATTTTTTAAAATATCTGTGTAACATGTATGGAATATAAGTTAATCTCCATCAGGTAATATTATTTTAGTATTCTTACATAAATAAAAAAGAACATTTTTTTTTTTTAGCAAAGTTACATTGCGGTGTGGTAATGATACGGAGTGATGTTTCAGGTTCTTCGTGAGTTTCTGTCATTCGTACTCAACGCATAGCTTTCACAATTCTTCATCCTAATCTGAAAAGGAATGAACTGAGATGTTGTCTTAGAGTGTTTCGGTATTATATCCAAACCGTGTCTGTCACCGTTATCACACGTTCTTCTCTTATCTCTGTAAAACAAATAAGCAATAAGACATGATCCCCCCCACCCCCAGTGAAGCTAAATAAACTCGAATTTTCATGACAATTATCGTATAGTGAGTGAATGTCACAAAGCTATGTCTCTCACCGTTAACACAGTCGTTTATCTTTGTATAATGTATTGTAAATGGACACCAGCTGAAGCAGAACAAACTGATTTTTTTTTCGAAGTTGTTACAGAATGTGGCAGTAGTATTACCCAACAGTGTCTGTTACTAATCATACTGTTATCAGGGACTCTACTTTTATCTCTAGAAAACATCCAGCCGATAAGTCAGTCTCCCCTCCTGTCTTCCCTTCCCTCGCCAAGCTGAGCAAACACAAGGAGGGGTAGAGGTAAGACGGGACTTGGTATGCGAGGTCAGGCCAGGTCACCTTTTCCCTTTCACTACGTGGGTTTTTTCTGTGTAGGCTTTTCTCTGCTCTTGTCTTTTAACCTCTTCAGCCGAGGAAGTCATATATCTTGTTACTGCGGGAGGGAGGCCTGGAATGATTTGCAACCTGAGTTAGCTATAATCTTCCTTAATCTCTTCAGTACGAGAGGTTTCTATCAGTTTGACAAAAACTGTATGTAGGTAGCAAGGAAAAAAGTACAAATGTACGTCAATGCATTGAATGGGCTATTTTGTTTATACCACACCTTTTTATATATATATATATATATAAAAAAACAGAGGAAGGAAAAACAAGTGAATAAAAAAACATAATCCATACACCAGATTACTGGTGTCCTCTGTTCATAAATTATCTGTGACAGTTTTTTTTTTTTTTTTTTTAAATAACAGAACAGAGGAACGAAAAACAAATGAATAAAAAAAAAATCCATGCACCAGATTACTGGTGTCCTCTGCTCATAAAATATCTGTAACAGTTAGACTTGAACAGCAGTAGGTTGAAGTTTGGAGGGAAACAACTCTGGGGAAGCGAGTTCCAGAGAGATGCAGTTCCATGAATTAGGGAATGAAGAAGTACGTATGCATAGTCTGAATGATATTGCAAGAACAGAGGCAAGTTCTGGGGAACACTATCTCAAAACAATTGGCAGAATTCCATCTGGGCCTGGAGCTTTGTTGGTAGGTAAATTGTCTAGGACGGATTTCACGGACCTTGTCTGTATTATAAGTGGAACAATGTCGGGAGAGTCAAGTTCTAGTGCTGGGACATTCTGACTGGCTTCCTCTAACGTAGAATTTCTGGCAAATGTACTGGCAAAGATATCTGCTTTCCCTCGCAGGTCATTTGTAATGTTGCCATCTGGAGATTTTAGTGGGGGCATGGATGATGACTTGAACAGCTGTAGGTTGAAGTTTGGAGGGAAACAATTCTGGGGAAGTGAGTTCCAGAGAGATGCAGTTCGGGGAATGAAAGAATTCTGATATGCAGAAGTTCTGCAATATGGCTGAGTGACATTCCATTCATGAGCGCTACCAGACGCCCGCGTAGCACGAAGGAAGAGATGGAGAGGTGGCACCATGGACACAACTTCGTCTGAGCATTTGCCATAAAAATATCTGTAAAATAATGCAAGGGAGGCAACATTCATTCTTACTTGTGGGGGAGGTAGTTTATTTGTAATGGCAGGGTTGTTAATAATTCTAACACCCTTGTTCTGAATTTTGTCTAGTTGTTTTAATGCAAATCTCTCCACATCTATTCCACAAGGGTGAGCAATATTCAAGATGAGAGCACACATGACTCTTATAAATTATAGCTAATTGCTCGTCAGTGAAGAAGTTACGGACTCTGTATAATAATCCAAGTTTCTTTGAGGCGGTTTTAGGAAGTGATCTAACATGAAAGGTCCAGCTGAGGGCATTGTTAAGTGAGATGCCGAGAATTTCAATACTTTTGGAGATGGGAATATTTGTAGCACTGAAGGTAATATACAAATCTGGCAATATCTGTCTATTAGTAAACTGTATATATTTAGTTTTACTAGCATTAAATGAGACAAGGTTGTTCTGTCCCCATTCACTGATCGTAGAAAGGTCTTGATTTATGGAGATGGCTGTACTGAGTTGAGAGGTAATGACATTAGACTTTGTAAATGGGTGTCTGAGTGTGAATGAACTATGTAGTGTTGAGTCATCTGCATATGAGTGGATGGGACTGTGGGTGACAGATAAGAGATCATTAATATGAACCAGAAACAGGGTTGGCGCCAAAACTGATCCCTGTGGCACGCCGGCGTTAATTAAGTGGAAATTGGAATATACTTGTACATCATCTACTTTTACTCTTATTTTCCTGTCACTGAGATATGAGAAAATCAAAAAAACAAAAGACGTTAGTCCATAGCAAGGGAGTTTGGACAGCAGGGAACGGTGCCATACTCTGTCGAAAGCTTTAGAAATATCAAGGGCTACTGCATGAGTTTCTCCATGTAGGTCAATTGATTGATGGATGATATGAGTTAGGAGATTGAGTATGTCAATGGTGGATCTTTCGTGGCGAAAACCATATTATCTATCACTAATTAAGTTGCTGGATTCAAGATGTTTGACAATGTACTTATTAATTAAAGTTTCAAATACCTTATCATTTGAAGGTTCTTTGAATTAAATTGTAGTCTAGTGTAATTTGGAGTTATTTAGCTAATTCCAGACAATTGCTTTCATCTTAGGAAGGCTCTTTCCTTTTAAATTCCTTTCTGGTGTCATTACTAGTTATTTCGCGAATGCCAGGCAATTGTTTATGTTGTCCGAAAGCTGTATGGATTTAGATGTATGCAGGTGTATTTGAAGGCTCCCTTCACCTCTTCCTTACCGATGTACTGTGCATATATTATATCAACATCTTAAACCCTGAGTACGATAATGTTCTTTATTTTGAGCATCATTTTCCCCCCACCTAAGGGGAGATCTCTGTCGGAGACTCCCCGGCATCTGTTTACCCATTTAGCTTATAAACAGTATAAGAAGAGTTACTGCGATTCACTGTGATGACATATTTTATGTTTTATCAAGATGATCTCTAACATATTTGTTGTCCTCAATTTCTCTGACGTGAGTAAAAAAATTTCATTTTAGCAGGAATATAATATTGAGAGACAATTTGCAATTTAAGAGTTAATGATCGTATTATTAACTCTGAGGAATCTCAAAATTATTTTATATTTTTACGAGCTTTTAGTGTGTTAGCGAAGCCTTTGTAGTTTAATTATATTTAAGACCGTTATATTTTGCTAGGTTTTCTGCAACGAATTCGTTACCAAGATGAACGTTCTCCACCACCTATCTGTCAGGACTCTAAAATATCTTAATACATAATAGCTAGCAACATACATATATAGTCTAGAGGTTAGGTCAATGTCAAACCTAAAGGCCAAAAGGAAATGACGTTAGCACCTCTCCAGAATGCCTCTCACCAGCAAAAAAGCCCACGAACAGCGCCTCGTGACCATACACACACATACACACATACAGGTTTCTAGAACATTTCAACAACAGTGTAACATACGTGACACGACCCCTGCTACACCAGAATGTAGGATTCTGAGATCAGAAGGAGACTGCCCACTGAACCGGCAGGTAGTGGAGAGAGTGAATAAGAAGAGGGGTCCAACTAGACTTAGTATATTAAGTCTCTGTATAATACATACTCTGCTCAACTTAGACTTTCTCTGAAGATAATAAATCAAGATCAACTCCCTGTATTCATCTTTAACTCCTCCTGCTCTTCAATTAACTCAAGACTCACCTATTACAAGAATTAAGAGTTACATATATAAAAATGTTGGCTACAAAGCTTTAACATTAAATTTTGACATTGACCTTACTCTCTAGACTATTTATGTATGTTGCTAGCTATTATGTATTAAGATATTTTAGAGTCCTGACATATCTGCCATGCGGTGATGGCATTTTTTTTTTTTCTATTTATCACCCTTAATATCCCGTTTATTAGGGTTCTGTTCACACCAACTCAGGGTTGTTACTGATTGCAGTTTAGAGCATTATAACGTACTTTTTTTTTCCTTTTTTTAGCTTTCATGCCATTTCTGCCACTTTACAGTATATTACTGTACAGGATGTACAGTGCATATTATCTTATTACACTTACCTCTTTATATCATATGGCACCGTTTTTGACATTGGTAATGTTTTTTGACGAGTTACTATTCTCTTGAATTACCATTTTCGCTTTTGAACGCCCTGAATCAGATGGGATATTTTTTACCTCCGCCAGGAGGTATATGTTTTACCCTGTGTTGGTTTGTTTGCTTGTCTGTCTGTCTGTCTGTCTGTTAGCAGGATTACTAAAAAAAGTTATGAATGGATTTTCATGAAATTTCTTGAAAGGGGTAGGACATGGCCCAGTGAAAAATTTATTAGCTTTTGGCTGTGATCCGGAATTGTCTGTTTGTGTGTTTATACAATATCTCTAAAAGTTCTCAACGAATTTCAATGAATATTTGTGGATGGGTGGGCCGTGGGCCAAGAAAGAACAGATTAAATTTTGGGGAGGATGGATAGGTGGGCAATGGGCTAAGGAAGAATTAATTAATTTGGGGACAGATCCGGATCCGAATCCGGACCGGATCCTGCCATACAGTATCTCCAAAATTTCTCAATGAATTTCAATGAAATTTTGTGGAACGAGGAGGGGAGGGCATGGTCCAAGAAAGAACTCATTAAATTTGGGGGCGATTCCGTATCCGGATCAGAATCCTACCGTACCGTACTTCCAAAAGTTTGTAATGAATTTCTATGAAATTTTGTGGAAGGGTCGGCCATGGGACAAGAAAGAATCGATTAAATTTGTGGGTGGATCCGGCATTGGCGAAGGTATGCTTTCTCTGAGTGATGCTCCTGTATAATTTGTTTTTGCTGTCTCTAAGCAATTCTATAGGGCTTAGTAGATTATATATATATATATATATATATATATATATATATATATATAACCTTGATTAATGCATTTACTGTTAAACATCATTCTAAACTTGGATAAGATCGCCAGGAGGTCCCAAGATAAATAACATAAATAAGTAATCGGCTGAAGAAGCTAATTTCAGTGGGGGATACCCGCAAGTCGCCTCCATATCACCTCCATAAGGCTGCCCTTCCTCCAGCTCAGTCCACCCTCATTCAAATGCGTCACCACCTCATTACCTCTACCAAAGAGGTTATGTTCTTGCCGGTGTTTATTTGTTTGTACCTCTGTTTGTCTGTCTGTTAGCAACTTTATTTAAAAAGTTATAAACGGATTTTGAAAAAATATTTGTGGAAGAGTGGGTCGTGACCCAAGGAAAAAATGTTTAAATTTGAGGGCGGATCCGGATCCGGAGTATCTCGCACAATATCTCCAAGAGTTCTCAATAACTTTCGGTGGAATTTTGTGGAAAGGTGGGCCATGGACCAAGGAAGAATTGATTAAATTAGGGGGCTGATCTGGATCCGGATGTGGATCCTATATCCACGGATCCGGATCCGCATCCTTTTTAATGTTACTGGAGGAGATACGCTCTGTCTTAGTGCTTTCAAGTTACCATTTCTTCCCTTGCTGTTTCCCCATTTTACCATTTTTACAGAAAAAAAAAAAAAAATGAGGGACGTGAAGAGGGAAGGTTGATTGAATTACGACACGAAGAGACACGAATAATGATGATTATATAATTAAGAGTAGTGAGGTGATTTAACCCAAACTGCCTCCAGGAGCCTTGAGAGAGAGAGAGAGAGAGAGAGAGAGAGAGAGAGAGAGAGAGAAAAGAATGGGTTGAACGGAAGGGAAGACCGTGTGAGAAAATATTAGAAACTGAGAGGTTCTGGAGGTAAAAATAGATAATATTGGAAGGGTTTTGTAAGAGAATGGATTTAATGAAGAGAGATGAAAAGAGGAAGTAAAAAACTTGGCTTCTCTCTCTCTCTCTCTCTCTCTCTCTCTCTCTCTCTCTCTCTCTCTCTCTCTCATGAACATCTAGTTTTCACAGATAAATATATACCACACCGTTAAATGGCCTGAACTAAGACAGCCTCCCGGGTACAGAAGGAATAACAAGGAGTTTCCTGCTATCGTTTTACAACTTATCTCCCCATCAAGGAGGTTTTGAAGTCCGTTTGTCTGTCTTTCAATCTGTGTCAGCAACGTTATGGATATGCTAATGGAGGGACTTGCACAAACATTAAATTATATGATAAAGGTCCATCGGAGGAACATGCGTAATACTTTGTGTTCAAGTGGGATGGTGCTGCCAATAAGGATATATGTGCTCTGTGAGTGATCCTGTCAGAAAACTTCCAGTCCTTAAAATAAATAAAAATAAATAAATACTTAAAAGTTAGCTGTTTACATTCCCTCAAGCAAAAAGAATACTTCAATGATATTTTGACCAAAGAAGTAGTATGAAAGTCAATAAACTTAAACTCGAACGCACCACACGTTGTACGCCCTGTATTGTATGTTGATAATTCTTATATTCTTATGACAAATTGGAAAATAACCGACCTGAAAGTATACAAATATATATTTGGCTGCACAGCCGCTTCAGAAAACGCCAACCCTTCCACCCTCGCTCAGTGCTGTGTGCCTGAGTTAGGGAGAGTTGTATTTACCTTTGAGATTCCGTGTTTGTGTTGTGGCGTACAGCTAGAACGATTTTTGTTGATGAGGTTTTGAGGCCACGGTTGCTTGGGAACGACAGTACAGAGAGCAACTGAAGGTGGAAACAATTTATGTAGCACTTCACATTCATTTGTTTTCAGTTGGTATCCAGAAGCAACTGTGAATGTACGTGTAATTAATATTAACAAGGAAAAAAAAACTTTGTTTCTATTTGATTCAAGCGTTAGGTAAATTTTAACACAGAAACTTATTACGTACACTGTAATTCAAACTGAAAATTTTTTGAGCACTTTGGTCCAATTTTAATATAAAAATCCACTAGGTAACCACTGTGAATGCACATGTAGATCAGATTCAGCAAGTTTCTTCTGACAGTATGACTTTGTTTTATTATTTTGTTCTGAAGATGCTAAAGGAATTGACAATGAAAGGAATGAAAGCAACATTTCATATTCAACAATTCTCTTAGATATTCTACACACAAAAACAATTATCAGTGAACTTGATAGTTCACATATAACAAATTTTTTTAATCTATAACTGCATGCAACTCTGAGTTCACACAGTAGTTGATATCAGCAAGTTTTCTGAAGTCTGAGTCAAGTAATATATAAAATATATATTTAAGCAACTCAGAAGGTACACAGCAAAGATATATATATATATATGCGAAGAAGAAGCAACCAAAAGCTGACCCCGCATTAACGTTCCTTCCAAGAAAGAAACAAAAACAATACAAAAGAGAGCCAAATTCAAGATCCATTCATTTCCAGATGCCTGGACACAGTGCGTTTCAAAGACGGGAGATCATAGGAGGTAGGAAATACAGACAGGAGAAACTTCCAGAGTTGACCTGTTGCATAAATGAAGGACTGAGAGAAACGGTTAACTCTTGCATTAGAGAGCTGGACAGCAAAGAGATGAGAGTTTTTTGCTAGACCGGTGCTACGAGCCCGTCATAGAGGTGGAGGGATGCAAGCAGACAGTTCAGAGGAGCAGTGACCATAGAAGTAGGGATAGAAAAGAAATAGACAACATCGCGACAAAGAGACAAAGTTGAAGGGAGCCAGTAAGAGGAGGAGAGTTGATGAGACGAATAGCCTTTGACTCCACCCTGTTGAGAAGAGCTGCATGTGGGGAGCCTCCCCACACATGAGAGTTGTACTCTAAACAGGGGCGAATAAAACCCCTGTATAAAGTCAACAACTATGTAGGACTAAAGAAGGCACAGAGTCGGCTTAGCACACCTAATCTCTTGGAAGCAGATTTCACAAGAGGCGGAATATGATCTTTTCAAGGTATGTCCCGTGTGAATGAAACCTCAAGCAAGTTCAAGGATGATGCAGGATTGAGCTAGATATTATTAAACATTAGTGGTTATTCCTGTGGAGGATTTTGATGGGTTGATAGGTGGATAAACTGAGTTTTTGATGCATTAAAAACAACAAGATTATTTTTACCCCAGTTAGAGACACGAGTCAAGTCAGATATTAGGTGTGCCATAGCCTCATCCCTTGTTTGTTGAAGTAACTGCTGAGATGGACGTTGCGGGAACCGAATGGAAAGGTGAAGGGTGGAATCATCAGCATATGAGTGGATAGGGTTAGATGTACAGCTTAGAAGATCATTGATGAATAAAAGGAAGAGAACTGGTGATAGGACAGAGCCCTGAGGAACACCACTGTTAATAGATCTAGGAGAAGAACGATGGCCGCCTACAACAGCAACGACCGGATAGGAAGCTATAGATGAAGGCACAGAAAGAAGGATAGAAACCGTAAGAGGGCAGTTTGGAAATTAAAGATTTATGCCAGACTCGATCGAAAGCCTTTGAGATGTCAAGTGCAATAGCAAAGCTTTCGCAAAAGTCCCGATAGAAGGATGACCAGGAATCTGAACGGAGAAGATCGACAGTGGAGCGTCCCTGACGGAACCCATACTGACGATCAGAAAGAAGGTTGTAATAGGAAAGATGCTTTAAAATTTTTTCTGTTAAGATTGGACTCAAAAATTTTTGAAACACAGGATGTTAAAGCAATTGGACGATAGTTAGAGGGTTGGGAACAGGCCCATATGCCTTGTTAGTATTGAAGCCAGTGATGGCAGAAAATACATCAGCTGAAGAAATTTTAATGTCAGCCATGAGCAAGTCAGAGGGGGGAAGTGATGGAGGAACAGTACCGGAATCGTCAAAGGTAGAATTGGAGGAGAATGTCCGAGCTAAGAGAGCTGCTTTATCAGTAGAAGAGCCATCAGAGTGGAAAAGAGGAGGGAATTATGATGAGGTAAACGTGGTAGAAAGGTTTTTGGCAAGGTGCCAGAAGGAGCGGGAAGAATTCGAATTGGAGAGTTGAGAGCATTTAGAATGGATGAAGTTATTTTTTGCAGAGCGAAGAACAGACTTAGCACGATTCCGGGCAGAAACATAAAAAAGATGTGATTCGGTGATGGGTTGGCTCCGGTACCTTTTATAGGCCCTCCCCTTGTTGCGGACAGCATTAGAACAAGCATGATTAAACCAAGGCTTTCTTGCATTAGTCAGAGGATATGAGAAAGGAATGTATGCTTCCATGCTCTAGAGAATAACCTCGTAGATAGCTCCCGGCCATGGAAGCAATAATCATTCCAGGGAAAATCAAAGAAGTACTGCCTGAGGGCCTCCTAATCCGTATATATATATATATATATATATATATATATTCCTGCAGCACCCACGGGATGCATAGGGCCTCGATGAACTCTCTCCACCAATATTTATTTCTTGCCATCTCCTTCAGGTTCCACCAGCACTCCTCTGCTGCTTCTCTTTTCAATGTCCTCAATCAGTTTTACCTCGGCCTACCTCTACCTCTTCTTCCATTAGCAGTCCACTCTGGCACAGCCTGTATTAAACCGCCTTCTTTTCTATATATGTGCCCCAGCCACTTCCAGCGAGACAGGCTCACATATTCATCAATTGGCTCCACTCTTGTAATATCCTTTACTCTTTCATTTGTAACTCTGTCTTGCCACTTTACCCCAAGAATCCTTCGCAGTATAATATTCTCAAATCCTAATCCGTTCTTATCTATTACAATTGTACTGTACCATGACTCATGCCCATAAATTAAAATTGGTCTAACCATGGACTTGTAATTTTTTTTTTTTAGTATGTACTGAAAGCATATTATTATTCCAAACAGATTTCAACATTCCAACAGCTAGCCAAGCCAGTCTAATCTTCTCCTCAATTTCATTGTTTAATGATCCATTAGATGATACAATCGTTCCCAGATATTTTAAAATTTCTACATTCTTCACCACATTATTCCCAATTACGCAATCGATTTGGTTCTCCACAATCATATTAATAATTTCAGTCTTTTTACAATTTATTACCAATCCCACTTTTTCTCCTTCCGCCACCAGACAATCAAGCACCCTCTGCAACTCGTAATTACTTCTGCAAATCAGTACAATATCACCAGCATAGTCCAAATCCATCAGCTTCTTATTTTCTTTCCAGTTAATTCCTTCATCTAATTCTCCTTACAACCTTTCTCATAACGTAATCCATGACCAAAACAAACAGCTATGGCGAAAGAACTCCCCCTTGAATCATTCCTGACCTAACTTCAAATGGATCACTCAAAGAACCATCCACCATTACCTTACAATAAGTAGGCTACCTTCATGCAGGCTTCTAATAATATTTACAAACTTTTCTTGTATACCATAGAATCTCATAATTTTCAACATAGCTCCACATGAAACACTATCAAACGCCTTTTCAAAATCCACAAAACACATACTAAGTGGCATTTTCATCACAGCTTGTTGCATTAGATGCCTTACAATAAAAATCTGGTCATTACAACCTCAGTCCTTTCTCAATCCTGCTTGTTCTTCTCTTAAGATTTTATTAATTACTGGCTCCATTCTGTTCAACAAGATTATGGAAATGACTTTTGCAACTACCGGTGTCAAAGTTATCCCCCTCCAATTGCCACACACACACACTGAAATCTCCCTATTTTGGTATTTTTATAATCACTCCATTTTTCCACTCTTCTGGAATTCCACCATTATCCCAAGCCACATTAAAAAGTTTCAAAAGCACATTCATCAACACATCACTTTCCACCTTAAGCATTTTAGGATATATTCCATCCTCTCCTGGGGTCTTAAAATTCTATAACTCCATTAAATATTTTGCTACCTCTTCCAAGGTTATATCCCCTGTTTCTATCTGCAAATCTCTCTCGGCTTGTAAAATGTCCTCTTAAGCTGGGATTGGTCTATTTAGAACAGATTCAAAATGCTCCTTCCACCTTCCTTCTATATCCAATTCTTAGGCATCAAATTACCATTTCTGTCTGTTTATATATATATATATATATATATATATATATATATATATATATATATATATATATATATACTAAGCATCCGCTTGAATTCGATGATGAAATATTCTGAAAAAGCTTCGACTAAATTCGAAAGTAGAGATTAAACATCTTTTGGCAATTTGATTCAGATATAGAAATGTAGGCTTAAGCAAGTCTGGAAACACTTAGTTTAATTTTTTAATGTTTCATTGAAAATCTGACTCCGTACTGAAAAAAGTTTTGTTTTTCTTAAGGTGAATTAAATTGGGTCTTTGTCTATGTGAAAATAGATGCTTTTTATTCCTGCTGTGAATAGTGTTGTTTCTTTCCTGATGTGAATAAAGTTCAGTCGTTCCTGATGTGAATAATATTACTTCTTTCGTGGTGTAAATTAAGTTGTTTCTTCCTAGGCTGAATGAATCTGCCAAATGGTAACAAGTTACACCGCAATTTGACTTAGGACTTACACACAAAATTGCTATGGGAGAGTTGTCTGCTTTGTGTTTCCACCTCTACCAAGCGAATTTTGGGGGCAAGAAGTAACTGGCAACTCCTCTGATGTTGGCAGGAGGTGGTGCAATGCTTGCCCAGAAGCGAGAGTGGGAGTATATGTTCCATTGCTCCGAGATTGCACCTCCCTCTTTTTTCGTATGCCTTACTGTTTGCCTTGTTATTTTCCTAGGGTCGAATTGTCATGCCTAGAAAGTACGGCTCAGGGGATAAGAGGGTCCGTATCATTGCATGGAGACAGGATAATGACCCTGTCAACACGATTTGTGAACGTACTGGACGCGCAAAGTCGACCGTTATGAAGATTCTTGCTGCAGCACGCTGCCTGCCACCTGATGTTGTACCAGAGCACAAGCATGGCGGTGGAAGAAGAGGACGACTTCCAGAGGTACAGATACGCTTCTGAAGACGGAAGTAATCAAGAATCCTCGACTGACTGCAGCAGAATTGAAGAGAGTACATCCCCAGCTGTTACAAGATGTCTCAATTCGAACTATCAAACACCGCTTGCAGAAGGAGCTAGATTTGCCAAGCCACTCCGCAACCAAGAAACCGCTTCTCACTGACTGCATGAAGAAGCCAAGAGGTATGCACACTGGACATTGGATGAGTGGAGAAAAAGTTATGTTATCCGATGAAAGCACATTTCAAGTGTTCCATGTGTGTTCTGCCAAAGTTCGTCACCTTGCCTCCCGTAGTCGATATGACCCTGCTTACACGGTGCCGACTGTTAAGTACCCACAATCAGTAATGGTATGGGGGTGTTTCTCAGGTGAAATGGGAAGGGGAGGCCTCTACTTTCTTCCTAAGAACTTGATGATGAATGTTGGCTGGTACATTCAAGTTCTGAAAGAGCATTTGTTAAACTTTTTTGCTATTCATGGGTGCAACTTTTTCATGCATGATTCAGCTCCATGTCACAAGTCAAGAACGGTGACAAAATGGCTTCAGGATAATCTGATTGAGGTCCTAGACTGGCCTGGCAACAGGCCGGATCTAAATCCGATAGAAGACTGCTGGGCAAAGATGAATAAAATCATGGCAGAGAAGAACACACCCAATCTGGACAACCTCAAGACTGAACTGACCAATGTTTGGTGCAAAGAAATGTCCTTAGATTACTTTAGAGATCTAAGTGATTCCATGCCAAAACACATCCAACTGGTCCTGAAAAATAAGGGAAACATGATTTCATATTAATGAATGGCATTTCATGAACAAACGTTGTGATATACTATGATTTATGTGTTTTTAATTCCTTGTGGGGGGAGGTCCTAAGTCAATTTGCGGTAGCTGTATTAATAAGGCACCATGGCCTTGAAGTAGTCAATAGACAGTGCCTTACCTTCCCGTTTCTAGCCCTGCCTCCATGTGCCTGTATCAACATGCCTGTATCGTTATTAACACATGGGGTGCCAGTGTGCCTCTCTTTCCTATGCTCCCTCTCACGCACCTCTGGAAAAAAAAAAAAAAAAAAGGAACAACGTCGGATATCAGCTCTTGCCATGTTTCCAGAGCATGAGTTACTGAAGTTCTGTATAATTAACCCCAACAGTCCCAGGACTTTCTTTTCTTTCCTCTCCAACTACTCACCAAAATATAGATATATATATATATATATATATATATATATATAATATATATATATATATATATATATATATATATATATTTAAGGGAGATCTTAAGAGAAAGACTTAAGTAATCTACCCTTCCCTATCACCACTGAAACATTGAAATCTGAAAGAAAGGAAAAGTGGACGTAATATGTGTTCTGTTCTAGCTACTGAATAGATAATTTGATATTTTTGAAAGATCTCATGAAAAAAAGGGTTTATGAAGGATATACCTATCCTCTCCCATCTCCACTTTTACAATGAACTCTGAAAAAAAAAAAAAAAAAAACGTAGTTAGTCAAACACCATACTGTCAGGTGTAGATCCAGAGGTTAGGTTATCCGAGTCTAAATCATGAAGGTTAGGGGCGTGCTTGCGCCACGTTGATGGCGCTGAAACCAGTGCACAGACGGATGAAAAAAAAGGCACACTCGCTCCAAAACGTAACTTCAGGTAAGTAGTCGATGGTTTCAGAATGGGTAGTTTTGCTGTGCCCGTCTGTCCCAAGGCCAGTTATATAGAAATGGATAAAGTATTTATATGTTGTATAATGTTGCTTCTTTACGCTATACTCATAAAAGTAACAGGCGAACATTATTATGAATGCTTATTAGGTTTGTTAAACGTTTCATCCACAGTTTAAAAAGTAATGATGGAATTTTTTTACCCACCTGTTGGAGAGAGTGTACCAGGGAGCCTGCTAAATACACAAGAACATGGGCACACCAGAATGCACAATACTAAACCAGTAAGGACGAGGTGCCATGGACTATAATAAAGACATCGTGCGTTTACTCAGACCTAACAAAGGTCCCTAAATTCTTTCAGCTCAGTTAATGGCCAGCTACATAGTATTTAGATTAAAGAGTTGATATGATTAGAACTCAAGGAGACTGACTCCTACAAGGGCTTATCGAATTCCATGTCACCACGACTTAGTGTTTGACCAGTCTGAGTGCCACAGTTACGTCAGAAGAAAACAAATTTCTGTAGGAGCTAATGTTGTATATCCACCAGTAACTGTAGTTTGCGAGAAAAAGATTGGGTGAAGAGGATGGAAGGAATAGCTGGGTGCCTGTGAGGGGGAAGAGAAATATTGAGTGTGGAGTGTGCAGAGGAGGAAGTGAATACCGGGCAATATAGGCGGAGAACATGGGCGGTAGTATTGATTGTAGTAATATAGGAGAGTTGTTGCTGGTTGTTGTTTTTGTTGTTCCAGGCTCAACAGTATATAAAAGAATAATGTATGGAATATGGGAGATAATGTAGCAGAGGGCGGGGGACGGGTATTGTTTTCACTTGCTTTGTCTCTTTGTCTGTCTATCTGTCATATAACAACTTCACGCGAAAACTACTGGTGCGATTAGTACTAAAGTACAGGGATGATGGCCTATGACTTTCTGATCAACTGATAAAATTTTGGGCCAAACTGGGCCAGGGCCCAGGCTGTAGGCCCAAAATATGTAGAATAAAAATACAGGTAAAGAATAGTTTATTTCGCCATAACTCCTCTCTAATTCGTCATATTGACATGAAACCAAAACCTGAAGGTGCATCTTTCAAATCTGCATCCTATAACACACCCCTCAGGTAGGAGTAGGGGGGTCAGTGTCAGGTGGATTGGGCCTAAAATTCCAAATGGGCATAAAATCGTAAATTTTCACCCAATTTACTCCAAAATTTATATGTGACATCTTTGACTAGATATCTTGTTTTTATGCGTCAACACTAAAATGACTGCTGGGGATGGGATTGCTGTGCCTTGGCACCGCTTCTTGTTGTTAACTGTTGCTGACCAATAATATGAAGGTAATACAGAAAGTAATACAGATTTTTTTTTTTTTTTTTTTTGAAAGCAAGAAAGCATGAAACAAAGGCCAGAATTCCGCAATATTGTTCCCACAAGGAAAAAAAAAAAAAAGATAGGGGGACAGATTCAAGATCCGTTGTTTCCGAGATGTTTTGACACACTGCCTTTGAAAGACTGAAGGTCATGGGCGGTAGAAAATACAGAGGAAGGCAGTTCCGGAGTTGACCTGTTGCATACTCGTACATGAAGGACTGGGAGTTGCGAACTCTTGCATTAGACAATTTTGCAGAAAAGTGATGAGAGTTTCCTGCCAGAAGGGGGCTACACATCCGCAGTATTGGTGGAGGGATGCAAACAAACAGCTCAGAGGAGCAGTGACCATTGATGTAGCAATAGAAAAAAAAAAACAGATAAACAACAATGTGGAGAAGAGCCAGAGGTTGAAAGGAGTCATTAAGAGGAGGAGAGTTAATGAGACGAAAAACTTTTGGTTCCACCTGGTTGAGAAGAGCTGATGTGGGAAACGTACCCACCCATAAGAGTTGTACTCTACACATAGTTGAATATAACCCCTACCTAAAGTCAACAACTGTACAAGGACAAAGAAGGCATGGAGTCAGCTTAGCACAAATAATCTCTTGGGAACAAATATTACAAGAGAGGTAATATGAATTTTCCAAGATAAGTCTCGAGAAAGTTAAACCTTACGTTTGTTCAAAGATGATGTGGGATTGAACTGGATATTGTTAAAAATCCGAGGATATTCCTGCAAAAGATGTTAACGGATCAAAAGATATATAACTGAGCTTACTCAGTTATTACTTTTACTCTGATCAGAGATATGAGCCAAGTCAGACATAAAGTGTGCTATAGCCTCATCTTTTTTTTTTTTTTTTTAAATAACGGCTGGGATGGACGCTGCGAGAAACAGAGGGAAAGGTGATGGGTGGAATCGTCAGTGTATGAGTAGATATGAATATGTGTACAGCCAAGGTCAATAATAAATAGAAGGAAAAGGGTTGGTGGTAAGACCGAGCCCTGAGGAACGCCACTATTGATAGATCTAGAAGAAGAATGTGGCCGTCTATAACAGTAGGTATAGAAAGCCCAGAAAGGGAGGTAGAGATGAAAGCACAGATAGTGGAACAGAAAACGTAAGAGGGCAGTATGGAAATTAAAGATTTATGCTAGACTCGATCGAGAGCCTTTAAGATGTTACGTGCAACGGTAAAGCTTTTGCCTCAATTCCGAATGGAAGATGGCCATTGTATCGTCCCTGGCAGAATCCATACTAGTGATTTGAATGATGGCTCTGATAAGAAAGGTACTTCATTTTTTTAGAGAATAGTTTTTAAAACTTTAGAGAAACAGGATGTTAAAGCAACTGGGCGATAGTTAGACGACTGAGAATGGTCAGCCTTCTTTAAGACAGGCTAAATGAGAGCAAACTTCCAGCAAGAAGGAGGGATGCAAGTTGAGAAATATGAAAGAGTTTACCTAACAGGGTGTAGGCATAGAATTCTGCACAGTTCTTTCCGAAAACAGGATGGGCCCCATCAGGCTCATATGCCTTTTTATTACTGTGGACAGTGAGGGCAGGTAGCACATGACCTGAAAAATAAAAAAGTCAGTCATGCCAGAGGTTAGGAGTGATGTAGGAACCGCACCAGAATCGTCTAAGGTGGAATTGGGGGAGAAAGTCTGAGCAAAGAGTTCTGCTATTTCAGTAGAAGAAACAGCTACAGAACCATTAGAGCAGAAAAAGAGGGGGGTAGGATGATCAAGTAAAGTTGTTAGAGAGGTTTCTGTTAAGTTGCCTAAAAGAGCAGGAAGAATTTGATTTGATGAGTTCAGAACATTTAGTACACTTGAACTTATTCTTAGCAGAGAAATGAACAGACAGCACGATTCTGGGCAGAGCCATAAAGGAAATGCGATTCACGGGTGGGTTCGTTCTGGTACCTTTTTAGGGCCTTCTCCTTATCGTGGACGGTATTAGAACGACGGTGATTAAACCATTTTTTTTCTTTTGTATTAGTCACAGGATAAGAGAAAGGAATGGATGCTTCCATGCACGAGAAAATAACCTCCGTAATGAGTGAAACACACTCAAATGGCCCTCGGCCAAGGAAACAATAATCATGCCAAAGAAAATCGAAGTTCTCCCTGCTTGACTTCCAATAAGCAGCTCGAAAGCTCAGCAGCCGCCATTTTTTTTTTTTTTTTTAAGGGTCCACAGGACTTACTGCAGTGATTGGACAGGTCAAGGTGATACGATTATAATCGGAGGAGACCAACTGCGAGAAAAGATACGACCGTGATTAGTATTCTATGTGGTTTAAGATAGTCTAGGCATGCAACACCCTGCTACACAGTGGGTCATGTATGTGTTGTAAAATTAATTCAGACATAACATCACCTTACTGATTTATGGGTAATATTCTGTGTGGTTAAAAGTTGTTCAGGCATTGCATCACCCTACCGCACTATGTTTTTTTTTTTTTTTTAATGCGAGGAAGAAGGAACCAAAGGCCATGAGCCCGCAGTAACAGTTCCCTCCAAGAGAAAAACAAAATACAATATAGAGCCAAATTCAAGATCTGATCATTTTGAGATGCCTGGACACACTGCGTTTGAAAGACTGGAGATCATAGGCAGCAGGAAATACAGACAGAGGGAGACAGTTCCAGAGCTGACCTGTTGCATAAATGAAAGACTGGGAGTAACGGTTAACTCTTGCATTAGAGAGTTGGACAGAAAAAGGATGAGAGTTTGCTGCCAGACGGGTGCTACGCGCCCGCCATAGAGGTGGAGGAATGCAAGCAGACAGTTCAGAGGAGCAGTGACCATTAAAGTAGCGATAGAAAAGAGATAAAGATGCAACAGTGCGGCGAAGAGACAGAGGTTGAAGGGAGTCAGTAAGAGGAGGAGAGTTAATGAGACGAAAAGCCTTTGACTCCACCCTATTGAGAAGAGCTGAATGTGGGGAGCCTCCCCACACATGAGAGTTGTACTCCACACAGGGGCGGATAAAACCCCTGTATAGAGTCAACAATTGTGCAGGGGTAAAGAAAGAGTGGAGTCGGCTTAGCACACCCAATCTCTTGGAAGCAGATTTTACAAGAGATGTAATATGATCTTTCCAAGATAAGTCCCGAGTAAATGAAACCCCAAGCATGTTCAAGGATGATGCAGGATTAAGCTGAATATTATTAAACATTAGTGGGTATACCTGTGGAAGATTTTGTCGGGTTGATAGGTGTAAGAACTGAGTTTTAGATGCATTAAAGACAACCATATTATTTTTACCCCAATTAGAGATATGAGCCTAATCAGACATTAGGTGTGCCACAGCCTCATCCCTTGCTTGTTGAAGTAACTGTTGAGATGGGCGTTGCGGGAATCGAATGGAAAGGTGAAGGGTGGAGTCGTCAGCGTATGAGTGGATAGGGTTAGATGTACAGCTTAGAAGATCATTGATGAATAAAAGGAAGAGAGTTGGTGATAGGACAGAGCCCTGAGGAACGCCACTGTTGATAGATCTAGGAGAAGAACGATGGCCGTCTACAACAGCGGCTATAGAACGACCAGAAAGGAAGCTAGCGATGAAGGCACAGATAGAAGGATAGAAACCGTAGGAGGGCAGTTTGGAAATTAAAGATTTATGCCAGACTCGATCGAAAGCCTTTGAGATGTCAAGTGCAATGGCAAAGCTTTCGCCAAAGTCCCGAAAGGAGGATGACCAGGAGTCTGAAAGGTAGGTGAGAAGATCGCCAGTGGAGCGTCCCTGACGGAACCCATACTGACGATCGGAAAGAAGGTTGTGATAGGAAAGATGCCTTAAAATTTTTCTATTAAGAATTGACTCGAAAACTTTTGAAATACAGGACGTTAAAGCAATTGGACGATAGTTGGAGGGTTGGGAGTGGTCACCCTTCTTTGGGACTGGCTGAATGAGAGCAAACTTCCAGCAAGAAGGAAAGGTACAAGTTGACAGACAAAGGCGAAAGAGTTTGCCTAGGCAGGGTGTAAGCACAGAAGCACAGTTCTTGAGAACAACAGGAGGGACCCCATCAGGCCCATATGCCTTGTTAGTATTGAGGCCAGTGATGGCAGAAAATACATCAACTGAAAAAATTTTAATGTCAGCCATGAGGAAGTCAGAGGGGGGAAGTGATGGAGGAACAGCACCGGAATCGTCTAAGGTAGAATTGGAGGAGAAAGTCTGTGCGAAGAGATCTGCTTTATCAGTAGAAGAAATAGCTACAGAACCATCAGAGTAGAAAAGAGGAGGGAAGGATGGTGAGGTAAAGTTGTTAGAAAGATTTTTGGCAAGATGCCAGAAGGAGCGGGAAGAATTCGAGTCGGAGAGTTGAGAGCATTTAGTATGGATGAAATTATTTTTAGTAGAGCGAAGAACAGACTTAGCACGATTCCGGGCAGAAACGTAAAGATGATGTGATTCAGGGGTGGGTTGGCTCCAGTACCTTTTGTACTCTGTGATGTTTAAAGTAATCCGGAATAACCACCCAACTGCACTGTGAGTCATACTCTTATTTTAAGTGGCTGAAAACAGTTGGTATAACACCACCCTACTGCACTTCCGGGCATAACACCGCACTACTGACTCGTAATCCAAGTGGCTTTGCATATTTCATTACACTTTTCTACAGCGATTTTTTCGACATTATACCTTCTGATTCTTTGTAGTTCATGGAAAAATATATCTTTATTAAAATGACATCATTCAAATGCGATGCAGTGCTAAGGTGTCTGTCTTTCAGTCTGAAGCCAGACGCCATTAACCCGTAAGGGATGGCCGTTTCTCTTTAAGTTAGTTGTTTAACGGGGAGGGACACTACCTCTCTTCCAACCCACTTGTTGACACAAATGAAACACGTGTAGGTGGTTTATATGGTTGTCACCCAGTGTTGTAGGAAACCGTTAGGCTTGTCACTCTATGTAAAACCACCTGAAAAGGAAATAAGCGTAATAAAAAGTTACACGAAAGATGTGAGAAATAGGAAGAGAGGAAATCAGGCACAGAGAAAGAATGATAAAGATGAAGGAAGAAGTAGGCAGCATTATATCAAGTGAGTGGATGTTGGTAGCCACCACCTACCACAGAAGGCGAAGTATGCAAAATATATCGTTAAGGAAGAGATCCTAATAAGCCTCCTATGCAGCCTTGAATATGGCCCTCAGTCTGACGGCAGATTTACCGTGGTTGTAATTGCTATGAGCCATGTCATTAAGTCAGTTACAACAGTAACAAGTGGCTTTACGACAGCTTGGGCGTTTCCAGGCCAGGCATGACACAACAGTATGGCCATCTGAGAGTCGTATTCACCCGACCTTAACAAGTTTAATGGTACCTGTCCTGTAGCAGTGTCCTATATAAAGCACAGTTCATATTAACCCCATCAAGAGTATTATAGAGGACATCTTCACGTTGTGGCATCAATATGACTGGGAAGTGGGCTGCTTATTTATAATTATGTCCCTGAACATACTTCTGATGGGTTATGAGCTGCTAGAGGGGGTCATCTTCAGCCTGCAGTCCTCTGGATTCGCATCTATATCAGTCTTGAGCCAAATCATTGTATCAAAAATTATGTGAAGTGTATATATAAGTAAAGAAATTTGATACATATATATATATATATATATATATATATATATATATATATATATATATATATATATATATATATATATATACAGTTTATAGGAGCCTTTGTGGTACAGTGGTAGAGTGTGCGTTTTAATACTTGGGAGAACGAGGGTTCGCGCTCCGCCAGGGAAATAAACTTTGAGAGCGTTCTTCCGGCCACGTACTGCTTTGGCGAACATAAGGGGTGCTGTGGTTGAACCAGCATCGCATGCTATAAAGTACGCTTGCACCCAGTGGGCTTGAGCGGGCCGATTACGCTTGGTTCACGGACTACACACACACATCCAAAGCCACTCCAACAATACAGTTACACTTCTCAATTCTCACCCTACCAGACAGCCTAAGCCACTTGGTAGAGATACATAGGCTACATCGTCCCCACTTCGGTCGGTATTGGCCGGTCCTGCAGTGGATACTCAAACGGCTGATGATGATGATGATACACACACACACACACACACACACACACACATATATATATATATATATATATATATATATATATATATATATATATATGTGTGTGTGTGTGTGTGTGTATAATTTAGATATATATAGAGATATATTACTTATATCGATACAGAGATAGATAGATAGAGACGTACGGTAAGTATAACTCGTAGATATATAGAGATAGGTAAACAAACTGACAGATAGATAGATAGGTAGACAAATATACCCGAAGGACTGTATGGACATGATATTATTGTGATCTTGGAAAATAAGTTTAACTTTGAATTATTCACACTCAGACCTTATGATTGACACCTGCGCCTTATATAATACACTTACCTTACACATGGTGTCTGTCTCACACTGTAACTCAGTAACAACATGCCTCATAGTTTTCACACTTGCAGCTCATTTGCTGATGGTAGCAACAAAAAAAGCCAACAGCTCTTCTTATTCCCCCACCTCTCCCTGCCCCTCCCCCAACTCTCACGTCGCTCTCCTCCAGACTACTACTGCTGCTTACTTCAATTCGTTATTACCCCTCCCCCCTCCCCCCGAGACATACATACACACTCAGAGTATCGTGGGGACATCCCTCGAGATACATTTAGAGCTCGTACAAGTGCTGACAGGAGCACCCACATCAGAGAGAGAGAGAGAGAGAGAGAGAGAGAGAGTCCTCTTGTCTGTTGTTGTTGTTATGGTCTTGTTGGGGTCTGTGGTTGTGCAGACCCATCACTAGCAGGCAAACAATCACCCCTGAAGGACCACTTCGTGCAGTAAACCAAGGTTCCCTTGCGGCAGACAGCGCCTCGCCACAATGAGGCGCGAAAATTAACGTGAAGGTTTTGTTCCTGAGTGGACGCCGGATATTTATCTCCACGCCGTTGTGAGGAAGCAACATAGTAGGCTCCATTTGTCCCTGTTCTTGGCTATATAGTAATTATCCAGCATTGCAAATATTTTCCTTGATTAAAGAAAATCATTTGGCTTGTCACTTGATGTAGAGCTACCTGAAATGGAAAGAAAAGTAATGAAAGTGACAGGAAGGATGGATGAAAATAGGGAAAGGAGAGTGGACACAATAAGATGAGAGCCGTGAAGGAAGAAGTGAGCAGCACCACAAGAGGTGAATGGATGATGGTTGCCACCACAGATCACAGAGGCCCCCATGCTAAACTTACTGAAACTTTTGACTGCTATGAATTACCTTGGTGTGTCTGGGGTATTAGTTCAAATGAAGTTCATCAGTTGACGAAAGAATAAGTGAACCTCATGGTCGTACGCTTTAGCAAAAATGTGGAGACCGTGATTCGCGCTCCACGTCAACTGGTATGTTTAAACAAACTGTCCAATCCACATTTGTGGGGACCCACATTTTTGTGATCTGTGAACGCCACATTTACTGGGGCAAAAAGTGAAATTGAAAATGGTTATGTACAATCATTCTCAAATACAAATACTGTAATGAAACAATAAACAACGGTTCTTACACCGTCAGACTTACCAGTCACATTCAATGTCACAAATGTGACTGCATTCGAATAAATTGTAGAATCCACTTGTGGAGCGCGCTGGTGGCACAAAGTTAATGTGGAACGCCACACTTTTTATTTTTGGCATACGGCCATAAAATAAGAATTTATTTCCATTCAGTAAAACTCACATAAATAAAACGTAATCGGTTGGTGGTAGCTAAATAGGAATACGTCAGTCTATCTGCGGTATTAACGTCTTAGGTAATATATTCATTATGGGTCTATGTAAATTCCACCCAAGTATATTCAACCCACGAAGATTCCTCCGTCAAAATTTCACCCATGCCAACCCCAACCATGCCAAAAAGCTGAAACGAAAATTCCACCCATCAAAAATATAATTATTAACTTAGTCTGGTATAACGTACAGAAGCTAAAACAGATTTAAAGTCATGAGTTATTTGTGTCAAATTAATATGAGTGTAACTTATGGGGAATGTTTCTCAGAAAAGCCATCTTGTCAGCACTACTGTAACGTGATACCAAATTCGTTATTCGTGCTCATATAGCTTGGTATTTCTTGCGCCTCTTATTTGCATCACCTCTCCGAATGTGGGCAATCTTTGTTTGAATGATGGCTTCTCCACCGAGTGCCTTACAGAGCTTCCACAAATTTAGGTGTGAGGATGTGATGGATGAGTGCTAAGTGCTCTGAAAGCCTTCCACTGCATTGTTTGTCTTTGGGATGACACGGTCTCTAATATTCCACATCTTTTTGGAAAATGAAGGTGATCTCTCCTTCAATGTGCTCCTCGTCCCTGCGTAATTCCAGTGAAGGTACTTTTTAAGTATGCACCATATTCAGCAGGGATGTCTGTATCATCAGACAGCCCATCGAATGCATCAACAATATCAGCAGGTTCTCGGGCCCCATGAGAGGAACCTGGTGCCTAGGGAGCAACAACAACAGCTACTACTACTACAATATCAGCAACAGGCAAGAAAGTCAATGCAGTGAAACATTTCGGTTTAAATGCGAAATTTATGTTTGTATTGTATCTCGCCCACCAATGTCACATACTTTCTGCCAGAGTGACTGACCTAGATGGAACAAGCACCAGACAACTGAAGCAGATGGAAACACTGAGGTGAAACCATTCTGCATTGCTTTTTCAAAGTTCTTCATACAAACACTAAGCTGAACACTTGGACGAAGATCGAGAAGTGTAAAAAAAAAAAAAAAGTCTTCTACAGGTCACTTTATGTTTATCTGGAAGGAGGACAAACAAATGTTCAGCACAAGATTCTCCGATAATTGCATGTAAAGGTGACCAGCTGACATCATATGTCTGGCAATGAATTGAATGTTCCGTCACAGGCCCACGAACGAGATTTTTCGAAGTCATCCAAGCCAGCTTCTGTTGCAAATATTAAGATGCGGTCAGAATCGTCAATATCGCTTTCGAAATCCGAGAACAGTGAGCCATCCTCAAGAAACTTATATGAATCCGGAATTTGGAAACCATTCCGAGACACTGGGAGAGCAAGAATTCCTGATTTTTTTTTTCATCTGTTTTGAGTGTTACATGAAAATCCTTGAAGCGAGGGCAACTGTGACCTCGTTATCTCATCCAGTAGCCTAATGGCAGCAGCAATAGCTTCCCGTGTGGTAATTGTTCCAACATCTAGAATAGTATCTCGCATTGCCTTCACCCCCTTTCGAGCTTCAACTCTTGCACGACTTGCTGGATGGTTTGAACGCCTGCCCTAGCCCTTATTATGGGTTCCTCTGAGTCATAAGCCGTATGAACCCGAGCTCTGCAGTCAGTATTAAAATGTTCCCATCGCCAGTATATTTTAGTCTTTTTGGGGTTGTCCTGATGCTTTTCATAAATGTAGCTCTCCTCATCAGTGAGTTTCTTTTTGCCCTTTTCAATTTTAATGAATGACAAAGCCATCTTGGTTACATCAAATAACAGAAAGTCAACAAAGACAACTCGCCTGAAGCTCAGGGCAGCCAGCAGATAGTTGACAGGCAATCACCTCACCTGCAGCTCAGGGCACGGTAATTATCGGGTGAACGATCTGTTAGCTCAAAACAACTGTCAGATGAGGGAATCATCGGGTGACGATCGCTTAGCTTAAAACAACAGTTAAATGGGAAACTCATCAGGTGAACGATCGCTTAGCTTAAAACAGCAGTAAAATGGGAAAAATCATCCGGTGAACGATCTGTTAGCTCAAAAAAGCTGTCAGGTGAGGGAATTATCGTTGGGGGAATTTATCATGGGGAGAAATATATGGGGGGAAATGTAGTGGGTGAAATGTTTATGGGGGAAATTTGACTGGGGGGAACTTACAGTAGACGATCCTTTAATATTATCCAGGCAGTATCCTTCGGTTTACCGGTACTGACTGTCTTGGTGTAAAACATGCCAAACCCTTCCAGTTTGATAGACTTATCACGCGTGGTCAAACTCGTCTGGTTGACACAAGGAGAGGAAAGGGTGACGAAACAGGCTGCAAACACTCTTACACCACCTCCCGACCCTCCAAATCCCAACCCAGACCTTCACCCGTCACCCTTAACTGGCAATTCCATCTCAAGCTCAACTCATACGTAAAATTCATGGCTACACTACTATACCACAGGCATACAACACTAGGATAAGCTAAAAAAATATATAGGTATAATAAACCTACCAATAGGCTACAGCATAAATAGTGCAGTATACCGTTGACAGTAGCCTAATACGAAAACGTTAACAACAGCCAGACCAGCCCTCTTGCATTAACAGTAATGTTTTACACACACACACACACACACACACAATAGTGATGTATGGGATATCCGCCTCCGCCTCAGCCTTCGCGGACCCTCCGCAGTGAAAATAATGTCCTCAATACTATCCGCGTCTGCGTCTTCAGACAACAAAAGCTCCACAGCATTAACCATCACCGCGTTTACAGATAATAAAAGCTCCATATAATAATCCGCCTCTGCGTCAAAGAACTGCAGAGGTTGCTGATCTCCAGCCAATCAATATTTCTCTTTTCTCTTTTTGTCATAATTCTTTTACTCTCTCCTTTTCATCCACAACTCTCCTCTCCGTTTCTCTCACCTACCAGTTCCACTTCCTCTTTCTGTTTTCTTCTCTATTAGCTCTCTTCTTCCCTCTCTCTCTCTCTCTCTCTCTCTCTCTCTCTCTCTCTCTCTCTCTCTCTCTCTCTCTCTATCTGTCGCAACAGTTACACGTGCTATGTTAATATATAGGCATATCTGGACTAAAGCCAATACTATTTCATAGTATGACAAGAGTTTTGTTATTTCTTTAAAGATATTAATTCAAAAGATATTTACATTCTTCTCTATTATATCTCTTTATTTCTCGCTTTTATCTTCTTTCTTTCTCTCCTCTCTTTGTTTAACTGAATAAATGTACTGTAATGTGTAAATAAAATCCAAATTCGCGTCCGCAACCGCGGACATAGAGGTAAAAATAATCCGCAGTTGTGTCCGCGTCCGCAAGAATTAATATCTTAACTTCCGCAGTTTTATCCGCAAACACATTTTATGGAAAACAGGTATCTGGCTCCGCCTCCGCCTCTGCGAAGCTCTAAAATTTGGTATCCGATACATCACTAACACACACACACACACACACACACACACACACACACACACACACTAGCTAGGGTTATAACTTTTCTACAACCTTATGTTCCTGTACGTCAAGTCGATGAACTTTTGCTGTAAAACCAAGAAAAAAGCCCTTATTCCTCTTAGTTTGAACCAAAAAAAAGTCACCCCCAAATTTTAAAAATCGATTTTTGCAAGTATATATTTACATGTATAATAATAATAATAAAAAAAAGAGCTTATACAAATGCATTAATACTTAAAATCACTGTTTATTACCTAGAATAAATCTAAGTTGCAGTTTGGCTTTGTTTCTGCAGGTAGCATGAAGTTTCTGCATCACTTTGATTGCACGTTATGCACACTGATGACTTCTTGGTATCTTGAGTAAGTAAAACGCCTGCTTCCAGTGATTCTGCAGTAAGTTTAGTGCTTTTTTGTAAGGTTTCAATATTTCTGACAAGTTCTTGATGTCATTTGCATTCTACATCTGATTAGTAAACCAGTACTCTGCCCATTCGTACGAAATGAATCCTCATATATTCTCCAAAGTCCTCCTTGTTGTAGGTATAAGAATGAATGCATGGATAGCGAGAATTGCTCTTGAATTCCACCTCACATTACCGAAATTTTATAATTATGTGAAAGTTAAACAAAAGAAAATGCCCTTTTTCTTCCAAGAATCTAAATTTCCTTCATTCATTGCCAGACGCCATGTATCCCAAACGGGGTGGCCAAGGGCTTAGAGTTAATTGTTTAACAGGGAGGGGCACTAATCGTCCACCAACCCCACTTGACACATAGGGAGAACTACAAAAACTTCATGTCATCTCTCCATCCTGACTTATCGAGGATATCCTCTCTTCTGTTAACAAACAGTGATTTTAGTTTTTCATAATTATTTGTTGAGACACAAATGGATATTCGATGTTTGGATAAGTGGTGTTAGTGCCAAGTTCTTCGTAGATCACCAAACGGAGAATCCTCTCTAGAATGTGATGTGACAACCGATAAATTGTGGTTTCTTGAAACTCTTATCCGAGAATATTTGTTGTAATCTAACAACTCCACTCTTTTTTTCCTAGTGTTAACACTAGTTGTATCAACAATGATCATTTATATTGCATCCCATAAGTTGTATTCATCAATAACTTGTGCAGTTCCTTCAACAATAGTTTCAGCTTTGCCCTTTTCCAAACGGAGTGCAACCAATTTTATTTCGGTTCTTTCATTTTTAAGTAGTACTACCTGGTACTCATTTTCATCAAACCGCTTCCACCAAAACATAAAGACCATGTTTCCAACTGTAACTTTTCAATCATATCCTCCTTCAGTGTAGCAGCCTCCTTGTATATCGATTCGTAAACTGCTGCTTGACTTGGAGCTGGAATGTTAATACCATCATGTGAAAATTGTTTGCATATTTTAGCAGCTTTATTTGTCGACACTCCAGCCGATGTCACCAAGTTAGTTGCAACTTTACTTCTATTGTGTTTTCTGGTTGGTTGATGATTAGTCTTATCTTCATCCTTATATCCGCTTTCATCAGATTCAGTGCAACCACCACTAGATGAAAGATCGTAAGATGTTGATGGTAAGGGGTATGCTACCCCTGGGGGGGGTCATGGGGTCATAAAAATCACATATTACAAAACCTATCTCAAAATGTTCCTAAACTATCATTGCATATTATCCGACCAGCATTTCCCCTCCGGGGCCAAATTTAAATGCCTGGGTGAGAGTTTAAAGGGACACAGGTTGGAAGCATGTGGAGGGGGCGTGACAGCAAATGGACCAAGTGTACATAGAGAAAAAAGGCAAATTTTCACTGAATTCTCACACCAAATGTGTTGTTTTTCTGGCTGTATTCATGGTAGCCTCTGGCAACTCTAGCCTGAACAAAAGGAGCAACCACACGGCCGCAATAAGTGCAAGACGAACGTTCAGAGTGTAAGCATCCTCGTCTTTACCAGCATTGTTATACTGTTCGTGTTGTTTACACCCCATGTTTGTTACCACTACATTCATCATGGGTGACCAAAGGAATAGGAGAAAGTTCACGAAAATAAGAAAGCAACACTTGAAGGAACTGCATGGGAAGAACAAACAAACACCACCACCACAACCGCCGCTACTATCAGCTGATGCGTCCGCACTACCAGTGCCACCAAAAAAGAAAATTGGGAATGTAAAGAAGAAAGGAAGAAGAAAATGATCAAGGCTATACAGGAAGAAGAAAGAAAGAAGCGAGCAGAGGGTATGACGTATGAAGCAGGAGATGTGCCACTACCTCAGACATATTTTTTTTTTTTATGTGAGGAAGAAGGAACCAAGGGCTGAGCCAGTATTATCGTTCCTTCCAAGAAACAAAAACAATACAGGGTGGTGCAAAAGTAGGTTGACATATACCATTTATTCCAGCACAAAAGACACACTTTTAGTCTCGTAAGAGTTCAAAGTGTCCACCCTCACCATTGACATAGGCTATTCCTGGTGTCTGTCAGCCACACTTCAACACACAGTAATGCACAGGTCCAGGTTTTACATAGCATTAGACTTTTACAAACATAATAAAACATAATAATGTCAACCGACTTTTGCACCACCTTGTACAAAAGAGGGCCAAATTCAAGATCCATTCATTTCGAGATGCCTGGACACACTGCATCTGAAAGACTGGAGATCATAGGAAGTAGGAAATACAGACAGAGGGAGACAATTCCAGAGCTGACCTCTTTCATAAATGAAGGACTGAGAGTAACGGTTAACTCTTGCATTAGATAGTTGGACAGCAAAGAGACGAGGGTTTGTTGCTAGACGGGTGCTACGTAGAGGTGGAGGGATGCAAGCAGACAGTTCAGAGGAGCAGTGACCGTTGAAGTAGTGATAGAAAAGAGATAAAGAGGCAACAGTGTGGCAAAGAGACAAAGGCTGAAGGGAGCAAGTAAGAGAAGGAGAGTTGGTGAGACGAATAGCTTTTGACTCCATGCTATTGAGAAGAGCTGTATGTGGGGAGCCTCCCCATACATGAGAGTTGTACTCTAAACAGGGGCGAATAAAACCCCTGTATAAAGTCAACTATTGAGCAGGAGTAAAGAAGGCACGGAGTTGGCTTAGCACACCCAATCTCTTGGAAGTAGATTTTACAAAACATGCAATATGATCTTTCCAAGATAAGTCCCATGTGAATGAAACCCCAAGCATGTTCAAGGATGATGCAGATTGAGCTGGATATTATTAAACATTACTGGGTACTCGTGTGGAAGATTTTGACGGGTTGATAGGTGTAAAAATTTAATCTTTGATGCATTAAAGACAACAAGATTATTTTTACCCCAGTTGGAGATATGAGCCAAGTCAGACATTAGGTGTGCCATAGCCTCATCCCTTGTTTGTTGAAGTAACTGCTGAGATGGACGTTGCGGGAACCGAATGGAAAGGTGAAGGGTGGAATCATCAGCTTACTATTGGATAGGGTTAGATGTACAGGTTAGATCATTGATGAATAAAAGGAACAGTTGGTGATAGGACAAAACCATGAGGAACACCACTGTTAATAGATCTAGGAGGAGAACAATGGCCGTCTACAACAGCAGCTATAGAACGACCGGAAAGGAAGCTATAGATGAAGGCACAGATAGAAGGATAGAAACCATAAGAGGGCAGTTTGGAAATTAAAGATTAATGCCAGACTCGATCGAAAGCCTTTAAGATGTCAAGTGCAATGGCAAAACTTTTGCCAAAGTTCTGAAAGGAGGATGACTAGAAATCTGAAAGGTAGGTGAGAAGATCGCCAGTGGAGCGTCCCTGACGGAACCTATACTGACGATCAGAAAGAAGGTTGTAATAGGAAAGATGCTTTAAATTTTTTCTGTTACAAATGGACTCAAAAACTTTTGAAACAGGATGTTAAAGCAATTGGACGATAGTTAGCGGGTTGGGAACGGTCACCCTTCTTTGGGACTGGCTGAATGCACACTTCCAGCAAGAAGGAAAGGTACAAGTAGAAAGACAAAGGCGAAAGAGTCTACCCAGGCAAGGTGTAAGCACAGAAGCACAGTTCTTGAGGGCAAGAGGGACCCCATCAGGCCCATATGCCTTGTTAGTATTGAGGCCAGTGATGGCAGAAAATACATCAAGTGAAGAAATTTTAATGTCAGCCATGAGGAAGTCATATGGGGGAAGTGAGGGAGGAACAGCACTGGAATTGTCCAAGGTGGAATTGGAGGAGAAAGTCTGAGCAAACAGATCTGCTTTATCAGTAGAAGAAATAGCTACAGAACCGTCAGAGTAGAAAAGAGGAGGGAAGGATGATGAGGTAAAGTTGTTAGAAAGGTTTTTGGCAAGGTGCCTGAAGGAGCGGGAAGAATTCGAGTTGGAGAGTTGAGAGCATTTAGAACGGATGAAATTATTTTTTTCAGAGCGAAGAAGACTTAGCACGATTCCGGACAGAAACATAAAACAGAAGTGATTCGGTGGTGAATTGGCTCCGGTATCTTTTACAGGCATCTAATGAGGGGTGTCTAACCAGGAAACAGATGGCACCCACTGCTGGTTAAAATAAACCTCTTTCCAATTACGTAGGCACTCTGAGAACCCCCAGCAGTGAAGTCTGATTAAATTAAAAGTCAAAGGTGCAAAAACAGAATTTTTAGTTGGTGCCACATGTGTGCTATGTATTGTAAGTATTCTTATATAGCACTTATTATCAGAATATTTGTACTACTTATTGTTAGAATATTTTGGTGATTTTTAGGGTACGTTTTATCTACATTGATTAGTAAGACATGATGTACTGTCACCTCTGCGACCCAGACTTTTACATGGTCAAAAGGGAGAGAAATCAAATCACTATTGATGACCAATGTGTGCTGGAATGGTCGGGAACTCAGATTGATGGAGACTCAATCCCACTAGCGGCCTCTTCGGTTGCATTTATTATATTTCAAGTGGTCAAGTTGAGTGGTAGCATGCCAAAATGACAGGGCCAGTCTCCAACTAGGCCAACCCAAGCCCAACCTTTGCAGTTTCCCAGAATGCTTCTAAGTTGCACATTAATAAACTACTAGGTAAGCTCTATACCACCAGTTCTCAAGGGTTATACAAACAATAAAGTTCGAGTGGGAAGGAATGTGTATTAACAAGACCAAAAGGTAGAAATCTTCCCCAGCTACTTGCTTTACAGATTAAACCTGAATCAGTTGGCACACTGTTCGAAAAAAATATATCTATATGGTCCTAATATCAAATCCACAAAACTTAGCTCCTCTGTCCCGGTCCAATGTGTTTCTTCATAATCGTCCCTCTGAGCACAAATCTCACTGGTCCAGTCCTCTGCCACTCCCGACCTTAACTTCCACACTGGGACCTTGGCTCATGCACTGGGACTTCGATCTCCACGCCTGGACTTGGACTCACTCACTCGTATGTAGACCTCCACACTTGGACTTGGACTCACTCACTGGTATTTAGACCTCCACACTTGGACCCGCTAGAAGTTAATATGTATAATGAATAACTATTCTCCCTAATGCAAGTAATCCCTTCACATGATCAAGAAAGTCTCATAATAAAGAAACATGAATTACAACACTCGGCATCTCAAGTAATAATAGAATAACACATGGCACTACAGACACATAGGTCTGCTCAAACTAATACTTATTGTAGGGATAACATGGAAGAAAAAGTACTGTAACAAATACAGTAAGCATGAATAACTGTAACTCTAACCATGAAAATCATCACTGCATCAATGTCATTGTGCCTCACGAAGTAACTACGTGAACATTAACTCACAACATAGCCCTGATAAGTACTAAATTGCAAAGTCATTTCGACACAATAATAAATAATTCACAGTCCCTGGGCACCTGATACTTGGCCTAAAAAAATCACACATTTATCTGAGGCTCAGACAGAACTCTGTAGCATTTCGTATTCCAGTTACTAAATAATAATACTATACAGTACAGTACACAAAAATATGGGAAATACCTCACTATTCAGCTCAAAAATGTAGGGGAGGTGAGCGGGAACGCAGGACTCGCTTCTCCAAAGGCCAATGGCGTCACCATTACACTTCCTGAGGAATTACAACACTTTGATTCTACCCAAGTCTGTTTCTTTGTTTCGTCACTATTATCACTCGTGGGATATCACTGTTTGCGCTTCAACATACCAAACTTATCAAATTACTTACAGAATTCCTTGGAGGGGGGGGGGGAAGGATGACGACAGTACCGACCATCTGCCACCTATCACGGGCGGCGAGCGAGTGAGACACGCCAAAACTGTGTGATGCAAAGGGGGAGGGGGGGATGACGGTGTACGTAATTTAACATTTTTATTATTACAGACTCTTGATAGACTCAGTGTGATGTCTTTCCCCTTACAATCGATTACCCGAAAAAAATGACATTTTCTAGATATAATAACTACTCAGCAACACCTCTCTCTTTATACCCTTACATCGAAAAACAGTAAAAATCATCGTGCTTTACATCACTTTGTGCACTCATACATTATGCTGGATCACGTGACCAAAGGCCCATGTGCCATCCACTCGAGATTTTATATTATAAAGAGACTTAATACTAGTAGATTACAGTAGAGAAAAAAAAATGACTTAGCAACTAGGTAACTTAATCTACGTTAAGGTAACGTCCCATGGAAACAGCCATGCCCAGGCCACACTCTCTCACTTAATCGAACTTTTGGTCATATAAAATGAACTAGATACAACTCATTATCACTTCCGGGCACTACAATGCAAAAATCATTCAAATCAGGAAAGAAGTAAGACAGATACAACCATTTCAAAATTTTAAAAGGCTGTATCACAGTTCAATATATTTTGTCTGTTAAAAAATCACAGAAATTCGAAAATCAGATTTACTTTGGACTACCAGGGAATATTGTATTTGATAGGAGCTAGCAACCTAGCTCCTACGGTTTCTATCCTCCTATCTGTACCTTCATCGCTAGCTTCCTTTCTGGTCGTTCTATAGCTACTGTCGTAGACGGCCATCGTTCTTCTCCTAGATCTATCAACAGTGGTGTTCCTCAGGGCTCTGTCCTATCACCAACTCTCTTCCTTTTATTCATCAATGATCTTCTAAGCTGTACATCTAACCCTATCCACTCATACGCTGATGACTCCACCCTTCACCTTTCCATTCGGTTCCCGCAACGCCCATCTCAACAGTTACTTCAAGAAACAAGGGATGAGGCTATGGCACACCTAATGTCTGACTTGGCTCATATCTCTGACTGGGGTAAAAATAATATGGTTGTCTTTAATGCTTCTAAGACTCAGTTCTTACACCTATCAACCTGACAAAATCTTCCACAGGTATACCCACTAACGTTTAATAATATTCAGATTAATCCTGCATCATCCTTGAACATGCTGGGGGTTTCATTTACTCGGGACTTATCTTGGAAAGATCATATTACATCTCTTGTAAAATCTGCTTCCAAGAGATTGGGTGTGCTAAGCCGACTCCGCTCTTTCTTTACCCCTGCACAATTGTTGACTCTATACAGGGGTTTTATCCGCCCCTGTGTGGAGTACAACTCTCATGTGTGGGGAGGCTCCCCACATACATCTCTTCTCAATAGGGTGGAGTCAAAGGCTTTTCGTCTCATTAACTCTCCTCCTCTTACTGACTCCCTTCAACCTCTGTCTCTTCGCCGCACTGTTGCATCTTTATCTCTTTTCTATCGCTACTTTAATGGTCACTGCTCCTCTGAACTGTCTGCTTGCATTCCTCCACCTCTACGACGGGCGCGTAGCACCCGTCTGGCAGCAAACTCTCATCCCTTTTCTGTCCAACTCTCTAATGCAAGAGTTAACCGTTACTCCCAGTCTTTCATTCATGCAACAGGTCAGCTCTGGAACTGTCTCCCTCTGTCTGTATTTCCTCCTGCCTATGATCTCCAGTCTTTCAAACGCAGTGTGTCCAGGCATCTCAAAATGATCGGATCTTGAATTTGGCTCTCTATTGTATTTTGTTTTTCTCTTGGAGGGAACTGTTACTGCGGGCTCATGGCCTTTGGTTCCTTCTTCCTCGCATTTAAAAAAAAAAAAAAAAAACTATGTTAAGATACTGTCGAGAATGTGAAGACTTTAAGTACATGTGGCTCAATCGGTAGAGAGGTGGCCTGCAGTCCTAACGGACCCAGGTTCGAATCCCGGCTGGGGCAGGGAACAGTTTAAGGATTTGAATTTCATTAAATCAGGCCTTACTGATCTACCAGAAGACCCGCCGACATGTCGTAAAAATACCCCCGCTAATACCAATACACCAGTCCTGTATGAGACAGCCCTAGCATGTATTCAATATGGACGGTGGGTGTTAGCGCCGAAGTGGTGACATGTAGAGGTGTATGGTATGTAGGAGGACTGCTGGGCCTTGATAGCAGGCTGTGAAGCCTATGCCCAGAGTCGGACACATTAAAAAAAAAAAAAAAAAAAAAAAAACATTACGGGGAAAAAAAATCACCAAAAACCCGGAAGTTACATTCCATCAGGCATACTTGAAATATGACATGGCGACATTCCATGATGTATGGGAAATTTTTACAGAACTTTTGCATAAGGTGGTAAAGATATCAAATGACTGTTCACAGCCAAAAAATGAAGAAAATTGGTTGAGTACTAATGCCGCAACGGAATTTAAAGATTCGTTATATGTATATGTATATGTATGCATATATGTATACATATACATATATGTATAACGTTCTTGTTCACGCACAATGTAGGCAACATAAGTGCCTATTCATGTGGGAAGTTTCAAGTCTTAACTCCAAATAGTTTAGTTATTTTCGCCATGTGTCGTCATACCCCCGTAACATAGGTTCATTAGGCAGTTTTAGTCTATTTGAAAAGTGAATGGTTTCCTTACTTGCAACTTGACCTGCTGAGTACCCCACTTCTCTTTTGGTTTTGCACTTGTAGGTGGTGGAGTCGTTATCTTCAGTGGATAACCATTGACCATTTAATTTTGTGATGTCAAAAAGTTTATTTAGGGCATCGTATTTTCCCCGCTTGACACAGTCATCGTGAGATTTTAGCACCCTGTCAAGCTTTGCTTGTATTGCTTGATTTGACATGTGGAAAGTTCAATTTAATCTCCCATAGTTTTGTAACTTCTTTGCAAATTTCGACTCTTTGCAAATTTCGACTATTCATTCTTTTCTTAATTTGATTTTTGCTCCAAGAAACAGGTAACGTCCAACAACTTGCATTTGGTTTTCATTCAGCATTTTTCTTCTAATGAAAATTCTTCAAAAGGCACAATTCCTCTTCTTCAATATAACTGCTGGAACAGCACCAAATTATTCTTCCAGACATCCATGTTTTTCTGTACGATAGTATTAATTCTTTTGTGCGCCATCATGCTTATCTGAAAAACAAAAATATTTAATATATAACAGTAACACACTAAGCAGTTATTTTGCTGACTGTTTACCTGCAAACTACGAAGAGAACCGTTGAATGCTGAAAACTGCGTCCCGTTTTATAGTATTTAGATTATGATAGAACGTTCTAAAAATGTTAAAACATACTAGAACGTTACAGACTGTTCTAGAAAGTTCAAAAAACTTCTAAAATCCTCCGTGTAAGTCCATAAAGTTAAAAAAAAAATATCAACATAAAGATTAAGAAAGTGATAAAACTTCCGTGTGGTAATGTTAAATATATGGTAATCCCTTTTTTTATTTGGATGTGACCTTTTTTTTTAAACTGAGAGGAATAAGGTTTTTTTTCTTTGTTTTTAAACAAAAGTTCATCAGTTTATGATATAGGCTACCTTTTATTTGAAAAAAAAAAATAATAATAATAAAGCCATAACCCTAATACACACACAAACATACACACTTGCTCTCTCTCTCTCTCTCTCTCTCTCTCTCTCTCTCTCTCTCTCTCTCACACACACACACACACACACACACACGCACATACACAAGCACACAAACGCACATAAACAGGCACACATACGCACGCACGCGCATACCAACACATATACACAAACGCACATATACACATGCATACACAGATGTGCACATAAACATACATATATAATGCACACACACACACACACACACACACACACACACACACACACACACACACACACACGCACATATGAATAGACGCATACAAACACATACACACACATATGCAGATGGATAGATAGGTAGACAATTTATTGACCACAGCAGTACATAATATAATATAAATATCACGTGAGCAATTCATTTAGGTTGTAGTCCAGCAAAACAACAAACAACGCTAACTTATAATGGCATTCAGTAGTAAACATTCAAGATATTGTGTATTATTTTACAGGTTATCTCTAGTACAAATTACAGAACAGCTGATCCATGGTACTGAATTGATACGTTTCTCTATTCTGAGTCAACGTACACTCTTCCACTACATGCTTCTCTGTCTGTATCTCACCCACAAACAGAGCCACTCTTCAGGAGGCAAAAGGCCTCGACCTCTCCTGTTCCACCTCCCTGTCTCACACACTAACCGATGACTACCTGTTCTAATTTGGGTAAATGACAACCGATGATTTTCATCAATAGTATGTCTCGCAGTATAAATACTATGAACAGCCATCGCCGGGTTCAAACTAAAATATGTTGTTCTTGATGACGTCCGATCCGTGATTCTATATGTTATCTTCTGACAGTCATTATTATTAGGTACATCCTCATCCTAAAACTGTCATTATCCTACCGGTATCAATGCCCATGTCCCTTACTAAATTCATATCAAATAATAATGGGTCTTCATTATACATTGCTCTCTCCTGTCACATCTTGGGGAAAAACCTATGCTGTCTAGAACGAACCATGGTTGACAAAGGAGAGTAACCTGATTCTACGTAACACATCACTGCAAGTTGCTCGTCTCACACCCAGCAACTGCTTTAAACATCAGTTATAAAGTTTAGTCGTCGGTTTCAACTTGGCTCCAATCCATGACTCAGCACCATACAAAAGTGACGAAATTAATGCAGCATCAAAAGGTACATCGTTATTCTTCTTGATATATGAAACAAATTTTAATACACGTGACATTTTTAACTTGGCACATAACTTGACAGCAGAGGACGCCGATCCGTTGCAAGTGAACGGCGACCTAAGGTTCAAATAGGATTCATAGGATTCGCATGCCTCAGCGACTAAACCATCCACCACCAATGGACGAACGCCATCTCTGCTGCCATTTATCACAAAAAGTTTCGTTTTAGACTGATTAATTATCATGCCATACTCTTGACAGTATAACTGAAATAGTGATAATTTATTCAACATGTTTTTACGTGATGTAAACAACAGTACTGTATCATCCATCAAAACCAGAATATGTAACCACTTCAAGAACCCATCATAACAACTGTTTGTCTTATTCATACATATTAATTCATCAACAAACATAACAAATAACATACATGATGTAGGAATACCTGTCTCACCCCACTCCAATACGCACCAAGGCGGTTTCTATCCAACTTTCTGTTACACAATACATCGCAACCGAAGCCGACAAGAACACTGATCCACACCCTAATTGCCGAAGCACACGAAACAGAACATGTCTCGGAACCCTGTCGTAGGCTTGCCTGAAATCAATAATGTTACAAAGAGAATAATCTTCTTTTTCCTTGCCAAATTACACAGCAAGCGCAGGCAATTTGCTCGAGACACCCTCTCCCCCTTTGGGCTTTAGCCTACTCTCTACATGGCTTAAACCACCAAGCAAGTCTCGAACAAAACACCATGTCATATAAATTAGCCATACTGTTTACAACATTTATCCCCCTATAGTTCATTACATCTGCTTTGCTACCCTTTTTATGTATCGTACATAATTTAGCTCAGGTCCAACTTTGAGGGTAAATTCCAGGCAAAATACAGATTTAAAGATGCTTGTAACATACAACATCCACTGCACTAGCAAAATTTTCACAACACCTGGTGGTATCCCGTCGGGTCCACTTGCTTTCTCGGATTTCAGTACTATTACCTGTTCATGAACCTCATTAGGCAATATTGGGTCATCTAATATTGGTACATAAACATTAGTTAAGAATTCCTCTCTATTTAGACGTGGAACATTTGGTGGATTAAAAGTTGTTTCATAATATTTCTTGAACTCATCCCCAGAAGCAGTAATACTTTTGTCATAAGATTTACCATACTCGCCTTTCCAGCTTAACACCTTAACCGCAGGGTGTCACTTTCGTGACGCTCAGGTACAATGGATCATACCGTGGGGCGTCACTTTTGAGTTTCTTTGTTATTTTGAATTCTCCCGGGCTTTCAAGTGGTGGCTTGTATCATCTATCAGTACTGCCAGTGTCCAACAATAGTCAGCACTGCTAATGTCATCTGTACTCCCATCCATTGTTGACAATCTAGCTATTTATCCCCGTTCTTGACTCCCCTCCCTACCTCCCCTCCATTACCCTCTCCTCTCGCCTGCCCAGCTAAGCAAATCTTCCCCAGAATTTTCCACTGATTTCATCCATTGAAATAAGCCCTATGCCCTATTCTTATACAAAATAATATATACCAAAAAAAATAAGGTAACTTTTAGTTCCAAACACCTGGAGTTGGCTAATTATCACCTGGCAACACCCCACATGCACTTGTTCGCTAATTTTCCCTGGTAATTTCCCTTTGAAATATGCCGTATAATCTATTCTCGTAATAAAAATTTATATAAGAAAGGAAGGGAGAAGCCTAAGTGATATTTACATTCACCTGGAACTACCTAATTTCCTGCCAATCATTTCACAGCATATAAATTAGCAGGTGTCAGCTCGCTGACGTTGTCAACCCTTGGTGGGCCCATATCCACCTCGTCATTTAGTTCAGTGTTGTTTCTTGAGATGAAAGCACGTAGCACTCGCGCCCCTCCATTTCTGCTGCTTCTAGAGGGCCCTGTGACCTCTACCCCTACTAAACATCGTGTGGGAAGGGGTAAAGGACTAAATAACTGCTGTGGAGCGTGAACTGGCTAATTTATCCATGATAATGATGGACAGTAACTACAATCTTTCTGGTGAATCGTGTGATGAGCCAGTGGAGGCAATGGTGATAAACTACGAGTGCTTCAGTGTCCCAAGTTCATCCTGGCTCCAAGGGAAAGGAGCCCTTATTTATTGGAAGTGACAGTGTATAACATAGGTAAATAAAATAGAAATGTAAATAATTACTAATATAAGAATATGAGTACAAATACTTGGAGTAATGACAGTCAAACCTTTGCTCTCTACGTTAATTTACTGAACGAGAAAGGGCCTGGAGTGAAATAAACTACTATTACTGGAGGAAACTTATGGATGAATATATATATATATATATATATATATATATATATATATATATATATATGTGTGTAATAAAGTAATAGGAATATAAAGTGTGAGTGTGTTTATGAATAATGAATGACAGAATACCAGCGGGGAACGAGCACAAGTGGGAAGCTCGTACGCGCTCATAATTTTCACTGCTTTCACAATGTTTTTTTTTTTTTTTTTTTTTTTTTTGTGTATGGATTCCAAACTACTTGAAAATCGTAGAATAGTGTCTCTAGTGACAATATCAGACTGTGGTAATCATATTACAGGGTGTCGGGAAGTATAAAGTGGAGAATTCGTCACCCAACTTCAGAAGTCTCCACATGTCCTACAAACCTCCCAGGAGAAAGCTGAAGGTATGTGCCATACTCACATGTAATTATAATATTCCAGGACTAATAACTGATTTTTGGCAAATATTGTTAAAAAGTCAGTCGGAGCACGAATATCCTCGTGGGACACGCAAGGAGTGCAAAAACATGCCCGCGCTTAAGGAGTTAAAGTTCGCTATACACTCAAGTGATCTCTATTCTCTAATACCCTGTCCCATCTACCAACAGATTCATTCACAATTTGAGCCTGCCAAACTCTTCTACTTGCACTAGCACACTGGTACAACACTGTAAAGCATTGACTATGTTATTAGTATCACTTGACACTATAGGAGCGCATGCAATTTGCAAGATTACTGAAGAGTCTACCATCAATTTCTTTCATTTGAATCGGTTTAACACACATACTCCGTGACTGCGAACTGTGAAGAACAGAATGATCACCAAGATAATTAACACTATCACACATTCCCGCCAGGTCAACAATGGAGACTGAAATGGACACAGAAATTGGGGCGTAATCTGAGGGCAAATTTTCATTAGTATGCACTAAAAATCTGTTCACACTGCCCACCAATGAACAGCTCAGAACCCATGTATCTAATTCCGATATCCACTCTGCTCCTTTCCTATATGTCTTCTTGCTTACAAAATGTTTACAAGGAGTCTTCAAATTACTTAATACCAGTAATCTAGAATCCTTACAAATACTTGATAATATATACTCATTATCATTTGGGTGGTCAGTGTCATCTGTCAACGCCGGGTACGAATAAATAACATCAATAAGTTCCGACAATCTAGACAACTCCTGAACAGACTTGCCAAATCTGGTATTCATGTCACCTATTATCACATAATCTCTGCTCACAAGGCTAGTTTTCAACTTTTCCTGATAACAGCAAAAGATTCGTGTAAATAGTACTGGGAGTTAGCTGGGGGAATATAACAACACCAGGACACTACAGCAGGGGCACATCGCAACAGGAACCAAATCTGATCTTCTATACCGAGATCAGTATTCATTATTAACATGTTGATGTAATTTTTAATCAATGACACAACGCCACCCCGGTGTGAAGACCCTGTTGTTCTACTTCTGTATGAAACATATCCGGGTAGAGAAACAGATAAAGGAGTCCTGATCTCATTCAAACTTAATATGTCAATTATATAAAAGATCTGTCACAACCGCTTTTTCCAACTTTGTCTTGACCGCATTCACATACCATGATAACACACTAACATGACGAATCTGCTGTAGTCGCCCTAAGAACCCTGTAAACTTCACGAGTCGATCACTGTTTCATCACGATAAAGCTTCCTTTCTCAGACATCCAGTCGTACAACACACTCCATGTTCTCAGGACGATCTTTCTCCCTTCCCTTGGCATCCCGGAGCCTCTTCCATTCGTTCTGAACTCTAGGGTGCACGTCTTTCTTATATATACTGCTGAATTCTCCCCCGTCACCTTTCAGCAGCTTCGATTGCCCGAGGACTTTACTCTTCTTACTAACCAAGGTAATTAACACAGCTCATCTCCTGTTCACCTCGATTCCTCTGCCCAGCCTTCGGTATGCCTTAATTGGTTCGTGAATTTTTATAGCTGTCCAGATCTTCTGTCATTTTTCTTCCTCAACCGTACAACCTTCCAGGCTTTCATTCTTTTCGGGCATCCTGGTAATGACAACATTGTTTTCTCTCTCTTTCCTGTCTAACACTTCAAGGAACCGTTGTTGTTGAGCATTTATTTGAGCGTGCATATCAATTTGATTCTGTAGCTCCTCAAAACGTCTACTTATCTGGCTGTCAGGTGCGGTAACTGCTCTTCTTTGCTCAGTAACCTCAGTCACCAGGGCGTCTGCTTTTGACGTGAGCGACCTAAGCAGTTCTCCATTGGGTGTACCCATAATATTATCAATCAGCTCCTCCTTGGTCAGGCGTGCCAGCTGGGAATGTTGCAGTCTTCTCAATTCACTCATCATCTTAGCCATTTCTCAAAGAATAAGTTTACCACCAGTCTCGAATACCCACACAGTTGAGTAACCTTAACCTTGCCCTTAGCACCGAAATTACCATTTTGGGTGATTTTAATAGCCATAATGTTAAATCGTTATTGCATTCTGTCAGGACCGATGACGCTGGTCTAGAGTGTGAGCTGTTTGCAGAATCGTTTGATCTCACCCAGCTAGTAACCAACCAAAATACCTGATAATCCAGACCATAATCCCCATCTCTTGGATTTATTCTTGACAAATAATCCAGAACAATACAGGATAGAGGTACTGTCACCACTTGGATCCTCTGACCACAATCTCATCAATGCCTCATTATTTAACCTCCCCACACCTCCCCGTTCTGAACCTGTCAGGGTGACCCGTTGGCACTTTGACAGGGCAAACTGGGATGGATTTAGAAATTATCTTGCTGACATTCCATGACAAGTCTTTCTTCTTGAGTGATCCAAATTCTACTGAGTCCCACATTTGCGACTTAATATTAGCTGGTATGGATTTATTCATACCAAGTCAACAGTTCACTAAAAGATTGAACTCTCCAAAATGGTTTGATGTCAACTGTGCCAGAGCAACAGCCCAAAAGTCATTAGCATATAACTCATACTTAAAATCAAAAACATCTGAATCACTATCAATCTATCTATCTATAGCCCGACGCCCTAATCCCGCAAAGGGTGGCCACAGACAAAACGCCTCCAGGTCACTCTGTCACCCACCATTTGACTCCCCTCCCCCCAACTCACCCCCCCCTCCCTCATATACCTCTCAACTCCATCCCTCCACCTCATCCTCGGTCTACCCCTCCCTCTCCCTCCCTCCACCTCACCTACATACACCCTCTTAGTCAGTCTTTCATTCTCCATCCTCTCCACATGTCCAAACCACCTCAGTGTATTTCTCCTAATCTTTTCAACCACATCCACATCTACCCCACAACGTTCCTTCACTTCTTCATTCGTCAACCTGTCCCTCCACGTCACTCCACATGCTCCTCTCAAGTAACTCATTTCCACTGCTCTCACTCTTGACTTGTTCCCCTTCTTGCAAGGTCCACGCCTCGCTTCCATACGTCAGGGTAGGGATCACAATACCATCATGCAGTGACTTCTTAACTTCCATACTCACCTCCCTATTTCTCATCACTGCTTTCAGTGTACCAACAACCTTCCTTCCCTGCTGTACCCTTTCATTTACTTCATCCCCCAAAGTTCCATCCTTACTCATCACACTACCCAAGTACTTGAATGCACTCACATTCTCCATATCCTCACCATCCAATCTCACTGCACACTCTGTGACTTCATTCCTCTCAAACACCATAACTTTACTTTTGTTTACATTAACTTTCAGCTTCCTCCTCCTACACACTGTCCCAAATTCATTCACCAAACCTTGCAACTCCCATTCATCTTCACTCACCAATACTGTATCATCAGCAAACAGCAACACCGGAAGCTTCCAAATCTCACCCTCATTCATTAGGGCCACCCCCACATCCACTGCCCTACCTTGAACCTCCTTTACAACCCCATCCATATATATATTAAACAGCCATGGAGACATTACACACCCCTGTTTCAGTCCCACATTGAGATCAAAGAACTCACTCAGCTCACCATCCACTCGCACCGTAGCCCTAGCTCCCTCATACATACTCTTCATAGCACTCAACAATTTCCCCTCCACTCCATATATTCTTAATACCTTCCACATACACCCTCAATTTAAAATTGCTAGAAATCATGCAAGAGTAGTAATAAAGCTAGCTAAGTCAAACTTTCTTCAAAAGCAAGCATCAAAACTACTTAACAACCCTAGTGACAATAGAATATTCTGGTCAACTCTTAATTCTTTCAATAATAACTTTAACAAATCATCATCCATTCCCCCACGGAAATCTTCAGATGGCAACATTACAAATGACCCACGTGCACAAGCAGTTTTTTTGGCAGTACATTTGCCAGAAATTCTACCATAGACGATGCCAGCCAGAACATCCCAGTACTAGAACTTGACTCTCCTGAAACTGTTCCACTTAAAATACAGACGAGATACGTAAAATCCATCCTAGACAATTTACACACCAACAAAGCTCCAGGACCAGATGGAATTCTACCAATCCTTCTGAAAAAGTGTTCCCCTGAACTTGCCTCTGTTCTAGCTAAATTATTCACTCTATGCATATGTACGTCTTCATTCCCAAATTCATGGAAAGAAGCCAATATCCACCCAATTCTGAAGAAAGGAAGTTCCTCTGACCCCTCTGATGACAGACCAATAACGGTCACATCTTCTCTTGGTAAGGTATTTGAAACCTTTATTACTAAGCACATTGTTAAACATCTTGAATCCAAAAACTTAATTAGTGATTGACAATATGGTTTTCGCCACGAAAGATCCACCATTGGCATACTCAATCTCCTGACGCATACCGTCCATCAATCAATTGACCTACATCGAAAAACTCGTGCAGTAGCCCTTGATATTTCTCAAGCTTTCGATAGAGTATGGCACCTTCCCTGCTGTCCAAATTCCCTTGCTATGGACTAACGTCATTTGTTCCTTTGATCTCCTCATATCTCAGTGACAGGAAAATAAGAGTAAAAGTAGATGATGTATATTTCAATTTCCACTCAATTAATGCCGGCGTGCCACAGGGATCAGTTCTGGTCTCAAACCTGTTCCTGGTTCATATTAATGATCTCTTATCTGTCACCCACAATCCCATCCACTCATATGCAGATGACTCAACACTACTGTACATAGTTCATTCACACTCAGACGGCCATTTACAAAGTCTATTATCTCTACCTCTCAACTCAGTACAGCCATCTCCATAAATCAAGACTTATCTACGATCAGTGAATGGGGACAAAACAACCTTGTCTCTTTTAATGCTAGTAAAACTAAATATATACAGTTTACTAATAGACAGATATTGCCAGATTCGTATATTACCTGCAGTACTACTCATATTCCCATCCCCGAAAGTATTGAAATTCTCTGCGTCTCACTTAACAATGCCCTCAGCTGGACCTCTCATGTTAGATCACTTGCTAAAAAAAGCCTCAAAGAAATTTGGATAAATGTACAGAGTCCGTAACTTCTTCACTGACGAGAAGTTAGCTATAATTTATAAGAGTCATGTGCGCTCTCAGCTTGGATATTGCTCACCCTTGTGGAATGGATGTGGAGAGATTGCATTAAAGCAACTGGACAATATTCAGAACAAGGCTGTTAGAATTATTAACAACCCTGCCATTACAAATAAACTACCTCCCCTACAAGTAAGAAGGAATGTTGCCTCCCTTGCATATTTTACAGATATTTTATGGCAAATGCTCAGATCAAGTTGCGTCCATGGTGCCACCTTTCCATGCCTTCCCTCGTGCTACACGGGGATCTGGTAGAGCTCATGACTGGAATGTCACTCAGCCATATTGCAGAACTTCTGTCTATCAGAATTCTTTCATTCCCCGAATTGCATCTCTTTGGAACTCGCTTCCCCAGCGTTGTTTCCCTCCAAACTTCAACCTACAGCTGTGCATGTCTAACTGTTACAGATATTGTACGAACAGAGGACACCAGTTATCTGGAGCATGGATGATTATTTTTTTTTATCCATTTGTTTCTCCTTCCAATGATGTTAAAAAAAAAAAAAAAAAAAAAAAAACTACCTGAGCTGAGTCAGGGATCGCTGTAGACACGTCCGCTCACAACTGCTACCACCCACACACCACATACATGCTGTGTACATACACTCGCAAACACACACACACACACATAGGTAAGCAGGGACCTATATGCATGCACACATACTCACACATCCATCACATTTCTTCACACATACACATAACCCCCCCACACACACAGAAGCACGTACTACACACACACACACACACACACACACACAGAAGCACGTACTACACACACACACACACACACACACACACACACACACACACACACACACACACACATGTACTCTGTCTCTTTTTGTCTCTCTCTCTCTCTCTCTCTCTCTCTCTCTATGTATCTGTGTCTGTCACTCATTTTTAGCAACGCTGTCTGTCTGTATTCATTGCTAGCTCCCTGCCTCTCTCTCTCTCTCTCAAACAGAAATACAAGCACCTATTTGTGCAGGTGATTGTATTTCTGCGTGCTCTTCCGCGCATGCCTGTGCGTATGTGTGTGCATGTGTGCGAGCATTTGTGTGTACCCATGCTAAGTTGTGCGTGAGCACGTGCCCGTGCTTTCATGGGCGTGCGTGCGTCTGTCTGTACGCGTGTTTGGGGGTGTGTATGTATGTGTATGTACGATTGTGTATATGCTTGTGTGTGCATGTGTGTGTGTGTGTGTGTGTGTGTGTGTGTGTGTGTGTGTGTATGTGCCTGCATGTTTGTATGTGCGTGTATTTTTTGTTTATGTGTGTGTGTGTCTGTGTGTGTGTGTGTGTGTGTGTGCTCAATGCACTACACCCAACTCATGAGGGCTGGGCTGGCTGTCGTTAACGTTTTTGTTTTAATAATAATCAAATAACTCCTCCTCGCCCTCCTGCTCCTCCTTCTCCTCCTGCTCCTCCTCCTCCTTCTTCTCTTCCTCTTCCTCCTGTTCCTCCTCCTTCTTTATTTTCTTCTCATTCTTCTTGAGGAAAAAATATTACTTAATGGCTCAAGGGACACTCTAAAGCTCTTGACACATAATCTAGGCTAAGTCTGGACATGACCCTGGTAAATAAATGGACTTTTGTGGGCAAGATTATTTGGTTCTTCATTGAGTCTGTGCATTTCTTGAGCTTACTTTAATTCCCTGTGTGTTCTCCCGGTGGCGGTCAAGATAGATGCATTGAACTACAGTCTAAATAACATACAGTCGTCTCACGTGTAGAGGATGACGTCACAAGGTCTCTCACAGGGAGAAAACAGGAAGTAAAGGGATAACTCAAGTGTGACAAGTAAACTCTGTTCACTAAGCTCTGCTAGCTGGAGCCAAGAAATGTTTGAGTTAAGGCTACTCATTGGCTAATGCAACTCTGAGGAGCATTGTAAATCGACAGCTCTTCTAATTTCAACACAAATATTTATATTTGTAAACTGCATACAATATAAACAGCCAGCTTAAATATGGAATAGTCTCTGAAGCTAAAAAGGTCAAAGTTAGTTTAAAAATTTACCGTTATCAAAGAAAATTTAAGTTGATTATAAAGTTTTATAAAACGATGAGTGACGTTTAAAATAAATCCAGGTATGTTTATAGAGCAACATGCAGACATACATGTACACCATGGTTAGATAATTTACTTCAAACATCACTTATCGTTTTATAAAACTATAATCTTAAATTTTCTTCAGTGAAGGTAAACTTTTAAAACTAATTTTGACCTCTTTTAGCTTCGGGAAATATTCCATATTTAAACCGGCCTGTTTTCAAATGCAGCAAGTCTGAACTTTCCGCATGAATGGGAAGAGACTGAGGGAACACACATCTACTCCCTGCCGCTGCCCCAAGCCAGCTGACAGCAGCGGGACCCTGTGACGTCATGCACGGGCTGCTCCAAAACTTGAACCAAGAGTGAGACAACTGTATCACTTAGACTCCTAACTCATACCATCCACCTATCAATTGATCTATATGGAGAAACTCATGCAGTAGCTCTTGATATCTCTAAAGCTTTCGACAGAGTATGGCACCGTTCCCTGCTGTCCAAACTCCCTTGCTATGGACTAACGTCTTTTGTTCCTTTGATTTCTTCATATCTTAGTCACTGGAAAATAAGAGTAAAAGTAGATGATGTATATTCCAATTTCCACTCCATTAACGCCGGCGTGCCGCAGGGATCAGTTCTGGTGCCAACCCTATTCCTGGTTCATATTAATGATCTCATATCTGTCACCCACAGTCCCATTCACTCATCTGCAGATGACTCAACACTACATAGTTCATTCACACTCAGACACCCATGTACAAAGTCCAATATCTCTATCTCTCAACTCAGTACAGCCATCTCCATAAATCAAGATCTATCTATGATCAGTGAATGGGGACAAAACAACCTTGTCTCTTTTAAAGCAAGTAGAACTAAATATATACAGTTTACCAATAGACAGATATTGCCAGATTCGTACATAACCTTCAGTGCTACTAATATTCCCATCTCCAAAAGTATTGAAATTCTTGGCATCCCACTTAACAATGCCCTCAGCTGGACCTCTCATGTCAAATCACTTGCTAAAACTGCCTCAGAGAAACTTGGATTATTGTACAGAGTCCGTAACTTCTTCGCTGATGAGCAGTTAGCTATAATTTATAAGAGTCACGTGCACTCTCAGCTTGAATATTGCTCACCCTTGTGGAATGGTTGTGGAGAGGTTGCATTAAAACAACTAGACAAAATTCAGAACAAAGCTGTTAGAATCATTAAGAACCCTGCCATTACAAATAAACTACCTCCCCTGAAAGTAAGAAGGATGTTGCCTTCCTTGCATTGTTTTACATATATTTTTTGGCAAATGCTCAGACGAAGTTGCGTCCATGGTGCCACCTCTCCATGCCTTCCCTCGTAATACATGGGCATCTGATAGCACTCATGAGTGGAATATTACTCAGCCATATTGCCGAACTTCTGCCTATCAGAATTCTTTCATTCCCCGAACTGCATCTCTTTGGAACTCGCTTCCCCAGACTTGTTTCCCTCCTAATTTTAACCCACAGCTCTTCAAGTCTAACTATTACAGATATTTTATGAACAGAGGACACCAGTAATCTGGTGTATGGATTATTTTTTTTATTCATTTGTTTTTCCTTCCTCTGTTCTGTTATTTAAAAAAAAAAAGTGTGCATGGAGCCACTGTCTGACTCACTTCATGTTCATTTCGGTAACATTCGTGGTCCTTCCTCTAACTTTCTTTCTGCTGAACATCATCTCCCTTTCTTGTACTGAGATTGCCTTTGCTTACATACCTCTGGATTGTTTCCCTCACTGATCACTGTAGGGTGTGAACTGACACAGACGCGGCCTCATGGGAGGTTTGAGAGAGTAATTTCAAACTTATGTGATTTACCCCTGGTATATTGTCCCTTGCCTGTCTCTAGCCTTCTTACCACTTCCCCTGTGAGGGGGAGGTGGTTACTGTGGAGGACGCCTCTGCTGCCTCTCCCCCCCTTGGGGGGGTGGGGGGCGGAGGTGGTCCTTACGTTGCGACAGCTTGACTGACTGACTGCAGCCAGACTGACTGAGCCCAGACCCAAGCCACCCCTATGGCATATCTGTGAATAATGAGCCGTTGTTTTGCTCCACACTGTTCGTTCTACTCCCTTGCCCAGCTTCAATCCTTTCATTAACAAAAAGATGATTGATGGCCATGCCAGAGAGGCTGAGAGAGTAAAAAAAGCTTGCTGGTGGAAATCTTCTGGTAAAGACAGTCAACACATCCCAGGTTAAGGATTTGATGAAGCTGCACCAGTGTCACTGTTATGATGTTAGGCCGAGGATCTCACATTCCATGAATTCCTGCAAAGATGTTATCACCTGCAGGGACGTCATCGTTATGGAAGTGGACGACACCATCTGCGAATTTGCTCACCAATATGTAAGCGATGCCTGTTTCATCACTCGTTGCTTGGAAAACAAAAGAAGGATGACAGCTACGATAATCTTGACTTTTGGAAAAGCTTCTCTTCTAACTAATGTCAAAGTTGGTTATGAAACTGTCAGTGTAAGACCATATATTCCCAATCCCTTTTGCTGCTTCCAGTGCCAGATTTATGGACATAATGAAAAGCCTTGTAGGGCTACCAAGGTAGTGTTGGCAAATGTGCAGCTGCTGGTCATGATGCAGACCACTGTACATCCGAAAATGAGTGTTGCTTTCACTGCAAGGTTGCTCACTCCACTTCCTCAAGGGTTTCTCCCATGTGGGAGGAGAAGCAGGTCTACACAGTGAAGGCAACGGAGGGCATATATATCTTTTTCTGATGCTAGGAGGAAGGTGAGGGAGTTCCATGAGACTCCCAAGCTTATTATCTTCTATTCATCAGCAGTTGTGTCTCGTCCCGTGGTGTGCACAGTGGAGACGCAAACTGACCCTGACGCCAACACTCTTGTCACTCACTCTGCCCCCTCATCTGCTCATCCTTTACGGTCCAGCCATCTCACCGATATTCCAACAAGTTCTCCTTACTCTCAGGCTGCTGCTGCTGCTTCTCATTCAGTGCATCCAAAAACAAAGGCTGCCAAGTCTAATAAAATTAACCTGATCACCCTTTGGAAGTCACGTCCTCGTGTTCTTCCTGCTCTTGCTCTGACGAACGAGAGAAAGAAATAGCTCTTTCTCAGGGGAGTCTGGGAACCTTGTCATTGATATCAATATGGAGGTTTCCACCGGCAAGCACCAGAATAGGTCCCCTGGTAGTTGTTAGCCTGATGGTGGGTGACCCCCCCAAAAAATAAAATAAACTAAGCACACTGACCCACCTCGTAAGTCTTAGACCATCACAGTCATTGTGGTACAGTGGAAATGTAGAACTGTTGGCAATACATTACACAATATAGCAATCCTACAAACAATACACAGGCAGGCTTTATTTGTTTGCAGGAGAAGTTGGTCACCCTGATCCCCCACAGTGCAAACATTACCACTCGTGTAGAAGATATGATGGCCACAGAGTTGCCAAATACACACCTACAAACAGATGTAATTCTAAATTCTACTCTGGAAGTTGTTGCATGCAGAGTGAAATTTAATAACATGTATCTGTCTATTTCTTCTCTCTGCAGTCATCCTTATTGATAGTGATGTTTTAATTTAACGCCCAGCTTCCTGGGCATCTTCCTGGGAATATGTTAATGTAGGGCAACTTTAACGCCCAACACTATCAGAGGGGTAGATTGAGGATCGATGGTCATGAGGAGCAAGTAGCCGACCTAATACTATAGTCAAACCTCTCTCTTTTGAATGACTGAAGAGAGACTGATGTAGATGATCATGCTGATAACTTTTTGGCTATTGACTTATCTCTGGCCTCCCCAGGTATACATCAATATTTCTCGTGTAATCCTCATGACGATTCCATGGGAAGTGATCATTTATCCCTCTGTCTTTCTTATACAGGCAGCATTATTTCGGACCAACCTTCTCCAAAATTTAACTATATGAAAGCAGATTGGGGACTCATCTCAATGAATGCCAAATTGGATATAGCAAAAAGTCTATTTCCATTTTACATACGGTTGTGGCTGCTGTTCCTAAGACTTCTACAGTTCACGCGAAGCACAAATCACGTTGATGGACACCGGATTGCCGTCACGGATTAAGGAAACGCAAAAGAGATACAGACTTTTTCATAGTCAGCCTACCGAGGAAAATTTTATCGCATACAAACAAGCAAGGGCTAAGTCAAGGAGAATAATTAGAATGGCTAAATGTGACTCCTGGCGGTCTTTTGTGTCCAGAGGGAATCGTTTGACTCTACTAAGTAAAGCCTGGTCCAAAATTAAAGTATTAAATAATAAACACCCTAATGCTTCTCTGACCATTCTGGAGGTGAATAACACCATTTATGACGATCCAATGGACGTAGCTAACATCCTCACCAGCAGCTTTTCTAATGTACAGTAAGTAGCCCAGCCAATTACGACCAGCATTTCCAACATCATAAATGCACAGCTGAGCTACAGATATTAGATTTTGCCATAGCAGACGTAGACTCCCAGCACAACCAAGAGTTTGCGATAGAAGAAGTGCTCCTTGACTTTAAATCCTGTTAGAACACCAGTTGTGGTCCAGATACTATCACGTACGGAATCATCCAGCATCTCAATCAGGACAACATGATTAGTATGTTAGCAGAGTACAGTGAGCGTTGGGCGTCTCAAACGTTCCGAAATCCATGGCACTTTGTGCATGTCATACCAATACCCAAAGAGGCTGCTCGTCTTATGGATCCCACTTCATTTCGTCCTATTGTGTTGAATTTTTGTTTACATAAGGTCATCAAACGAATAGTTAATAATAGGCTTTTTTTTTTTTTTTGAGTTGAAGAATTTGTTAAATGATCGACAATGTGACTTCTGTAAGTACAGCAGTTCATCAGATCATTTAATGTACTTGGGGAATTGCATTTTGGAGCTATTTGCCAATATAAAATTCAAGATAGGGGCGATCTTGGACATCCATAAACCCTATGACATGACATGGCGACATGGCATACTAATGAAGCTCTATGCACATAGTTTAAGAGATAATTTGCATATTTTTATTTCCAGTCTCGTAAGGAACCTGTCATATTGACCCGTAACATCACATCGGATATATTTATCCAAGAAAATGGGGTCTCTCGGGGAAGTTTGCTCAGTCCCACTTTGTTTAGTATTGTGATCAATGATATTCTACCACCAGCTCCCATCACAAGGAATCTTAAGTACTCACTCTATGTTGACTATTAAGCAATATGGCACTCTTCCCATAATGCACAATTTTCGGCTGGGTGGATTCAAGCAGCCTTTGATTCTGTCCACCGGTGGGCTTTGCAGTGGGGATTTAAATTTTCCGTCCCTATGTGTGGTACTGTAGTTTTACGGCTCTTACCATCCTTAATTTGCTTTTGACTTTGGTTAATCACATGGTACATTTTCAGAATTCCGTAAAGTTTGAGGCCTCCATTTTGATCATAGTTCAACTTTAAATTTCATGTTAATAATTTGCTTGCTCATTATGATAAACCATTAACCAGCCCCGTCCCATCGACGTATGGGTACGTTGCAACGATTTGCATTTCCCAGTCCCGGCGATGTACCGGTATGTTGTGCAATTGCAATGTGCATAATTTCGACAATTTTCAAATTTCGCGCTTGATTTGCGGTACGTACCCTCGCCTGACCTTCCCCTACCTGCCACCAGGCGGGGACACTCGGCCACCCAGCGTGACCCGCGTTAACCCACCACTTGTCCACTCACCTGGTTGCAACGGTCCTGCTCAGACTTGGCTAAGAGAGGTCTCTCAGACAGCGAAATTTAAGTCGCCCTGGACACCGTTACAGGTGACAGTGATTCCCCACTGGACGACGAGGTTATGGACAAGGATTATGTACAGCCAGAAGAGGAAGAAACTACCAGCAGTGACAATGAAGTTCCATCTCCCAGGAAGCGGCAGTACGTGACTTACCGTGCTGCTAGAGAGAGGCAGCAGGCAAAGAAGGCACGTGCAACATCCTATCCCTATCCCCAGCGTGATTTGGAACCAGAATTCGAGGACGAGGACGAGGATGAGGACGATGACGGAGCCATGGGACGTGCTGCCACGTGGTATGGACGTGAGGTCATAACTCATCGTGGCCCAGAGCGCACACCACGTCGTATGAGCAGGTATGGGCCTAGCATTTTGTTTGGGGAGTTAGGAAGTGAAGTGGAGGGAGTGGGGAGTGAAAGGGAAAGTGCAGGGAGGATTAGGGAAAGTGAGAGTGAGGTGAGTGAGTCATTGCTCTCCCTACGTAGTGTGAGGCAGCGTAGTGGATCATGTGGGCCAGTGCGGGTGCGTTCATTATCACGTGGGGTTGTGAGGGAGGGGGAAGGTGGGGAGGAACCACTCCCAAGCACGTCTTATGCTCCCCAATATCCCTTAACACGTGGTCGAGCTAGGGTGCGTGAGAAAGCACGTGGTGTTGTCATGGAGGGGGTAGGTGGGGAGGAACCGCTCCCCAGCACGTCTTCTGCTTCCCAATATTCCCCTATTTCATCCCCACAGCCCCCTAATGTTCCTCAAGGCCGTAAGGGTAAGGGAAAGGGAAAGGGTAAAGGCAAAGGGTAGAGGAGTGACAGTTGAGAAGCCGTCCACACTCCTTCTCCCCCACCTCCCCAACCAGGATCTCCTCCCCACCCAGACGAAGGCGGTGATGGGGATGATGGGGACGAGGGATTTGTGGTGTGGAATTGGGAGGATGGGAGTGATTTTTCTCCCCTCATTCACCCCTTCACTGAGCAGGGGCGATCTGGCTGCATTGCTTCAGGAATTCACCGTAATTCCACAATGTTGGATTTTGTCCACCTGTTTTTCAGTGAGGCATTTGTGGAGCAGATTGTATACCAAACTAACCTGTTTGCAAGCACCCAGCACCTAGAGAGTGAAAGATTGGGAACAAGGAGTAGGCATTTTATCATCTATGATTACCCTGTCTCCCTTCCAGAAATGTTCTTATTTTTTGCCGTGGTCCTTTTGATGGGTATTATACGAAAGAATAGAATTCCTGCTTACTGGACTAGGGACCCTGTTATGTTTATCCCAATATTTGGTCAAGTGATGAGCCGTAATCGGTTTCAACAAATTCTAAGTCACGTCCATTTCTATGATGCTCATGATCCTGCAAATGCAAACAACACTGATAAAATGAGGCGAATTAGGTTGATCTTTGATCACCTCAGGCAAACCTTTCGTTCATCATTCTATCCCTATAGAGACCTCGTCATAGATGAGAGTCTCGTGTTGTGGAGAGGCAATATTTCATTTAGGCAGTATATACCCAGCAAAAGGCACCGTTTTGGGTTCAAGATCTTTGTTATGTGCGACTGTAGGACTGGATACGTGCAAGACATAGTCTTGTACACCGGTGCACAGACAGACATAATAGAAGATCGAAGTATTGGACTGTCGGGAGCAGTGGTAAAGACGATGATAGAAGACTACCTTCATCGTGGTCACGTTCTCTACCTGGACAATTGGTACACTGGCCCTCTTCTCGCTCGTTATCTTCACACGCATGAAACGGGAGTCTGTGGAACAGTGAAGGTGAACCGGCGTCACATGGCCAAGGTAGGGCGGAAACTTGCAAGGAATGAGGTTGTCTTCTTCCAAGCCAACGACATCCTTGCAACTGTGTGGAACCACAATAGAGAAGTAAGCCTCTTGTCCACGGTTCACCTCCCCTTGATGCACCGTACTGATTCCGTAGATTACCGTAGCGAGAACAGGCGTCGTATTTGGAAACCTGAGTGTGTCATGGATTATAATATAAACATGCGCCTCGTGGACCAGTCAGACTCCATGATATCGACGGTAGAGTGTGCCAGGACCACGATGAAGTGGTATAAGAAACTGTTCTTTCACTTGCTAGATATCACTGCTCTGAATTGCCACCACCTTCACGCCATGACAACAGGAGTTCAGGAAACATTTGCAGGGTTTGTGAGGGAGCTCACAAGAGAAATCTTTGCACGGTATGCTGTTGAAAGGCCCCAACATCGCACCCGCACTGCCCCTATTGCACAAACTCCCCTGAGAATATCCGGCCGCCATTTTCCCACTCCAATCCCTCCCCAGCCAAACAGACCTAGGCCCCAACGCAGGTGTCACGTGTGCAGTAATTCCCAGGTGAGACTCACGACACAGAGGAAGGACACCCGCTATGAGTGCGTGCAGTGTGACGTGGGTCTCTGTATTCACCCATGTTTCAGTGAATATCACACGTTGATGCAATTCTAATATGGTGTGAATGCGACAGGACGCTGAAATTATGATGTAAATGCGACAGACAGACGCTCAGTGAAATTATCAGTCATGTTGATCTCCAAATATTAGTATAAAGTGCATACGGGTATAACATAAGTGCAAAAATTGTATGTAAGTGTATAAATATGCCCTAAGTGGAAACATACATGGCGAGGGTTTTATGATGCGATATTCTGTCGCTCAGTGCAATAAATACGGCCCGTAATTATATAATTATTATTATTGGAAATGCATACGGGTATAATATAAGTTCAAATTATTGTAAGTGCTGAAATATATTCTAAGTCAAATATTCATAGCGTGTGTATAGAGATGCGATATCCTGACGCTCAGTTGAATGAATAAGGCACGTATTAGTGAAAATAAAAGTCAGCAAGTGGTAAAGTGTGTAATATATGTGAAGAAATAGTATATAAGTGTGTGAGTATTATGTTGGTCGAAACATTCATTGCGAGGGTATTTTCATGCGATATTCTCACGCTCACTTGAATAAATAATGCCAGTAAGTATGTACAGTGCAGTATAGGGGTGTAAACGTGTGTAATGTAAGTGGGAAATTATAATTGGAGTGAATAAATAAAGTAGATGATGAAACACGAGTGTTTGAGATCGTGGTTGCTACGTGAATATGCACAGCATATCGCTAAATGCCCTCGTAATGAATGAAAATAATTGAAAACATTTACAGTGGGGGAGGAAAGGTTCTATGTAAAGGGAAAAATAATTGGAAAGTGATAAAACAATTTGGGATGTTGAAATACGAGTCATAGCGAGTGCACTTACTAAGCTGATGTGTGCTAGACTTATGCTGCATGTCATCATAATGAATGAAAACATCTGCAAACACTTACAAACAGTTGTAATTGGTAAAATGTCATTGAAACAGAAGTATACAAGTAGAAAAAATGATAGGTTGACTGATACAAGACACTTAGCATATAGCATGTTACGACTCGGACCAAACTCGCTATGCTCGCGCGATGGTACAATGCTTATTTTTCATATATATGTGTCTGAAATCCATTATATTGTTACTGTTATTGTTTATTAGTTCAAATTCAATAAATATAGAGGTGTTGTGTGTTGTTTCTCCCAGTATTCCTTACCATAGAAAACGTGAGCGCATATCACGTCCATTATAGAACACGACACCTGGCTCGGGGGACCTCACCTGTATGGACCAGTTATAGACCGCGGGAACCACTTTCTTTGTGATTTTCCTTCGTTTCTCAACCTAAGCGGAAGTTTGAGCCAAAAAAAAATTTTCCAAAAAGGCTCGGGACTGGGGGATGTCGGAGGTGCGGAAAACCTCGGGACGTGACGGGTTAAATGTCCTCAAATATCTAGTGGGTATTACTAGGGGTAATGACAGAAAATACTAATGTTATATAAGTCCCTATTAGATCTGAGCTGGACTATGACTCACCAGGGTATGGGTTGGCATCTGATGTCACATTGAGGAGGTTAGGATGTGTTGCAGAATAAATGTATGCGAATGTATCTTGGAGCCCTGAGGTGTACACGTGTGGCTTGTATGGAAGTGGAGGCGAATGTACCTCCCCTCCACATTCACCGACACCATCTGTCTTTCTCATATGAGTTAAGAACATTTAGAAAAAGTAATATTGGCAAGGAACAACGTGGTGGAATGAAGAAGTGAGGCAGGCTGTGATGCAAAGGATGGAAGCATATAGTGAGTGGATGAGAAACAGGGACGTGGAGGAAGATTAGAGATGGAAGGGAGAGTTATATGTTGAGAGGAAAAAGTGACATGATCAGTAGGAGAGAGTAAGATGAAAGTGTATAAGGAATTTGGATGGAACTTGAGTGGAAAGAATGCAAGAAAGTGTTCTGGAAATAGATGAAGAGAGTTAGGGTGATAAAGAAGTACCTTAAGTCGGGAAGTGAAACATAAAAATGCTATATTGCTAGTGGAGAAGGGAGAAAAGGTGAGCAGATGGAGAGAATACTTTTAGGAATTATTGAACATAGAGAATTAATGTAATGCAACTAAAATTGCTGGGGAATGGCTGGGAAAAGGAGGGGGGTGAGAAGAGAAGAAGAAATAAGTAGAATGGAAGTAGTGAAAGTAATGATAGAAATCAAAATGGGGAAAGTCTCAGGAAATGATGGAGTGTGTGGTGATATGCTGATGCATAGGGAAGAGATGATAGTAGAAAAGATATGGAAGATGTGGAGATTGGCCTGGGAGGAAGATAAAGTCCCAGAGGATTGGAAGTCTGGTATGATGTTTCCCCTGTACAAAGGAAAAGAGGAACAAAAAATGTGTCGCAATCATAGGGTCTTCTAAGTGTAATAGGAAAAGTATATGGTAGGATTTTTACTGAGAGATTTAGGGAAATAACAGAGGATTTATTTGGAGAAGAACAAGTAGGTTCTTCAAGAGGAATGGAAGAGGTTGTGTAGATCAGATATTCGTTCTTAGGTCATTAGTAGAAAAGTTTCCAGAGAAGGGACAAAAGTTGTATACAGCCTTCAAGGATTAGGAGAAAACATATGACAGGGTGGATAGACAAGGAATGTGGAATGTATTCATAGTTTATCGAGTAAATAGGAGGTTGCTAAATGCCGTGAAGAGTATGTACAATATGAGTGGGCTAAGGTTGCAATGTGTGTGGATTGTGAACCGAATAAATTTTTCTATCTGAATGTTGGTTGGAAACAGGGATGTGTCATGTCCCAATGGTTAATCAATCTTTATGTGGATGGGGTCATAAAAGAGGTACAAATTAGGGCAATGGATGTTGGATCGACCCTAATGAGAGAGGGCAGTATTATACACTCCCTTTACTGTTGTCTGTAGATGATACTGTATTGCTAAGTGAAGACGAAGAGGAACTGCAAGGCTTTGTGACTGAGTTTTGGAGAGTGTGTAAGAAACCGAATATAAAGGTGAATGTAGAGAAGAATAAAGTAATGGTGTGCAAGAGGAATTAAGTCACTGAATGTACAGTTAGGCTGGATGAGGAAGAAATTGTAAATGTGAGTGCATTTATTTACTTAGGTAGTGGGATGAATAAGGATGGTAGTATATAGGGTGACATGTTTGAAAGGGAATTACAGAGAAGAAAGATTGCCGTTATTGGAAAGCAGTGATAAGGAACAGGGAAGTAAGCATGGAAAAGAAAAGTTGCTGCATGACAGTTTTGTGATTCTAATGTAACACCAGAAATTTAGTCACCCTCTACCAATGTAATGCTGAGAATTAATCAGCAGCATAACGCTCAGAAATATTAGTCATCAATAAATGCACCAGTGTAATACTCGGAATTTTAGAGATTATGGAAAATGGGGTTAGCTTGATCTTATTTGAGAATTTTAGAGATTAAGAGAGATAGGGTAGCGTGATCTTATTTGAGAATTTATGGGAAATGAGGTACCGTGATCTTATTAGAGGGTTTATGGGAAATGTGGTAGACAGGCAGTGAGTAGTTAGATATCAGCACACCTTGCGGGCCACTCAGTCTTGTCTGTACACTCCTTAAAGGATAGTAAAACTTGAACTCGAAATAACTTAAGCTAAGATTTACTAAACATTAAGATCTGAGACAGATTACTCCTCAATTGTGAATGAACTCAAACGAAATAATATTGAGGATCTACATCACTAGAAGTATGAAACTTTACAAGCTAAGTTAATATTGAAAGAATACTGTTACACACAGATAATCCTGTGGTCACAGCTGGCCTCTCGGGAAGATTCGAAGAATACTAACACACATGAAAATATTAATCCCGTGGTCACAGCTGAACTCTTAGGAAGATTCAAAGAATACTGATACTCATGGATGTATTAATCCCGTGGTCACAGTTGGACTCTCGGGAAGAATTAAAGATTACCAACAAGATATTCTCTTAAGATTAAACTCTCATAACTCAAGAATCATATGCAGTAAAGTTACAGTAATTATTATGAACTGTGATCAAATGGACTGTAATAAAAATGGACCAGCCGATATATTCGTTACTCGGGCTACATGAACTAGGAAAAAGGGGAGGGGGTGTTGTGATTTAGTGTGACGCAATTGACAGTGGCTTGAACGGAATATCTGTAACGATGAAGAGGAGCGACGATTTGATTATTCAGTACAAGAGGGATCAAGGGAAATATGACAGATTTAACTTACGTATATGAGGACTTATCACACGAGGGAGAGAGGGGAGGTTAGGGTTCGGGCACTAACTTGTAATGATGAAGAGGAGGGGCAATATGAAATATTTGACGCGGCCCTTTGCCTTTTATAAGCATCAAGACATTATTTGGGAATCGGCTAAAACTTTAACTGATTACTTTGTAATATTTTGTTTCTACTAGATCTCCAAAGAATACAAGATAAACGTTTGCACTTAACATACGTAGACAAATGACTTACGATGTTTAAAATGTTTGTACAAAGCGTGCATAAACTTTAATCTTAATGAAGCCAAATCAGTTAGGACTTAAAACAGTTTTATTACCCTTAATCTGAAGCCAAATCAATTAGGACTTTAAACAGTTTTATTACCCGTGCAACGTTCCTGTGTCTATGTGACTGTAAATGCGACTCCAATAACATCAATTTAGCGCTTCACTAATGGCTATCATCAATCACATCTCAGATAACTCTCAATTCTCCACTGCACAGTTTCAAAAAGGGGAATATTATTAACACTGACATATAAATCCCTAGATCAGAACACGAAGGAAGACATTTCGCGATTTTTAATCTCCACTAAACTCCCGCGGCTATATGCCTGCGTTAGAAATGAGCTGGTCCATTATGTATAAACATTAATCATATTCACATCAATACTTGACTTAGTATTATCAATATCAGAATCATGTTCACATTATGAATATCAACTAAGACTAAACTTAAATATAGAACTTAATGGTTAAATCATGAACTGTGCAGACTATATTTATAAATTACCTAAGCTTATGATTACACTTGTAATATTAATTTATACTAATACTTAAAATTATGGCACTACACTATCTCTAACGTATGGAAGTGAAGGTTGGATCTTGTTGGAAGGAAACAAGTCAAAGTGAGAGCATTGGAAATGAGTTATGTGAGAGGAGCTTGTGGACTTACATGGAGAGACAGACTGATAAATGAGGAAGTGAAAGGGAGTTGTGGTGTGGACGTGGATAAAACAGAAAGCTTTACAAGAAATACACTGATGTGATTTGTCCATGTAGAAAGGATTGAGAATGAGAGACTAATGAGAAGAGTGTATGTGAGTGAGGTGGAGGTGGGGTGAGGGAGGGGCCGAAGATGAGATCGAGGGATGGAGTAGAGAGGCATATGAGAGAGGGAGCTGTGAGCTGGGAACAGGGAAGTGAAATGGCTTTGGATGGGGCGACATGGAGGCGATTTGTATGTGACCACCCCTTACTGGATTGAGATATCTGGCAAAAGATAGGTAGATAGAATATTGGCAATGTGACCTGTGTCCCAGTTCTTCAACACCACCATCTCAAGCTGGAGGTTCGTTGTTGGCCACTTGCCGTTCGCCTCTATCTACTGACTCAGGATCTTGGTGTGGTCTTCAGTGACTGCGACAAGTTGGTGCCCAATAATAGAGCACATTGGGAGCCACCAAACTTCACTGTTGATGTCTCAGGGTTCCCAGCACTGAAGACCAAGTCAGTGGAGACGGAGGTCCAGCATTTGTATTATCATTAGTCATCTGCAGTCCAGCTAGTTGACAGTGATTTCTAAATTGCATGAATGAATGGGTGCTAGTGTGTGGTCGACTGAATAAGCCCTAATGACACGGTTGCCGACTAATACATGTGTGTTTACCTCCAAACTTTTTACTGTTAACAATGCCATAGACAATACTTTAAACTGTAGACATAACTCATTTATCATTTTCTCAGATTCAAAGTCAGCCCTTCAGGTAATTGCTTCTTTTATTAAGGATTCTATTCGGATCCAGAGCCGCATCATTAACCTGTATCACGCTAGCGACATAGGTCTACGTCCCCTTCAAAAACGCTGGTGACGTAGATCTATGTCCTGCAGCATTGAGAAGCCATTGGAATTAACTGAAGTGAAATGGAAGATAATACCATATCTCGCTAACTTCTTACATTTCTCTGCTACGCTTGCAACACTGATTTAGGATCACGGGAGGCGAGTGAGCCTTAGCAGGCTCACAGCCTCTCTGCTCTGTCTGTAACCTTGAAGATTTCAGAGGTCAAGTGGCATCAACCTGACCCGATTCAACCTACTTTCTGGCTTTGGTGATTATTTATATTAGTGCCAAGGATCTTATACTGATATATTAAGCCCATTTACTCAGAAAAAAAAAATCCGAAATCGGTTCACAAGCTCACAGATGCTCTGCTCTCTCAGTAACCTCGATTTCAGAGGTGGAGTGGCACCAACCTGACTCGATTCAACCAACTTTCTGGCTCTTGCGATTACTTTTATTAGTGGCACTGATCTTATATTAATGTATTAAGCCCATTTAGCCAGAAAAAAAAAATCTGTTCACAAGCTCACAGCTGCTCTGTTTTCTCAGTAACGATCGAAGATTTCAGAGGTAAAGTGGCACCAACATTACTCGATTCAACCAACTATCTAGCTTTAGTGGTTACTTTTATTAGTGACATCATATATTGATGTATTAAGCCCATTTAGCCAGAAAAAAACTAAATCCAAAATCGTCCGGCATACTGGAGAATGTCTTTTTTTTTTTTTTTTTTTTTTTTTTTTTCAGCGGGGTACAGTACAGGCTAATAAATTAAATTCATGCAACAGGTCCTTCATGCTGAGCTGGGTGCCTGGTCATTGTCATATCTATGGGAATAAGAGGGCTGACTTACTTGCGAAGTTGGCTGTTGAGCTCGTGAAGATTTGGGATGTTCCTTGTGATCTATGGTCGAGTCACTCCCTAGGAAAAAAAATCTTCTGTGGCAGGGTCAGTGGACCAGACTTAATATTCCAACATAACGTTTGAGTAACGAATTAAAAAAAAAAACTAGGTTTAATCATGCTTGTTCTAATGCCGACCACTACAAGGAGAAGGCCTAAAAAAGGTACCGGAGCCAACCTACCCTTCAATCACATCTTTTTTGTGTTTCTGCCCAGAATTGTGCTAAGTCTGTTCTTCGTTCTGGTAAAAATAATTTCATCTGCACTAAATGCTCTAAACTCTCCAATTCGAACTCTTCTCGCTCCCTCTGGCACATTGCGAAAAAACTTTCTAACAACTTTACCTCATCATCCTTCCCTCCATTTTTCCATTCTGATAACTCTGTAGCTATTTCTTCTACTGATAAAGCAGAACTCTTCCCTCAGACTTTCACCTCCAATCCCACCTTAGATGATTCCGGTGCTGTCCCTGAATCTCTACCCCCCTCAGACTTCTTCATGGCTGATATTAAAATATCTTCAACTGGTGTACTTTCTGCCATCACTGGCCTCAATATTAACAAGGCATATGGGCCTGATGGGGTCTCTCCCGTTGTCCTCAAGAACTGTGCTTCTGTGCTTACACCTGGCCTAGGTGAACTCTTTCGTCTTTGCCTTGTCAACGTGCTCCTTTCCTTCTTGCTGGAAGTTTTTTTTTTTTTTTTCAGCCTCTCTCAAAGAAGGGTGACCATTCCCAGCCCTCTAACTATCGTCCAATTGCTTTAACATTCTGTATTTCAAAAGTTTACGAGTCTGTTCATAACAAACAAAAATATTAAAGCATCTTTCATATCACACACTTCTTTCTGATCGTCAAAAAGGGCTCCGCCAGGGACGCTCCATTGGGGATCTTCCCTCCAACCTTTCAGACTTCTGGTCATCCTCCTTTCGGGACTTTCACGAAAGCTTTGTCATTGCACTTGACAACTCATATTCTTTCGATCGAGTCTGGCATAAATCTTTAATTTCCAAACTACCCTCTTACAGTTTCTATCCTTCTCTCTGTGCCTTCATCTCTTAGCTTCCCTTCTGGTCGTTCTATAGCTGCTGTTATAGACCGCCACCGTTCATCTCCTAGAGCTATCAAAAGTAGTGTTCGTCAGGGCTCAGCCTTATCGCCAACTCTCTTCCTTTTATTCATCAGTGACCCTCTAAGCTGTATATCTAACTCTGTCCACTCATACTCTGATGACTCCACCCTTTTCCTATCCACTTGGTTCCCGTAACGTCCATTTCAGCAGTTACTTCAACAAACAAGGGATGAGGCTATGGCACACCTAATGTCTGACTTGGCTCGTATCTCTGACTGGGGTAAAAATAATCTTGTTAATGCATCAAAGACTCAATTCTTACACCTATCAACCCGACAAAATCTTCCGCAGGGTTACCCTATAATTTTTAACAATATCCAGCTCAAACCTGCATCATCCTTAACCATGCTTGAGGTTTTATTTTCTCGGGATTTATCTTAGAAAAAGCATATTAAATCTCTTGTAAAATCTGCTTGCAAGAGCTTGGATGTGCTAAGCTGTTTTTGTACCTTCTTTACCCCTGCACAGTTGTTGGCTTTATACACTAGTTTTATTCTCCCCTGTGTAAAATACAACTCTTATGTATAGGGAGGCTCCTCAAACACAGAGCTCTCCTCAACAGGGTGGAGTCAAAGGCTTTTCATCTCATTGACTCCCCTCCTCTTACTGGCTCCCTTCAAACTCTGTCCCTTCCCCGCACTGTTGTTTCTTTATCATTTTTCTATCCCTACTTCAATGGTTATTGCTCCTCTGAACTGTCTGCTTGCACCCCTCCACCACTACTTCGGGCGCATATCACCCATCTGGTAGCAAACTCTCATCCCTTTTCTGTTCATCTCTCTAATGCAAGAGGTAACCGCTACTCTCAGTCCTTCATGTATGCAATACGTCAACACTGGATCCCTGTCTGTTATTCCTATTGCCTACGGTCTCCAGTCCTTCCAATGCAGTGTGTCCAGGCATCCCGAAATGAATGGTTCTTGAATGTGGCTCTCTGTTATTTTTTTTCCTTGGAGGGAGCAATTTCCACGCCCTTGGGCTTTGGTTCTTTCCTTCTCACATAAAATATTGGAAGCCGTTCCTGGGCGATTGGGCCACAGTAAATCACCCCAGTCGTCTAGAAGAGAGAATATTTGCTCGGCTGTGAATGAACTGCATACACGTCACCCATACGAGTATGTTGCAATTTATTGACAGATGATATTCCTCACTGTAACATCTGTGGTATGGAGTTATCTATCGGTCACATCATCCTGTAGTGTCGGCGATTTACTCGTTTCGCTTGTAAATTATTGCAGCGCAGCAGACGTCCCCTTCACCCTTTCCACCATCCTTGGGGATGGGGATATTGTTATGACTGATATATTGATAGCATTCGTGAGGGTACCTGATTGAACAGAGTGACTGACTTTTTTAAAATGTGGTTATGGATTTTATTAACTGTATATATGTGCAGTGTACTGTATACTGATTACTTAACTGGGGTTGACAGTTGATATATTTGAAATAGTTCCTGTTCCTTATTGATTGTTTCTTATATTTATGTCCCCTACAATAAACCACGAGCCTAGCCTGACAGTCACCAGATGATAAGTGCAAGTGTGCAATGTAGAAAGGTATTGGGCACGTTCAGTGGATGGTGTTCTGTTCGAAGAATCAGTTCACTTTTTGTAAATGTGTACATTTGTCCGTATAAATTTTCTTAATTAGGGCCGGCAGTTCACGTATATTGAATAGTTCTGGACTCCTCTGCTTCTCTTTCATATACTGATATACCCTATATACCTCTACCTTCAGCTGTTTGCACCATACTACTGTACATGCACATGAGACACCACACCTTGTATTTTCATCCCCTAATAGTAATTGCTACTGCATTACTATCAGCAAATTCAATGGTATCTTGGATTGCCACCACCGGCAGGGTAGGGCTGGCGGCAGAGGGTCCTACTGGTAACAATCAAGCAACTGTGCTGACAGCGGTTGTTGCAAACAGAGTTCATGCTGGTCAGCAGAGAAGTGCACGTTCGGCTTTATATTTCACTATTATCTGTGGCCTTAGTACCAATCTGAATTCCTTTCACGTTTTCCTCCAGTCAGGATTCCCTCTGGCACTGTTCCTCACTGAACCCCATATCTCTCCCTCTACTGACATATCCCCAGTCCTGGTTACAATCTGCTCACAAACTTCCGTAACAAGGGTAGCACCTGTTGTTATATCAAATGTGAATTTGCAGTTGACTGTTTTGAACTTCAGCCATTTTTGTTTATTCAGAGTATAAACTAAACAGGTGACCACTAAGGACCGTACAAAGGTCGTGGTACGGATTGCAACATGGAATGTAAGGGGTGTGAATGAAGTGGAGAAACAAAGATTGTCCAGGTGCTTGGGGGTGCAAAAATGGACCAATGTGAAATAACTGAGACTAAATGGAGAGGTGACAGTGAAAAAGTGGGAGTATGGATGGGGTATATGCGCGGGGGTAGGTAAGAATAAGAGGGCAAGAAATAAAGGAATTTAAGAGAGTATGAATCAGTTGGCTCAAGGCCTGTTTGCACAAGATTGAAACTAGGAGTACAAATGTGGGCAATTGGGTGAGTGTGTGTGTGTATGTGCCAACTCAAGATCGTCCTAGCAAAGTGAAAAAAAAAAAAAAGAAAAAAAAAAAGGAGTTCTGGGCAAATGTGGAAGCATGCATGGAAAAGTTTGAAAGGAATGAAAGTGTTTGTGATTGGTGATATGAATAGAAAGACAAGGAATGCGAAGATGCATGGAGCAGTTGGTGAGTTGGGTGTGCCCGCAGAAGTGGATGAGAATGCCAGTGCTTTAGTGACCATTGGTGCGGGGAGGGGGTTGGTGATAGCCAATATCCTCTTTAGGCACAAAATGATCCACAGGTAGGCTATATGTGGCGAGTGATCCGAAGGGTGGGTGGGTAACTAAATGAACGGAAGTCAGTGATTCATTGTGTGCGGATAACAGAATGAGAAGGTATGTAATGGATGCTACAGCATACAGAGGCTGGGGGAGTGGACTTTCTGACCACCACGTGGTGGTAGTGAAAGTCAAGGTTCAAATGCAATGGAAGAAAAAGAGCAGGGAAGGATGGGAGGAAGTAGTCCATGCAAGGAAGGTAGAGAGGTTGCAAGAGGATGGAAAAAAAGATAGAATATAAGAAAGAAGTGGAGAAGCTATTGAGTAAATAATATGATTTGTAGCAGATGGGGGAGGTGGAAGGGGTGTGGAAGATATTCAGAGAAGAAATCTGTGCAGCATGTGAGGTGGTGCGTAGGGTGAAGAGAAGACGAAAGGGGGTGCAAGGAACAACATGGTGGAATGAAGAGGTGAGACAAGCTGTGGTGTAAAAGAAGAAAGCATATAGTGAATGGACAGGATGCAGGGGCGTGGAGGAAACTGAGAGACAGTAGAGAGAGCTATATGTAGAGAGAAACAGAGAATCGAAAAAATTAGTAAGAGAGAGAAAGAAGAGAGTGGATGAGGAATTTGGAAGGATTTTTAGTGTAACGTGGAGGGAATGCAAGAAAATGATCTTTGGTAAAGAGAGTAAGACAGGCGATAATGAAGTTAGCTGGGGAGTGAACGAAAAAAATGGTAGATTTCCAGTGGAGAAGGGAGAAAACGTGAGCAAATGGAGAGAAAACTTTAAGGAACAGTTAAACATTGAGAATGAAAGTAATGCAAGTATAAAATGGCTAGGGAATGGCTAGGAAAAAAAAGGTGATGGGTAGAGAGGAAGAAACCAGTAGGATGGAAGCAGTGGAAGCAATGAAGAAAGCCAAAAAGGGAAAGCCCCAGGAACTGATGGAGTGTGGCGAAATGCTGAGGCATGAGGAAGAGATATACTAGAATGGATAATATCCATTCCATAATAGAAGATATGCAGATTAGCCTGGTAGGAAAGCAGAGTTCCGGTGGATTGGAAGTCAGGTATAATTATTCCCCTGTACAAAGGAACAAGAAAAGAGAAGTGTGAGGTAATGATAGTTTTTTTTTTTTTGTCAGTATATTAGGAAAAGTATATGGTAGGACACTTACTGACAGACTTAGGAAAGTAGCAAAGTTTCTAGAAAATGAAAATAAGTTGTATGCGGCCTTCATGGATTTGGAAAAGCAGCTGACATGTAGGGGTGTATGGTATGTAGGAGGAGTACTTTGTCTTGACAGTACTTTGTCTTCACAGCAGGCTGTGAAGCCTATGCCTAGAGTCGGACATATATATATATATATATATATATATATATATATATATATATATATATATATATATGACATAGTGGATAGACATGGAATGTGGAATATATTGAGAAAATATGGAGTAAATGGAAAGTTGTTGAATACCTTGAAAAATATGAATGAACGGGGGAAGGCTGCAGTAAGTGTGGATAGTGAAATGAGTGAATTTTTCTATGTGAATGCTGGATTCAAACAGGGATATGTCATGTCTCCATGGCTGTTCAGTCTGTATATGGATGAAGATACAAGGTAGGACAGTGGATGTTAGAGAACGGCCCTAATGACAGAAAGCAGCGTTTGGAAACTCCCAGTACTGTTGTTTGCAGATGATGTATTGATAAATGAAGAAGGAGGAGAACTGCAAGGCTTGGGGAATGAGTTTGGAGAACTGTGTAAGAAACGGAATCTAAAGGTGAATGCAGGGAAGAGCAAAGTTATAATGTTCGAAAGAAATGAAGCTATAGGCAGCAATGTTATAACACAATACGTAATATTTATAGGCATGTAATAATATGGGCATTATTATATATCATGGCACAATATGCACCACTTGCACAGCATGCAGTGTCTAGTGTTCAGGTAGAGACGTACGCATCCTCTGACCAGAAGGCAAAACGCATATCATTTTCCATTACACTGGAAACCCCAGAGAGTCTGTGCCTCACCTTCACTTACGATACAAGATCGACAGAGGAGCAAGTGAGACAGAACAGCACCTACCTCAAGAAAAAAATCCCACAACGCGCTATCCAACGCCTCACGACTTTATATTGGTAGCAAGGATTCTCCACATCATCCATATTATCGACATTAGTTTTCACGTATCTACCTGGTTATCAACATACCTCTCTATCTACCTTTAAACAAAGCCACTGGATATATAGTGAGGCTGAATGATGAAGAAATGGAAGATGCGAGTGCATTATTTTAAGCACTTGGATTGTGTAATGAGTAAGAATGGAAGTTTGGAAGGGTAAGTGCTTGGAATGGTACGACAGGGAAGAAAGGTTGCTGGTTCTTTGAAAGCAGTGATAAACAAGGAAGTGAGTTTGGACGTAAAAAAGTCACTGCAAGTGTGTATTGTGATACCAACTCAAACGTATGGAAGTGAAGCTTCGACCTTGTTGAAAGGACACAAGTCAAGAGTAAGAGCAGTGGAAATAAGTTATTTTAGACCAGCATGTGGAGTTACATGCAGAGAAAGACTGACAAATGAGGAACTGAGGGAGCATTGTGGTGTGGATGTTGATGTGATAGAACGCGTTAGGAGAAATACCCTTAGGTGGTTAGGCCATTTGGAGAGGATGGAGAGCAAGAGACTAACAAGGAGAGTATATGTGAGTCAGGGTTAGGGAAGGAGAGAGAAAGGGAGGCCTAGGATGAGATGAAGGGTTGAAGTGGAGAGGTATATAATAGAGGGTGGGGTGAGCTGGGAGAAGGGCAGTGAAATGGAGGGGGACAGGGAAACATGGAGGCTATCTGTTTCTGGCAACCCCTTACGGGTTTAAGGCGTCTGGCGTTAGACAGAAGATAGGTCTACATATTACCAAATACTGTATATCTTTGTAGTTTATCGCTCTTCCAATGCTCCTTCAGAACCCAGCATATGACTCCATATCTACACAGTTGACTAACCAGGACCCAACCCATAACACCTAAAGTACCGTTTTGGGTTATTTCAACTTACATAATGTAGAATGGTTATTGCATTCTGCCAGAACTGGTGATACTGGTCTAGAATGCGAGCTATTTGCAGAATTGTTTAATCTCACGCAATTGATAGGACAACCTATCTCTTGGATCTATTCCTGACAAATAATCCAGATCAATACAGGACACAAGCTCTTTCACCACTTGGATCCTTCGATCACAATCTTATCAAAGCCTCATTATTCAGTTCATCCAAACCTCTCTGTTCTGAACGTGTCACAGTGACCAGATGGTACTTTGATAGGGCAGACTGGAATGGATTTAGAAACAATCTTGCTGATATTCCATGGCAGTCTTTCTTCTCAGGCGACATCAGTTCTGCCCAAGTCCCACATTTATGACTTAATACAAGCTGCTATGGCACTGTTCATACCTAGTCAACAGTTCACTAAAAGGTCGGACTCTCCAAAATGGTTTGGCAGCAACTGCACCAGAGCTGCAACACAAAAGTCCTTAGTTTATAACTCTTACTTAAAAATACATCTGAATATCCAAATTTGAAATTGCTAGAAAGCATGCACATGCAGTAATAAATCTCGCTAAATTAAACTTTCTTCACAAGGAAGCATCCAAACTATTAAACAGTCCTAATAACAATAGAATATTATGGTCATCTCTCAGTTTTTTCTCTAATAACTTTAAAAACTCATCACCCATTTCCCCAATAAAATCTTCAGATGGTAGCACTATAATGACCCGCGTGGTAATGCGGTCATCCTTGCCAGTACATTTGCCAGCAATTTTACCTTACAGGAAGTCAGCCAGAACGTCCGTGTACTAGAACCTGGCTCTCCCGAAATTGCTCCACTTATGATACTAACTAGATACCGGTACGCAAAATCCATCCAAAACAGTTACCAGCAAACAAAGTTCCAGGTCTGGAAGGAATTCCTCCAATTGTTTTGAAAAAGTGATCCCCAGAACTTTCTCCATTCTTCCTGAATTATTCAGAAAATGTATACGTACCAGACTGTGTCCCCCCTTGTGGCGGGGGGGACACAATCTGGGCGCACTATGGGGTGGTACTACTCCTATGTTGCCAGGTTGTGTTAGGAAGAATTCTGCCACTGTATTCACTGCGTGTAATAAAAGGCGACTAAAAGGGGCGGGGTGAGAGGACTAGGGACCCTCTCCTCTGTTCTTTAGTTCCTACAGTGAGGCAGGGCCTAGAAAGGGATGGGGAATTGAGTTATCCCCGTCTTCTGAAGATTGGATCAGTCAATGTCCGTGGATGTAGTACGACTGAGGCTAAATGGGAGGAGATTGGGAGAATGTTTGTGAGAAGAATGTTGGATGTGTTAGCTTTGAGTGAAACAAAGATGAAAGGGAAAGGTGAGTGTAAGTTTGGAAGTGTGAATGGAAGGATGTCAGGTGTTGATAGAGGAAGAGCGAGAGAAGGTGTGGCTTTGTTAGTGAGCCTGGTAGTGCAGCTGTGTGTGATTGAATGGAAGAAGGTTTCGTCGAGACTGATGTGGATGAAAGCGAAATTTTGATGTGAGTTGTGGGTACTTGTGAGTGCATATGGGCCTGGTAATGAAAGGAATGCAGAACCGTGGGAGTCTTTCTGGAATGATGTTGATGAGTGTCTGCAGAGTTTTGGAGCAAATGTGAATGTGGTAATGATGGGATATCTGAATGCTAGAGTGGGAGATGTAGCAGATGAAGGTGTAGTTGGTATACATGGTGTGCCTGGAAGAAATGAAAATGGGGAACGAATGATAGGGATGTGCGTTGAGCGAGAGATGGTGATTGGAAATCCCTTGTTTGAGAAGAAAGATATAAATGGGTGAGACAGGAGGATGGAAGAGTTGTTGACAGAGCACTGATGGACTATGTGGTTGTGTCCAGGAATGTAATAGGAAGATTGTTGCATGTGAGAGTTTTGAGAGGGGATGGTGGAGGTATGTCTGACCACTACCTGGTGGAGGGAAAGCTGTGAGTAGGAATGAGGTGGGTGAAAGCTAGGAGAGTTAGGTGAGGCAGCATAGGCGTACGGGCTGGGGTGCCGGCGGTAGGGGGGGGGGTGCTGTCACCCCCTCACCGGATTCGGGCAAAAGTGAGAAAAATTCTGGCAAGTGGTCGCGACCCATACTTGAAACGAAATTTTGCCTGAACATAGTAACGACTTGAGCAATGCATTTTAATGTGATAGAAAAGAATTATACCTTACATAACATAGACAAGAAAATAGACGGGTTAAGAGGATACAAGTAGAAGGGGATATATGGTGGGTCGCACTGTGGTGTTGATCAGGACCTGCTCAAAGCAAAAAAAAAACAATATTCATCAACTCTGTCAAGCACTATCACACGCCAGACTCAGACGCACAGCCAACTGCAGCCAGTGTTGTGGAGACTTCATAGAAAATTGGTCTACGTCGCGTGCTGCCAGTGTTTAACAGGACTGCCAGCATCCTGGCAACGATTCCTGCGACGTCTTGTTCAGCAAAATGCAGTTTCAGTGTGCTCCGACGTTTGGAACATATCTGAGGAGCAGAATGGGTCAGGCTCGTCTGAGCAGTGTAGCCATACCGAATATACACATAGTGGATACATTTGCTTCTAAGCAAGGAAGAAGGCAGCATTTCTTCTATAGAGATGCCAATACTCAGAGGTTAGAGCACAGACTAGCAGCAAACCATTCCCCGTATTTGTGCTGCCTTCCCTGAATAATTGTCTTGCATTAATGGATTTTCAACTCCCAGCAAATTTATGAAATTTAGCATTACTGAACTCAGTATTTTCTTATGCAATTGCTTGTGCTATGTCTTAATATGACAATAAAACGTGTAGATCTCGGTTGAAAACAATGTTTTGCTGTCAGTATTGCTATATTTTTCTATTTCTGTGTGCTTATTGTTGCGGGTTTTGGTGCAATACCGTACTCTTGGCTATGTGCAGTCTCGTGCGTTTTTTGCTAGGACTCTACAGATGACTCGGGCTCTTGAACAAGTTTCTATGTTATACGGTTTCGTTGATGACGTAGTCACATGTATGACATAGTTTGGAAAATTTTCGGGCAAGTCGAATTCTCAGCCCCCAAACTCAACAGGCCCCGTACGCCTATATGTGGCAGGGAAGTTTGGAAAATGAGTGAGTTGGACAAAACAGAAGACCAGCTTTTTTTATATTAATTTTGTGTGTGTGTGGGTGTTCCAGTGCAAAATAGTGTTTTAATTCACTCTGACCATCCTTTTTGGTTGGAAAATACCCCTTTTGGAAATTTGAGGAAGTATTCCACAAGTGGGTTTATCCGCCCAAATGAAGATCAAAATGATTTAAAAACACACTATTTTGCATTATACTAACCTAACTTAACCTAACCCAACCTAACCTAACCTAACCTAACTCAATCTAACCTAACCTAACCTTACCCAATCTAACCTAACATAACCTAACTTGACCTACCTTTAAAGATCTAGAAATTTTCCTTTATAATCGGAAACGGTGAATTTGCACAGGATATTCCCTTACTCTTCCGACTTTTCTTCCACCGGCCACAGTACCACTGATGTCTATCTTCCCGATATTTGCAGGGCAAATTACACTCTTTACACTGTACTTCGCTTAGCAAAACCCTGTGCTATCTTAGTTGTTCAATAGATGCTTCGTTATTACTGTGGTAGTCCTTGATAATCTGCCAGTAATCCTTGCTACACCTGATACAAGCTTGGAACTCGAACACACGTTCTTCACCGCCGGAGGCCATGACTATGACTGACTTTCAAATCTTGGGCGTCCCTGCGTCACCGACAAATACTTTAAGGTTATTGGCTGGTTTTACTTACGACTCTTGTGATTGGCTGGTTTCAAAAGTCCCTGTTGCATGGGAACGCCTGATTGGCTGTTTTTAAAACTCTCATACATAAGAAAGTACCAGCCGAGTACACTCCAGTCCAGCCGACATAAACCGTGTGCACACGCCTGCACCAGCCAACATGGCGCGACATTCATCCGCTACTAAGCGTTGGGCTAACCTGTCACTACATGACTACCCCTACATAATTCGCTCCTCCAACTCAAACTATGTTTAAAAGGTAAGTCTTAGAATAGTTCAGGGATGTAATGTACTGAAAATCGGTAACTTTGGTTACTCCTAAATTAATACCAAAGAAAGATCATGACAATATCAGGAGAAATTGAAAGATAAGTGGAACACAGTGAAAGATCAGGAAAATGGCAGTTTGAAGGAGAAATGGCAATTGTTTAAGAGTGCTGTGGGGCATGCGGAAGAGGTGTGTGGTGTGAGACGAGTGGGCGGTGGTGTAAGGAAGGAAAGTGAATGGTGGTGTAAGGAAGTAAGTATGGCTGTGGCTGAGAAGAGACGTCCATATGAACTGTGGCTACAGAGGAAGGATGAGGTGTCATTTGAGAGGTATAAGGAAAGGAGGAATAGGGCGAGAAGGGTTGTGGGTGATCCTAAAGTCGCAGCAGATGACAGATGGGGTAGGCGGTTGACTGAGAATTTTCAGCAGAATAAGAAAATGTTTTGGAAGGTGAAAAGGGTGCCAAAAGGATAATCTGTGAAAGAAGAGCGAGTTAAAGCAGAGGATGGAAGGATGTTAATTGAGATAGATGCAGTAAGGAAGAGATGGGCAGAGTATTTTGAAAGATTGTTAAATGTTGAGGAGGAAAGGGAGGCTGAGACTGTGGCAGATGAAAGGGTGCAAGGAATAAATGTGTAGGGATAGTATTGATCACGGTGGAGGAAATGCAGAAGGCAGTAAAGGAGAAGAAAGCAGGGAAAGCTGCAGGTATGGAAGGGAGTGCTATGGATTGCCTGAAAGGTGGTGGAGCGACTATTGTTGAGTGGTTAGTAAGACTGCTGAATGCGTGTTTTGTGAGCGGCATGCTGCCGACTGACTGGACAAGTGCTTTTGTGATTCCGTTGTTTATATAAAGGTAAGGGTGATAAGATTGAGTGTACTAGCTGTAGGGGTATAAGTCTGTTGAGTGTTGTAGGTAAGGTGTATCACAGTGTTAATTAAGAGAGTTAGAGAGAGTACAGAGAGTGATTGGTGATGAGCAGTGTGGCTTTAGGAGAGGGGGGGGATGCGTGGATTGTTGGTGCATCGGATGTCTAAAAATGCGGATGTGCGGATGTAGATGAGGATATAAACTTTTTAAAATTGTGGATGCGGATATTCAAAAATATTTTTTTGCAGCTGCGGCTGCGGATATCTGATGACTATATCCTCGTGCATGCGGATGTCGATTATTTAAAATTGTGCATTTTAAATTGTTAACGACGACTTTCAGCCACATACTGTAAGTCAAACTTATGTGTTATCAGGATGCGGGACGTGAACCCAAGTCGTCATGCATCCCACCAACCACTCACCCCAACCTCCAAACTTTGGAAAGTGTAAAGTCACATTAAATTTTAGATAAGTGAACACTTGAAGTATCTGTATTATGTATAGTTCATCAGAATCACTTGAACCTCACATTGCACATTAGTTCAGTATTTGAATTTCAACAAAGGCAAAATACTCTTCAAAAACAAAAGTTTCTCTGCTTTGTCTGCATGAAGGCTCTTGCGTTTTTCATCATAGATTAATCCAGAACCACTGAACAGGTGTTCACTGGGAACGCTGCATGGGGGACAACAGAGATATGTGCGTACCACTTTCACTAAATCAGGGTAGTCTCTTCTGTTTTCACTCCACCATTTTAAAGTATCTTCATTTGTTCCTTTAATTCTCTTTTGTTTCTTATACCTCTTTATTTCTTCCATTGAACTTGTACCTGGTGGCTCATCATTTTCATCACTGCTTGATGCGAGTATTATATTCATTGCATCTAACAGTGTTTCACTTGGTCTTGGTGTATGGCTGGTAGGCTTGTCACCTTCCAGTCGTTTTTTTGCGGCTCACTTCCATCATCCTTTAGGTGATCACACAGGCTCGCAATTGTTGGCTGAACTTGTCCAGTGATATAAAAAGAAGAGGAAAACTTACTCTTACAGTATACCTAGGATTAAGCCACGGCCACACCAGCTCCACTACACTGTGACTACAGTGCTATAATGATACTCTGTAACTTCTAACACTACGGTAAATATTATACAACTATATTCTTATTCATGATATTATTTAGAATACCAATTTTATATATATATATATATATATATATATATATATATATATATATATATATATATATATATATTAGTGGTGGGCAATACCAGCTATTTCATATAGACACGATACCGATGACTTTTTTGACTAGTATCGATGGTATCAATTACCGATACCTCGACCTTTGCTTAATGCTATTTTTTTGGGGGGAGCTGTCACAGTGATCTCCGGTCAACGTCAGTGGTGTGACCGTTATACAGTAACAGTACGGTCACACGCCCGGTGACGGACGACAGGAAGCAAAGACACCGGGCTGCCAGACGCAAAAATATTATCACTGCCTTTCAGAGTACTAAATACTTATTTCTCTGCAAATTGAAATTGCGTGATTTCTCCTTAAAAATTGCCAAAATAGAACATCTTTCTTTAGTAATCGAAATATCGGTACCTAGACACCGGTATCATTACTTAAGCTTAAATAACTGGTATCGAAAGTATCGATATTTTGGTATCGATACGCTCACCCCATATATATATATATATATATATATATCGTTTCGTTTTTAAAGGCTCCAACATGCTCGCATGTGTCGGCCTTGGTCACCTAATGGCGGCTCTCCACGCTGCACGATCCATTGCAGCCTCCCTGTTCAGTCCCTTAACCCTAAGGTCACACTTAATGACCTCGTCCCATGTCTTTCTCGGTCTACCCCTCACAACCCCACCCCCAATATTAACACTTCTCACCTTCCTCACCCAATTATCATCCCCCATCCTCTCCACATGTCCAAACCACCTCAATCTACCTCTCCTCATCACAACACCAATACACTCCAGTCCCATCCTACCTCTCAACTCTTCCATTGTAAACCCAGCCCCTCCAGGCCTTGGACGCAGGGACGCACTGCACATCCACCTAATCATTGTCATTTTTGTACGTCTGAGCCGGCGAATGTCTTCCTCCTTCACTGCCCAGGTCTCACTGCCATACAGCATTACACTCCTAACACATGCTGCATACAAAGACCCCTTAGCACGTAGGGAGAGCCCTCTCAATGTCAGGAGAGGCAAGAGCTCCCTGAACTTCTTCCAACCACTTCTCACCCTAGCCACAGAGCTAGCTCCAGCCCCACCTCCAGCACACAACATGTCTCCCAAATAACAAAACTCTTCCACACACTCAAGAGACTCACCAGCAAGTTCAATCCTTCCACGTCTGACGATCTCCACCTGCTCACCCCGGCACGCCGTACACATAAAATCAGCATTATCTCGCAGTCTACCTCTGATACCACTACATCTCTTATGCACCCATTTATCACACACACTGCACAAGATGGAATTACTTCCCACGCCCTTGTGGCAAACTGCACATGGCCACTCTCCCTCGTCTTTGACAGTACCGCCACCAACCCTAGATATCATCACTTTTGTTTTATCTGCATTTACCCTTAAACCCTTTTGCCCCATACCATCTCTCCACTTCCTAAACCTTTCCTCCGCCTCCCTTTCATTTTCTGCAATCAACACCAAATCATCAGCATACAACAACTCCCACGGGAGTCCGTTTCTGAAGTCACGTGAAAGGGCTTCAAGTACCATGATAAACAACATGGGACTCAAGACTGACCCCTGATGCACACCAACATTCACGGAAAACTCATCACTCAAATCTCCATTCACTCTCACCTGGGTGTGAGCACCCACATACATGGCCATAACCACCCTAACCAGCCACTCCTCCAAACCAAGCTTTCTCATTGCCCACTTCACCACCTCTCTAGTGACTCTGTCAAAGGCCTTTTCCAAATCAACAAAAACAAAATAAAGATCCCTTCTCCTACCAATATATTTTTCCTGAAGCTGTCGAACAATGAATATGGCATCAGTGGTCCCCCTACCTGGCATAAACCCAAACTGCATCTCATCAATATGCACTCTTTCTCTAATCATACCTTCTAAAACTCTCTCCATTACCTTCATTATCTGATCTAAAAGCTTTATACCTCTATAATTTCCTCTTTCCAGGGCATCACCCTTCCCTTTATACACATTTACAATTATACTCTTCAGCCAATCATCTGGGACAACACACTCATAAATAATCCTGTTTATCAGGTCAGTGACTAAACTCACCCCTATATCTCCTGAGGCCTTCAACATTTCGGCAGTCAACCCAGACACACCTGCTGCCTTCCCCACCCTCATCCTGCCTATTGCCTCACTCACAGTAGCAGTATCAATCAAAGGCCAAGGGCCAGACACTGGATCTGCTGGCTCCAAACCTTCCCTGTCCCAGTCAAACTCCTCATTCAACAACCGGTTATGATGCTCTCTCCATGCATCTTTAATATCCTCACTGTTCACCACTACCCTTCCTTCATCATTCTTCACACACTGCTCACCTATGATATCCCGATTATCCCTCTTCACCTGACCTGCCACCCTAAATATATTTTTCCTTTCCCCATGATTTAGGTTATCAAGTAATTGTCTCTGTGACTCAGACTTTGCCCTGTATACCTCTCTCCTAGCCCTACGCTTGGCAGCCAAATATTCCTCTTTGCTACCACCCTTCTTCCATTCCCGGAAAAGCCTTCTTTTCTCCTTAATTGCAGCTTCTACACCCTCATCCCACCACCAAGTTACTTTATGTCTTGGTGGTCCTCTTGTCCAGCCGCATGTTATATATATATATATATATATATATATATATATATATATATATATATATATATATATATTATTTTTTAACAAATTTTATGCACTGATATGTTTTGTAATATGCTCATATCCTCATTCTCAAAGTGCAGATGCAGAACGGATGCAGATGTTAAATTTACCATTACTGCGGATGCGGATGTGTGTGTTGCAGAATAAATGTTTGCGAATGTGTCTTGGAGCCGTCCGGTGTACCCGTGTAGCTCATATGGAAGTGGAGGCGAATGTGTCTCCCCTCCGTATTCGCCGCGAACATCTGGCCTTGTCCTATGGCATAAGGACATTTAGGAAAAGTAATATCGGCAATGTGGCCTGTATCCCCCTGCGTCAATACCACCACCTTCTGCGGGGGGTGCGTCAGCCACTTGCCGTTCGCCTCCACTTACTGACTCAGGAGCTTGGTGTGGACCCCAGTGACTGTGACAAGTTGGTGTTAAAAAATAGTGCCTTGGGATCCACCCGGCTTTACAGCGGATGTATCATGGCTCCCAGCAGCAAAGGCCAAGGTGCTGGAGGTGGAGGTCCACCACTTGTTTCGTAGCATCATCGTTCGTCACTTGGGGTCCCATCAATTGTACGCCGACGGCTCCAAGTCGAGTGAATGTGTGGGTGCAAGTGTGTGGTTGACTGAATGTGCCCTCAGGTATCGGTTGCCGACTCGTACATCTGTGTTTACCTCCGAACTTTTTGCTATTGACAAAGCAATAGACTATGCTCTCAATTCTAGACATGACTCATTTGTCATATTTTCGGATTCAATATCAGCCCTTCAGGCAATTGCATCTTGTACTACGGACTCTCACGAGATCGAGGGCCGCATCATTAATAAGTTGCATTCATGCAACAAGTCATTCACGCTGATCTGGCTGTCTGGTCATTGTCGTATCTACGGCAAGTCAGCTGTAGAGCTAAGGGAGACTTGGGACGTTCCTCGTGATCTACGGTCGAGTCTCTCTGTCGGGAAGAAATCAATAAATCTTCTGTGGCATAGTCAGTGGACCAGACTAAATACTCGAACGTGTAACCCGCACCTGGGCAACTGGACCACTGCCAACCATCCCAGTCGCCTTGAAGAAAAAGTATTGGCACGGTTACGGCTCAATGCCACCATTTTAACTCACATGAAACCATATATGGAAAGACGCTTCCCACCGCACTGTGACATCTGTAATGCGGTGTTATCTGTCAGTCATATCATCCTGCGCTGTCGGCGATTTATTCGTGAACGTGCTTCACTTATAAATTACTGTGGCGCAGTAGACGTCCCCTTCACCCTTTCCACCATCCTGGGTGATAGGGACATTGTTATGACTGATAAATTGATGGCTTTCTTGAGAGAGACCGGACTTATCAGAGTGATGTGACTTTTTTACTGTGTGGTTATGGTTTTTATCAACGGTAAATATGTATATATTGTAATATTAATTAGGGTTGACAGTTGACATATTTGAAATAGTTCCTCCTCCCACTGATCTATTTCTACGGTAATATAGATGTCCCCTATATTAAGCCAAGTTCCTCGCCTGACAGTCACCAGCTGATGAATGCAAGTGTGCAATATAGGAAGGTATTGGGCACTTGCAGTCGATGGTGGTCTGCTGGGCGAGGTTCTTCACTTTTTGTACAAATTATGTAAATACATTATACCATCTTGCTGAAGTTATTCTAATTAGGGACGACAGCTGATGTATATGGAAATGTTCTTAACTCGTCTGGTTCCCTTTCATATATTGATGTCCCCTATATTAGGTTGTGCCTCGACTGACAGTCACCAGGTGATGAGTGCAGGTATGTAATGTAGAAAGGCATTACATATCTGCAGTCGATGGTGTTCTCTTGGTCGAGGCATTTTTACCATTAGTGTAGGTCTAGTTATTTGTCTCAGGATTCAGTATAGGTTAGCGATTTGTCTGTTAGGTGATTAGTTTTAGGGTATGTAGATTAGGTATTTTTTATTATAAGTAATATAAGGTTAAAAAAAAAAAAAAAGAATAATAATAAAAATACAAAAAAATAATAAAATAAAAATTATTATACATATATATATATATATATATATATGTACGTGTGCATGAAAGTGTGTACGTTCATATGCATGGGTGTGTGTATGTATGTATGTATGTATTGTTACGGAACAGAGAAAGATAATGTACACTTTAAGTGAGAATACTAAAAATCACTACAGTCCCGTAAAGTTCCAGGTTCAAAACAAAAGAGTTAGGTAAAATTACAAGTTAAAGTTTAATGCTCAAACTAACAACAAAACATTCAGAACTCATAAGGATAATGTAATGGCAAATAAACAGGTTAAATATATGGTTAACTGCAATAGCCTCTATTAACACGAAATTAGCAAGAGTAAATTTATCTAAGTCAGCCCTGATAAAATGAGATACCAGATAATACTCAGTGAATGCCAGATAAATAATTACAGATACAAACTATTATCAAAAATGACTGACAAAGAACCCCACACGAATCACAAAAACTTCACTAGGCCTACAAATTAAACTTATGCTATACAGTACAAGAAAAAATGCAACAACAGTTATACTCAAATTACACACAGCTGCTAGATGGTTGGAGATTTCTTGAGCACTCACAATAATAATATCTGTACAGGGGAGGACAGAGATGTGAACAAAATGAGGAGCAGATCTAAGTGGCAATGATGCAGAGACTGAGCTCATTATATAGGGGCCAGCAGAGCCTGATACAACTTGTAATAAGGACGCGCAAATGAAGCGATGGGGACAAACGGTCGACAATCCCGCACTGAATAACAGAAAGGACGACTTACTCTACTATAACGGTAGAAGGGGGGGACTGAGGCAGAACACGCTCGTGATCAAACATGCAGCAACTGTGCGTTAAAATTACACAAAGGATGATGAAATCATAGGCTATGTAACACCTCCCCACAAAGAAAAAGAAATTTACAAAGGAAATTTCTTATTACTCTAAAACAATCTGTCTAAAGTCTAGATAAGCAATCTGCAATAACATTTTCTTTCCCCTTGACATGTTGTATGTCTAATGAATACTCCTGAAGAAGTAGACTCCATCTTGTCAATCTCTGATTTTTATCTTTAAACTTACTAAGGAATTTCAGTGGGTTATGATCGGTATAAATGACTATGGGGTCAAAACCAGAACACAAATAAAATGAAAAATGCTGTAAACCCAAAATCAAGGCCAAAAGCTCTTTCTCAATAGTTGAGTAGTTCTTTTGAGGTGGAGTGAACTTCTTACTGTAATAAGATACAGGATGTTCAATACCCTGATCATCCTCTTGCAGCAAAACAGCCCCAGCTCCTGTATCACTTGCATCAACAGCCATCTTAAAAGGCTTAGCAAAATTTGGAGTAGCGAGCACTGGCTGACTTAATAGAATAGCTTTAAGTTTGTTGAAAGAGGATTCACAGTTATCGGTCCAGACAAATTCAACTCCCTTTTTCAGTAGGTCTGTAAGTGGTGATACAAGAATAGAAAAGTTAAGAACAAATCTCCTGTAATAACCTACCATTCCCAAAAATCTTTGTAGCTCTTTCCTACTTTTAGGTCTGGGAAGATCACTTATAACCTGAACCTTAGCTCCTGGTGGTGCAACATGTCCATCACCAATTACATACCCAAGGTACTGAACTTCAGCTTGACCAAACTCACACTTTGATAAATTAGCTACAAGATTAGCATGAACTAAACGGTCAAGAAAATTACTGACATGGCATAGGTGATCTTTCCAGTTGTCACTGAAGATTAATACATCATCAATATAAACAACACACCCTGCCAAACCCTCTGTTACAACATTCATGAGCTTCTGAAATGTGGCTGATGCATTCTTCATACCATACGGCATTACAGAACATGCAAAAACCTTTCCTAGTGTTACAAAACATGAGATCTCCCTAGCACGTTCAGTCATAGGTACTTGCCAGTATCCCTTTAACAAATCAAACTTACTTATGTACCTAGCCTTTCCGATCTTGTCTATGCAATCTTCCACACGAGGGAGAGGGTAAGTGTCTGTTTTAGTTATCTGATTAACACGTCTGTAGTCAATGCAAAGCCTCTGTGACCCACCTGGCTTAGGGACTAGAGTGACAGGAGAACTCCACTCGCTCTGACAGGGCTCAATCATCTTGTGGTCCAACAGGTAGCCAAGCTCCTTCTGGATGAGAGGAACTTTCACTGGGTTCACACGGTAAGGAGGCAATTTAATTGGCTTTGCGTCTCCAACATCGACATCATGCATCAACACAGTGGTTCTTCCTGGAGTGGTACGGAACACTTGCGGGTACTCCTGCAGTAATGCCGAAAACTCCTGCCTTTCCTTGGGTGGTAGATGAGAAAGCTTAGTCTGGAGATCATTCATGATATCAGGATTCTTCCCCAAACTATCACTCAGGCTCATACTGCATGGGAGAGCTTCACTTGCAGACTCGGGTGGAACAGCTACAGTGCAGACTGGATTATTTTCGTCCCGCCTGTGATATAACTTTAGCATGTTGATGTGACATAGTTGCTTGCTCTTTCTACGATCTGGTGTGGCGATGACATAGCTGACATCACTGAGTTTCTTCTCCACGAAATAAGGGCCACTAAACTTGGCTTGAAGAGGTTGCCCATGAACTGGTAGCAGAATCAAAACCTGATCTCCTGGCTGAAAGTGGCGTAACCTGGACTTCTTATCATACCAAGTCTTCATCTTCTCCTGAGCAGCTCCTAAATTCTCTCTCACTAGCTGTAAAGCAGTGGACAGCCGTTCTTTGAACTTCATCACATACTCCAGCAGGTTGACGTCATCTTCCTCTGACAGCCAGCATTCCTTGAGTAGCTTAAGGGGTCCTCTTACTTCATGGCCAAACAGTAGTTCAAAAGGTGAGAAGCCCAGTGATTCATTTGGAGATTCTCTTGCAGCAAACACAACGAATGGAAGACCTTTATCCCAGTCTTTCTGATGTTCCAAACAGTATTTCTTGAGCATCGATTTGAGTGTTTGATGGTATCTCTCCAACGCTCCTTGGGTCTGGGGATGGTAAGCTGAAGACGTGATCTGGGAGATGCCCAACTCTTTCAGAGACTGCTTGAAAACATTTGACATGAAATTACTTCCTCGGTCTGACTGTACCTCCTTGGGCAGACCAAACTTTGTGAAGAACCCCAGCATTTCCTTAACCACGTTCTTTGCTGAGATGTTTCTAAGTGGAATGGCTTCAGGATAACGAGTAGCCATATCAATCATGGTCAACAAATAAGAAAATCCTGAAGAAGTCTTAGGGAGAGGGCCCACAATATCCACCAACACACGGGTGAAAGGCGCCTCAAAAGGAGGAATGGGAACTAGAGGTGCAACCTTTTCGGTCTGATTACACTTTCCCACAACTTGACAGGTGTGACAAGACTTACAATACCAGGAAACATCCCTGAAGATACCTGGCCAGTAGAAGTGTTTCAAAATGCGTGCCACAGTCTTCCTCACTCCAAGGTGTCCTGCCAAACTGGAATCATGAGCCACTCGAATGATATCCTGCCTACAAACACGAGGGATGACAACTTGATGTACAACCTCCCATTCACAGTCGGCTGATGCTGTTGGGGGTCTCCACTTCCTCATAAGTACTCCTGACTTTACATAATAACAAGTAGAAGCACCGGCTGACTCTTCTTCACTGTAAGCAGAGTTAGCTAGACCTTTCAACTCAGGGTCAGCAACCTGCAACTCAACCAACTCTTGACGAGACAAATTATCAACACTACGGGGTACTGCCTCATCTGGTGAGTGATCCAAATTAGCAAGAAAAGTGTCAGCTAGGATAACATCATCATCATCATTATCCTCTAAATCACCAGTAACTTTAGACTTAGCCCTAGTGACAGCACATGCAGGGAATACATCAGGGACATCACAATCCTGGGACGCAGCCACTGGCTCACTAGACAACTGAGGAGCTGGACACACTTGACTTCCACCAATATCATTTCCAAGTAAGAAAGTTACACCTGACATTGGGAGTGTCTCAACCAACCCAACCATAACAGAACCATTAACAAAACCAGACTCTAAATTCACTCTGCACAGAGGAACAGAGAAGTAATTATTCCCTACACCTTGTAAGATTACAGTTTCATCAGAGGAATTAAAATTAGAGCCTAGAACACTGGTCAGCATAAGGGATTGGCAAGCACCTGTATCACGATATATTTGAACTGATTTCCTGTCATTACTGTCCAGAGGACTGACAAAACCATCAGACAGGAAATTAGCACATGAACTCTTGAGAGTGTCACCCACGTTACTGCTCAAAAGAGGAGCTCCATCATGAGAATTTAAGTTACCCCTCAAAGCAGGTTCAGTTAACTCAGTTAAAGAATTCTGGGAACTCTCAAGAGTGGACACTAGACCAATTGACTGAATATTTAAAGACTCCTTTTTGTTCACATCACGCTGTCTCCTGAAACATCTTTCCGTAGTATGACCAAGCTTACTACAATAAGTACATTTACTTTTCTGAAATCTAGAGGTGAAGCTGGTATTTACTTCCTGAGAAACATCATCCTTATTCTCTTTCCTGTTACCTGTACTCTGAGTAGAGGCAAAGTACTTACTCTCAGCTTTCCCTTTTTCTCTAGAATATCTCTTGTGAGTGAGAACATACTCATCAGCTAAAACTGCAGCATCAGACAAATTATCTATTCTTTTCTCATCAAGATATAGGCTTACATCTTTATAAATACACCTTTTGAAGTCCTCCAGCAAAATCATCTGCTTAAATTTACCAAAATCAGAATCCACATTCTTAGAATTTAACCACTGCTCTAACAAATCTTCTTTGATTTTTGCATACTCAATATGGGATTGCTTATCTTGCTTGTAAGTTGTCCTAAATTTTACTCTATAGGCTTCAGGAACAAGCTCATAGGCCTTAAGAATCAAGCTCTTAACTACATCATAATTATCAGATTGATCCTGAGGCAAAGATGCATAAGTTACTTGAGCTTTACCGGTGAGAACAGTTTGAAGGAGTACTGGCCAATACTCCTTAGGCCAATTAAAACCTGTAGCTACCCTCTCAAACAACTGAAAATACTTTGTTAAATCAGATTCATTAAAAGGAGGGACAAGTTTAACATTTTTAGCCACATCAAAACCATCAGAGCTAGATGATCCAGTTCCACCTTGTTTCATGCGATACTCATGGTCTGCCTGAATCCTGGCAAGTTCAACTTGTGCCTGTATCTGTGCCTCCTGAATCCGAGCCTGAGATTCCGCCTCCTTAGCCTGAGACTCAGCCTGCTTAGCATTTGCCTGAAATGCAGCTTCTTTAGCACGAGCCTCCTGCAGAGCTAGCTGTAATTTAGCTAATTCAATCTGCGTTTGCTCATTTGGAGGAGTTACATTAAACAAGCTTTTATTAATCATGCCAACAATTTGATCTTTAGAATGATGAGAGTGAACTGCAATTCCCAATTGTTGAGCAACAATCTTAAGTTCATTCTTTGTTCTGTTTTCTATATCACACACTGTTTGCACATTTGACAAAAAATCTTTGGCTTCAAGTGTAGAAATAGTAGCCATCATGAATATATCACAGTCACAAAATATCAAACAATATCCTTATGATAATATCCTGAATATCCTGATATGAGGTCGCCAAATTTATGTTACGGAACAGAGAAAGATAATGTACACTTTAAGTGAGAATACTAAAAATCACTACAGTCCCGTAAAGTTCCAGGTTCAAAACAAAAGAGTTAGGTAAAATTACAAGTTAAAGTTTAATGCTCAAACTAACAACAAAACATTCAGAACTCATAAGGATAATGTAATGGCAAATAAACAGGTTAAATATATGGTTAACTGCAATAGCCTCTATTAACACGAAATTAGCAAGAGTAAATTTATCTAAGTCAGCCCTGATAAAATGAGATACCAGATAATACTCAGTGAATGCCAGATAAATAATTACAGATACAAACTATTATCAAAAATGACTGACAAAGAACCCCACACGAATCACAAAAACTTCACTAGGCCTACAAATTAAACTTATGCTATACAGTACAAGAAAAAATGCAACAACAGTTATACTCAAATTACACACAGCTGCTAGATGGTTGGAGATTTCTTGAGCACTCACAATAATAATATCTGTAGCCTACAGGGGAGGACAGAGATGTGAACAAAATGAGGAGCAGATCTAAGTGGCAATGATGCAGAGACTGAGCTCATTATATAGGGGCCAGCAGAGCCTGATACAACTTGTAATAAGGACGCGCAAATGAAGCGATGGGGACAAACGGTCGACAATCCCGCACTGAATAACAGAAAGGACGACTTACTCTACTATAACGGTAGAAGGGGGGGACTGAGGCAGAACACGCTCGTGATCAAACATGCAGCAACTGTGCGTTAAAATTACACAAAGGATGATGAAATCATAGGCTATGTAACAGTATATATATATATATATGTTCATGTATATATGTATATATGTGTCAATGTACAGTATATACATATATATATTTTTGCCTGAATGACTAGAGGCTCCGGCCTCAATGGTCGATAGGCAAAAAAAAAAAAAAAAAAGATGCGGATGCAGATGATACTTGCATTGCAAATGTGGATGCGGATGCGGATATCCGATACACCTCTAGCGTGGATCAGGTGTTTGCTCTGAGACAGGTGTTCGTGAAAAGTATTTAGCGAAAGGTAAGGATGTGTTTTGGACGTTCATGGATTTAGAAAGCGTATTATAGAGCTGATTGGGAGGCTTTTGAGATTGTATGGGCTTGATGGGAAGTTGGTAAAAGGAGTGAAAAATTTTTATGTAAACAGTAGAGCGTGTGTAAGAGTAGGAAATACTGTGAGTGACTCATTTCCCATGAGAGTGGGGCTGCGGCAGGGTTGTTTAATATCATTATGGATGGTGTTGTAAGGGAGGTGAATGCGAGAGTGTTAGGTGGAGGTTTGAGTCTTGTGAATACTGATGGTACAGAATGAAATCTGAATCAGCTACTGCTTGCGGATGATACCGCACTAGTGGCTGATTCGGAGGAGAGATTGAGACAGTTGGTAAAGTAGTTTGTAAGGGTGTGTGAAAGGAGGAATTGAGAGTAAATGGGAAGAAGAGCAAAGTGATGAAGTGTACGAGGTTAGAGTAAAGTGATGAAGTGTACGAGGTTGATAGATGGTAGAAGGATGAATATACCTGTAGTTTTGAATGGTGAGTTGCTTGAGGAGGCAGAGTGCTTTAAGTATTTAAGGTCACATGTTGCTGTTGATGGAAGAATAGATGCGCAAGTGAAGTTTAGAATGAATGAAGCAGGAAAGGTGCTGGGTGGAATGAAAAAAGTGTTTAGATGTTGCTTGCTTAGAATAGATGTAAAGAGAAGGCTATATGAGGGTGTAGTGATATCGACTGCATTATAGGGGGCTGAAATATGGAATATGTGTGTAGCAGAGAGGAAAAGTTTCAATTTAATGGAGATGAGGTGTCTGAGGAGTATGGAGTGATACGTATGGATCGAGTGGGAAATGATGAGGTGCGAAGGAGAACTGGAGTTATGAGGGAGATGGTTGACCAAGTTGAGCAGAAAGTGTTGTGATGGTTTGGGCATATGGACAAAATGGATGAAGAGCGATTGGTGAAAAAGATAACTGGATCGGAAGTGAGAGGTGTGAGGTTGAGAGGAAGACCACGAATAGGATGGTTGGACAGTGTGAAGAGTGCGTTAGTGAAAGGGATGTCTAAGAAGGTAGCTGTGCATGATAGGAATGATTGGAGGAAAACTGTGAATGAGTAAATGGTGACGCCGCCCTGAAGGGATATTCTTCCACATTTGGTCTCATCAGCTTTTGATGAGGTCAGATGCAGGTAAGGGGATGGGTCCATTATAATTTGGTGGGGGGTAAACCAGCTCTGCTGTCAGGCCCTACTGCGGATGTCGCTGATTGTACTGCGCAGTTGTCCCTCATGTGGTGTGGTGTGGTGTGGTGATGATCGATCCCTGATACCCTTGGGGCTAAGCTACGAATAAATATGTGTATGTGGATGAGTAAATTGGGACTGTGTCATCCTGTCTCTGCTACCTCCCATATTTTGAGGGAAGCAGCCTAGGTATATAGAGAGACAGACATCTTCATTTCCTAATTCCTGGAAAGAAGCCAGTATCCACCCAATTCCGAAGAAAGGAAGTTCCTCTGACCGCTCTGATTACAGATCAATAGCTCTCATAGTCTTTTCTTGGTAAAGTATTTGATAGAGTAATTAATAAGCATATATTTAAACATCTTGAACTAAACCACTTTATTAGTGATAGAAAGTATTGTTTCCAGCACGAAATATCCACTGTTAATATGCTCAGTCTTCTTACTCATACCATCCATCATTCAACTGATCAACTTGGTGAAACTCATGCAGTTGCCCTCGATATTTCTAAAGGTTTTGAGAATGTGGCACCATTCCCTACTATCCAAATTCCCTCGCTATGGCCTATCATCTTTTTTTCCTCTGATTTCATCAAGCCTTTGTGACAGAAAGATAACTGTAAAAGTAGATAATGTATATTCCAATTTCCACTCGGTTAATGGTGGCTTGCCACAAGGATCAGTTCTTTCTCCAACCCTGTTCCTAGTTTATATTAATGATCTCTTATCTGTCACCCATAATCCCATCCATTCATATGTAGATGATTCAACACTTCACAGTTCATTCACACTTAAACACCCATTTACAAAGTTTAATACCGGTATCTCTAACTCACAACTCAATACAGCAATCTCCATTAATCAGGACTTATCTAAGACCACTGAATGGAGACAAAATAACATTGTTTCATTTAATGCTAGGAAAACCAAATATATTCAGTTTACTAATTGAGAGATATTACCTGATTCCTATATTACCTTCAATGCTACTAATATTTCTATCCCTAAAAGGATAGAAATACTCGGTATTTCACTTAACAGTGCCATCAGCTGGACCCCTCACGTTAGATCACTTGTTAAAACTGCTTCAGAGAATCTTGGATTATTGTACAGAACCCTTAACTTCTTCACTGACGAGCATTTAGCCACAATTTACAAGAGCCATGTGCACTCTCAGCTGGAATGTTGCTCACCCTTGTGGTATGGATCTGGAAAGGTTGGAATAAAACAACTAGACAAAACTCATAATAAAGTTGTTAGAATTGTTAATAACCTACTATTACAAATGAACTACCAAGCCTACAAGAAAGAAGGAATGTTGCCTTCCTTACATTATTTTACAGATACTTTTATGCCAAATGTTCAGACTAAGTTTTTTATTCACTATGCCACATTCCCAAGCCTTTCCCCATGCTACACGGGCATCTGGTTGCGCTCAAGACCGGACTATCTCACTGCCATATTGCAGGGCATCTCCCTATTAGAATTTTTTTTATTCCCCGAATTTCTTCTCTTTGGAAGTAACTTCCCCAGAGTAGTTTCTCCCAGCCATAAACCTTTGGCTGTTTAAGTCCAACTGTTACAGATTTTTTATGAATGGAGGACACCTGTAATATGGTGTATGGAATAATCTTTTCAATTCCCCTTTTCTATTATAAAAAAAAAAAAAAAAAAACATTAAAATCTGTGCCATGATCAGCTGGTCATGAGTGCAAGTGTGAATTGTAGAAAGGTTTTACTAATCTGCTGTTGATGGAGCTCACTTGGTTGAGGTATTTTTCCCATTAGTGTAGGCTTATTTGTCCAGCTCCATGCTGCCCTTATTGTTAGTCGGATTTTCTCTTTCTTTCTTGTAGTCTTCTGGTCTTGTATTCTTGTTTAATTGTGGAAGGCATTTTCTACCCTTCAGAATTAACCCATTCCGACTAAACCTGTACACAATGTCCAGCCCATGACCTAATTGTGCCCTGTAGGTTTTGGTTGCTAGGCAACAACTCGTTGGCTAGCAATGGCCCGCTTAGCCACTCCGTGGCCATAGGTCCAGTAATTGTTGACGCCCAGTGTCTTGGTCCAGCCCTTTTTTTTTTTTTTCATGCTGGTAAAAAAAAAAAAAAAAAAAAGGAAAGCAGAGGAGCAAGGAACCATCCCTAAGAAATATTCATATTCCCCCCCCCAAAAAAAAAAAATCGTTGCTGCTGAAATTGTTTGAAATGGCAAGATGTGTGTATTACGAACAAAATCAGTACATAATATGGGAAGTTTCATAGAAAAATATTTTTTTTTATTTTTTTACATTTTTTGACATTTGTGTTTATGCAAGTATCGAGATATTTCTGATGTTTGGGTGGTTAAATTTTTGTCCAAAGAGAGGCGAGACATGGTATTTTAAGACAAACCAGCTAAGACTCCACCTTCGTATGTAGGGTGAACCGCAACATCCCTCTTAGAGCTGGCCATCGTCACCTACTGTCTTGTTTTTTGTATCTCAAGGCTTTAGTATAGGTTAGACATACGTCTGTTAGGGTTATCAGTTTATCAGTCTTAGGATGTTCAACTAGGTTTCTTTTTTTCTTACATTATATGTTTTGAAATATGAAAAAAGATAAAAAGTATATAAAAATAAAAGTTATAAAAATTATATAAAACATATAAGTAGAGAGAAAGAGAGAGAAAGAGAGAGAGAGAGAGAGAGAGAGAGAGAGAGAGAGAGAGAGAGAGAGAGAGAGAGAGAGAGAGAGAGAGAGAGATCTTAATGACAAGGGGCTTAAGCCCCGATGCCCAATGGGCAAAAAAAAAAAAAAAAGTTTTGGCAGGAGGAAATCAGCTGTGAGTGAGGTGAATGGCTGAGGTTATTTTGTATGGGAAACGTCTGTTCGCATCTAGGAATTTCTAATATATATATATATATATATATATATATATATATATATATATATATACTCTCCCAGGCATGATGACACAATTTGCATTCCATGGGTGTTTCCTGGTGAACGCACATTGACATGAATCGTGTGGGAAAGCGCAAAAAAATTCTCCAAAAATTAAGTTTTCGGCTGATTTGCGTCAAATTTGGGTGCGTTTTTGCAGGCTAGTCTTGTGTTAAAAGTAAATACTTGACAACACTGTCGCGTCTTCTATGGGACAGTGTGCAGTGGTAATCTTCAGTACCTCACGACCATTTGGGCTGTAGGGTAGCGCCATGTGCAGTCCCTTTAACTCCCCTATTTTACCCATCCTGCCCGAAGCAGAAGCCATGAGTGAAAGATTGTGACTGTATAGTGCTTATGAGTATACTGTGAAGTGATTGTGTCTATGGAACATCAATATATTATTCATAGAGCACTGTGGCCCATTATCAGCTATTAGGCATGGAGCAGGAGTCGTGTTCGCTGTAGTGGGATTTGCCTCTCTGCTTCACCCTGCCCCAAATACTCTGAGTATTTTACATATATAATGAAGCCAATGTCTACATTGTGTGAAAGATATAGTGCCTGCCTTAGTGAAATAATTGAACTAGCAGGTATTACGTATGCCATAGCCATAGTCGGGAATGGAGCAGGTGCCACGTGTACGCCATAGCCGGGAAGGGAATAATAGAGGAGGTTGGGATGAAATCATTGTGATAGTGATATATTTGCATATGATTTAGTGTGAAATATACGTACAATATGCAGTAAGTGTTTTTGTAGAAGTGAGGTGTTTGCCATATAGAGGTGCGACGTACTCTTGAAGGGAACATGCGTCACATGGTCCTCGGTAGTCAGGAGCAGATTAATTGCGGAGGTAGGGATATTTGCATATGTTTTAGTGTGAAATGTATGTAAAACGTGCTGCGAGTGTTCGTGAAAAAATATTTAGGGTGCATTGCATATGTTAGCGGAACCTTAGCGGAAGGAGGTCAGACAACAAAAATACGTCACACAACCATGGACGTCAGTGAACAGGTACTCTACCGTGCTCAGACATTGATAGATTATTTATGGTTTATGTGAAATGTATGTAAAATGTGCCGCAAGTGTTCGTGAAGAAATAATTTGGGTGCATTGCATGTGTTAGCAGAACCTTAGTGGAAGGAGGCCAGACAACAAAACTACGCCACACAACCATGGACGTCGGTGAACAGATACTGTACCATGCTCAGACACTGATAGATTACGACAGATTTCTTATGGTTTATGTGAAGTGTATGTAAAATGTGCTACGGGTGTTCATGAAGAAATATTTAGGGTGCATTGCATGTGTTAGCGGAACCTTAGTGGAAGGAGGCCAGACAACAAAAATACGCCATGTAACCATGGACGACAGTAAACAGATACTGTACCGTGCTCAGACATTGACAGATTACTTATGGTTTATGTGAAATGTAGGTAAAATGTGCCGTGAGTGTTCGTGAAGAAAAATTTAGGGTGCATTGCTGCATGTGTTAAGAGAACAGTAGCAGAATGGGGCCAGACAACAAAATATGGCACTCAACCACGGATGTCAGTGGACAGGTATTGCACCAATCTCAGACATTGATAGATTACTTATGGTCTATTTGAAATGTGCATAAATTGTGCAGCTAGTTGTCGTATGGAAATATATCACATCATTTGCGTAGTGCTACTCTCGATAGAAGGTGTTGTGTGACAGTGAATAATACCTCTTTTTTTTCAGCAAATAATCCTAGCTCAAACTGTGAACTTTTGTACTTGGCACGATGGAGAGGAAGGGATTGTCGTCTGAGAAGTGACAGAAGGTGCTCTTCGAAGAGGAGACTGATAGCAAAGAGGAGGAGCTAAGTGATGAGTCAAGTGGCGAGGAGGATTGGAATGACGTCCTGGGAGGCTTTGCCCTGACCACTACCACTACGGGAGCATACACCACCACCAATAGAGGGACCCATGGCCCAGCCATCGCGACCACTATGACCTCTCGCTCTAGCAGCCGTCCCTGTCTCTCCGCCTCCAGGCTCCATGTCCCCCTTGGCCGAGTTAATGTTGCCAGTTGCTGGGCCAAGTTACACGACATTGGCACCTGCACCTACCACTGTGTCTGCAGTGCTGCTGGTGCAGGATGCGACTGTGTTGTCGTTACCTGCCCGGTCAATGAGGATGCTGTCACGAGCTGCTTTCATCACCCCTGACGTGAGGCTGCAACAACCATCAGCCTTGTCATCTTCCTCGTCAGAGCTTTCACCATCACAACAAGGTCGCCTGGGCCCGTGGCCTGGCTACAGGGGGCGGCCAATGGGTGGCAGAGCAGGCCAAAGGGTGTCAGTAGGTTAACCCGCTGCCATCACTGCAGGAAGTGTTGCCACAGAGGATCCAGGGTGGAGCTGTGTCCCATTCACACCACATAATGGGCCCTTCACAGCATCCCCAGGAATGAAGATGGATCCACCAACAACGCCCTTACAGTTCTTCCAACTGTTCTTCATCCGGGAGTTGTCATATGTTGCCTGCAAGACCAACAAGAATGCAGCATTCCTGGGGACTGAGTTGGATGCATGGTTCATCTGTAAAGAAGAGAAGATGGCCAAGTTTCTGGGGCTCTACCTTTTCATGGAGATTGTGGACATGCCGATCATCAGGCACCATTAGTGAAGTTCTGTGCTCCATGATTATCCACGATTTTGATGAGCGATGACTGGGAGACGTTTCAGGGTGATCCTGAAACATATCACACCTTGAACTCCCTCACCATACTCCAGAACAACCAAGACTGGCTCATTAGAGTTCATACAGTTATGGAATACTTCCTTCGGCGGTTCCAAGACACCTACCTACCACAGGAGAAACTCAGCCTTTACGAGGGCTCGCTGGGGTGGAAGGGGCACCTCAGCTTCAGGGTGTACAACCTCGTGAAGCCCTCAAAATACGCCATCAAGCTGTACATCCTGGTTGAGTCTTCCTCAGGCTACATCTGGAACTTTGAGGTGTACATGAGACAGAAGAAGACTCTTGAGAACACCGTCTGTGGCCTGTTAGAACTGCTGAAAGACCAGGGGTACGAAGTGTTAAGAATATATGGAGTAGATGGGAAGTTGTTGAATGCTGTGAAGAGTATGTACGATGGTGCGAAGGCTGCAGTGCGTGTGGATGGTGAACTAAGTGAATTTTTCTCTTTGAAATTTGGGTTTAAACAGGGATGTGTCATATCTCCATGGATGTTCAATCTGTACATGGATGGGGTAATAAAAGAGGTACAAGGTAGGGTAGTGGATGTTGGAGTGGCTCTGGTGAGAGAGGATAGTGTTTGGAAACTCCCTGCACTGTTGTTTGCAGATGATACTGTGTTGTTGAGTGAAGACAAAGGGGAGCTGCAAGGCTTGGTGGATGAGTTTGGGAGAGTGTGTAAGAAACGGAATCTAAAGGTGGATGTAGGGAAGAGTAAAGTGATGGTCTTTGAGAGAGGTGAAGTCAGTGAATGTACAGCGAAGTTGGATGGTGAGGAATTGGAATTTGTGAGTACGTTTAAGTACTTGGGTAGTGTGATGAGTAAGGATGGAGGTTTGGAGGGTGAAGTGCTTGAAAGGGTACAGCAGGGAAGAAAGGTTGCTGGTTCTTTGAAAGCAGTGATAAGAAACAGGGAAGTGAGCATGGAAGTGAAAAAGTTACTACATGACAGTATTGTGATACCAACTCTAACGTACGAAAGTGAAGCTTGGACGTTGTTGGAAGGACACAAGTCAAGAGTGAGAGCAGTGGAAATGAGTTATTTAAGAGGAGCCTGTGGCGTCACATGGAGAGACAGGCTGACGAATGAGGATATAAAGGAGCGTTGTGGTGTTGATGTGGATGTGATAGGAAGCGTTATGAGGAACACACTGAGGTGGTTTGGCCATGTGGAGAGGATGGAGGGTGAAAGACTGACGAAGAGAGTGTATGTGAGTGAGGTGGAGGGGGGAAGAGGGAGGGGGAGGCCGAGGATGAGATGGAGGGATGGGGTGGAAAGGTATATGAGAGAGGGGGGGGTGAGTTGGGAGCAGGGCAGTGAAATGGTGGGGGACAGGGCGACTTGGAGGCGATTTGTTTGTGGCCACCCCAAACGGGATTGAGGCGTCTGGCAATAGATAGATAGATAGAACTATTATAACTCTATCCATGTGCAAATGCCTCTTCAGTGCAGGAACCTATATGTGTGGGAACCTACGCCTGGCAAAGAAGAGTACCAAAGCAGCTGCAGGCCATCACTAAGGCTAAGTGCCTGCCAGAGGGGCGTGGCAGCAAGGCACAAGGACAATGGGATGGTGCTGCTGTGAAAGGACAAGTGTATCATCAACATGGTCTCCATCTTCCACAGCACGGACACCATCCCAGAGCAGGTTTGAGGAAAGGTCTGGGCTCCTGATGGGAGGACAACCTATGTGCAGAAGGTTGTGGACAAGTCCGTCATGGTGGAGGACTACAACCAGCATGTGGGTGGGGTGGACCATTTCGACTAAATGGTCCAGTATTACCCCATGCAAAGGCAGACCGAGAAGTGGACCAAGATCACCTTCCACTTCATCCAGATGGCCATCTTCAATGCGTTTACCTTATACAGGGAGTGCTCACATGGGACAGTGACTCTCTTGGACATCTGGAGGAGATCATCCTCAAGCTCCTCCAGTTCAACGAAGAGAATTAGCTTGTGTCAGGGCACGTCATCCACCATGCCCCTGACATTCCAACCCGACAGCCAGCAGCACTTCAAGCTGGCACTCTGCTGGCACTTCCAGCACCTGCAGGAGAACCAGCATGGGTGCCAACACCACCATCACCTGCAGCAGGACCAGCACAGGTGCCAACACCACCATCACCTGCACCAGGACCAGCATGGGTGCCAACACCACCATCAACGGCAGTTCCTGGTCCGTCAGGAGAACTTGCCGCCACTGCCATGTCAGGCCGTGCAATTTCACCTCCAGGAATACAGGACCACGGAAAGCCAGGAGGATATCTAACCAAGGGTCGTCACGTCATCGACAACACAGTCTGGTTGGATTGCACATTGGGCCACTGCTGGGATAGGATCCCAAACCGGAGGAGGCTCAGGTGTTTCTTGTGTGTCCTGGCGAAGATGAGGAGGGACACAAATCACATGTGTCCTGTATGTGATGTGCTGCTTTGTGCGGGTGATTGCTTCGAACAGTACCATGCCGATCGAAGTATTCCCTAGTGGAGCAAACACACACACACACACACACACACACACACACACACACACACACACACACACACACACACACACACACACACACACACATACACACTACATAACTCCTCATCTTGAAACCTCTCAAGGTCCTGCTAGCAGCTCAACACCTCTGGAGGAAGTGAGTTACCCATATTTTATTGATCTGTATATGGACCTATTTCTATATTTTTCACACAAATAAACATTGTTTTCTACATATACACATATGACATGAAAAATAGTACAGCTTCAGTATCAGTACCTAGCAAAAAGACTAGTGGTCATGTCGAGTTTCTGATAGCACTATCAATACCTTATGATATTTTACATGTAGACTTTGAATAAAACAAAATAAAACCTAGCGAGCAAAAATATGTAGGTGTGGATGAGGCAGGAAAAATTAACAGAGCATTAGGAGGATTATTGTTCTTTTTCGTCCAGGTACTAGTCACGTCGATGTTTTGACACCATCATGTGGAAGCATAGAAAAATCAACATCTGTACTTGACAAGAAAAAAAAAAAAAACAGCCTATGGGAGCATATTATTTAGGTTAAGGCGGGGGAAGAGAGTGTTTTTATCTCGCTTGCAGTAAATTTATGCAGCGTGCTAGGAGAAGTATTCTTCCTTTGTCATCCATTTACTTGAAAAGTATTGGATGTATCGATTTCTTTAACAAACCATGATAAAGCGTATAAAAATCTACGTATGTTCGTGAAATAACAATGTAATGTCTTTGATAAAAAAAAAGTCGTTGTTACATAGGCAGGAATATACATTAATGGTTACTGTGTGCACATGATAAAAGTGCAGCACGGGCGTGGGTACCCAGTAGCTTTTTGCGATTTACTCGGAAATTATGAGGTGCATGAAAAATCTTTTAATACCATGAGAGAGCCCATGATATTCTACACAAAACTATGAAATAAAACCACAACCTCTGGAAGAAAACTTATGCGCTAGAGCTCCCTGAAGAAATAATCAGTTACCAGTAGGAAATAATTTTTAGTTTTCAGCTATTTTCTTGTAAGCTAAAAATCGTATAAAAAATCCGCCAAGTTTATTAGCAAGGTGATGAAATTCTCTTTCTAAACATCTAATAACAATTTTCTGTATAATGGAAATCATTTGAACTATGATGTTGGGAAGTGAGATTGATGTTCCGAAATGTTTATTCCCACTGGCCTAATGTACTTCTATTCCTACTTTTTTTTTTTTTTTTTTAATCAGCTAGAACAAACATCAGCTGATAAGATGATGTAGGTTTCATGGCAATATATATATGTTTGGAAGGCGAAAATGAGGCGAGAATACATGTTTTCATAGGTACACGGGGAAGCGGGCGGAGAGGGAGTTGGAATAAAATCGTGATCCAGAAAACTTACTGAAAGTTACCTTGAGCGAGAGGGTATATATATATATATTGACATGCTAGAGTAACTTGTGCAATATGAACATTGAATGAGGCAGGTGTTACTTTATTTTCTTGCGTTTCGGCCAGAGGCCATATTCATTCCCTCCGAAGTGGGTCTCTGGCCAAAACGTAAGGGAATAAAGTGCTCCTGCCTCAATAGGTGTTTTCCTGCACCTGTTACACACGTAACCGGTATTCTGTCTCTCTCTTGCCAGACACCTTAATCCCGCAAGGGATGGCCACAGACAAATAGCCTCCATGTCGTCCTGTTCCCTGCCATTTCACTTCCCTCCCCCCCAGCTCACACCCCCCGCTTTAATATGTCTTTCCACTCCATCCCTCCATCTCATTCTCGGCCTCCCCCTACCCCTTGCCTCCTCCACCTCACTCACATACGCTCTTCTCTTTAATCTCTCGCTTTCCATCCTCTCCACATTACCAAATCAACTCAGTGTCTTTTGTTTCTCCTAACTCTTTCTATCACATCCACATCCACACTACAACGCTCCTTAGCTTCCCCATTTGTCAGTCTGTCTCTCCATGTAATTCCACAGGCTCCTCTCTAATACCTCTTTCCTGCTGCACTCGCTCTTGACGTGTGTCTTTCCAACATGGTCCAACCTTCACTTTCATAAGTTAGACTTTGTATCACAGTACCATCATGCTGTGACTTATAACTTACATGCTCACTTCCCTATTTCTTATCTCTGTTTTCAAAAAACCAGCAACCTTTTTTACTTGTTGTAGTCTTTCAAGCACTTCATCTTCCAAACTTCCATCTTTAGGCCTACTCATCACTCTAAACAAGTACTTAAATGCAGTCATATTTTCCATTTCGTGATCATCCAACCTAACTATACATTCAGTGACTTCATTTCTCTCGAAGGCCATAACTTTACTCCTCCCTATATTCACCTTTTGATTCCGTTTCTAACACTCTCCCAAACTCATTCACCAAGCGTTGCAGTTCCCCTTCATCTTCACTTAATAATACAGCATCACCTGCAAATGACAATACATGAAGTTTCCAAACACTGCCCTCTCTAATTAAGGCCACTCCAAAATCCACTGCCCTACCTTGTATCACTTTCATAACTCCACCATTATACACACTGAACAACAATAAGAAGAAGATACATCATTCGATTCAGTCCAGCAATCAGACAGACAAATTCACTCAGTTCACCTTAAACACACACTGCAGCCTTTGCCCCCTCATACATACTCTTAATGGTATTCAACAACATCCCATTTACTCCATATATTCTTAATATTTTTCATATCCTTTGTCCATCCACTCTGCCATATGCTTTCTCTAGCTCCTTGAAGGCCGTATACAACTTCTTCATTTTGCCTAGAAACTTTTCCACAAATGATCTGACAATGACTCTCTGATCTGATCAACACAACCTCTTCCCTTCCTAAAACCTCCCTCTTGTTCTCCAACTAATTCCTCTGTCATTTCCCTAACTCTCTCAATATGTAACGTACCATACACTTTGCCTATTACAATAGGAAGACAAGTGCCCTATCATTACCACACATTTTTTTTTCCTTTATATGGGGGAAAAAAATGTACATGACTTTCAATCCTCTCGGACTCTACCTACCTCCCAGGCCAATCTACATATCTTCCATATCCATTCTACTGTCTCTCCCCCATGCTTCAGCATTACACCACACACTCTATATTCCTGTTTTTTTTTCCAGGTTTACTGTCCTATATTAATGTCCGGTATAAGGCAAAATAAACACATTAATAGTGGATGTCCTGGTAATGCAACTGGAAATGCTTCAAGGTTCTTTTTTAAACAACGATATCCAAGCTAGTATCTACTTTATGAAAAACATTGTTAGCCTAAGATGTAATAGTGAAAGCCACCTCTTTCCAAAATTATTTAAATCCTCCCGAGCCTGCTATGTGCACATAATTTACTGAAAAAGTAAATTCGGCTGGATAAGTCACTCATGATTAGGGTATCAGCAAAAGTGACCCAAACAGTATATATCACCAGCAGTACAAAGTATGACTATTGATATTTGTCTGTTGAATTAGAAAGTTACTATAGCCACTCATTATTTTTTTTTTCCATTAAATATGGTGTGTTCTCAATTGTGGAGTCTCGGTCATGGCATGGTTTAAGCCCGGGTAACACGAATGCCAATCATTCTGAGGTGATAACAAGGAGATCCCTGATTGTGGTACACTATCAAACGGGAACCTCGATTAATGAAATAAGTTGGTTTTGGGGATTATCAAGTCCACTGTACAGTAAGATGATGGATAAGGAGGTTTGAAGGTGAGGGACATGTTAAGACAAGACCGAGATCTGGCCGCACTCGTGCCACGTCCCAAAAGACTATGAAAACCTCCTCACTGCTGTCACCCAGACACCCAGGTCAACAACAGTAGCTCTGACAATGGATGTAGACCGCTGTTGACAGCAGATCGTAGAGAACTGGTCAAAATTAATGGTAACCTTGACAGCGAGGATTATATCATTATCCTGGATGCCTCCCTGTTACTGTCTGTCTGCGCATATGCCGTCTCAGAGCCACAAAACACCACATTGGTGCAGGACGGGTCTCCCATCCATTCCAGCCGAGCAGTCACTCTGTGGTTCAGTCAGCACCTGGAAATTCAGGTATTAGACGCACCTCCAAAAGGATGTACTTGCAATTCCATCGAAAATCTTAGGTCAAGAAATGGGAGGTTCCACTGATGACTAAAGAAGCTGTACAGACAAAGGCAAGAGGAGTATGGGAGAGCATGTGACAGCGCCCAGACATTTGCACCAAGCTGGTCAACTCAATTCCAGCTGGACTGCAGGTGGTTATTGCTGCACATGGGGGATGAACAAGGTATTGAAACTGCTGAAAGAAGGCATTAGTTTCAGAGTAAATACAATGAGATATACGAAACATTGTATTTTCTTAACACCCTCTTGCAGGAATATACAAGTATTTACAATTCATGAAGTATTTTATTAATAAAGATTTTAATATGTATATTATGATTATGATGATAAAACAGGGAAGAGTAATCGGTTTAATTAATGAAAATAAACATATTCATAAAAAAAAAAAAAGACAATGGTATAAAATTTTCAATACACTGTAATGTAAGTATTGTCAACAACGAATGTTCGTCAGAACTCAGGTATATACATGTAAAGCCTGTGCGATGGGTGCTTTGCTTTGTGATCATGTAGTGCAGTAGGTTATATGTATAATAATTTTTCACGCTCTACCAGTGAATAATTTTGTATAATCCATACATGAGTCTTGTCCAGCCTAGATATCTCAGGAGCTAATCATATTATTTTTTATTAACATGTTTGTTAATTATATATAGTATATGCTTATGTTAAATAGATGCACATTAGCCTGCATATTATGTCATAATAAACCTTTATTCTTGTTCTCGTATTCTTTGTTTGCGAGACTTAGGGTTTGTGGAATGTGAACCTCACCATCAATCTCTCACCAACCCAATACAGCAGCCTGTCCGATCGACCACCCTATCTCCAACCCTGACTTCACCTTCCTGCCAGGCAATGAGGTGTCGAAACTTTGGATCGTGAGTGTACAAGTTGACAGACAAAGGCAAAGGGGTTTACCCAAGCAGGGTATAAGTACAGAAGCACAGCTCTTGAGCACAGCTTATGCATTATGTGCACATGAATGAGTGCACAGAGCTCAGTATACAGTTCAAATTTCCTTGTATCTAAATAAGTAAATAATAAAATTTGCATGCAGTTGCTTAAAAGTAATATTAGTAAGTGTCTGTATGTTCAGCTTTTCCATTTCCATTGTATTCTTTTTGCCAGTCCTTTGAAATTTTCTCCAGGCATTTTAAACCTGACAAGGTGTTACTTCTCGCTTTTTATTTCTTGTACGGCAAAAGACGATGGGTAAGGTTAAAATAAAACTCTGCTGCTGCGCTATCATTTTCTCATACTTAAATAACTCAGTGTTGTCTTATTATTTAGGCCCGACCGCCTCCAAGGAACAGTATGTTCTGGTCTGTTTATCTGTAAACTCTCTCTCTCTCTCTCTCTCTCTCTCTCTCTCTCTCTCCGCTGCAACAGCCCTATAATACATTCTGAGGCTTTCCTCGTAGGTCGAATGTAAAATCACAGATTATTCTGACGAAAGCCTGCAAACAGTCAAAAAAAAACAAAAAAAACAGAGACAATAACTCTGTTGAATATTGATTAACTAGGAAACGGGGAAATATGTTTATCGGAATACTGGGGGTAGCTCCAGTTTATGTTAATGGCGATGAAACTAAGAATAATAAGCATTAGGATAAGGGAATGAACATTTATTTTATCGGGACAGTGGCTTAAGCGAAAGAAGAAACAACAACAACAACAACAACAATAATAATAATAATAATAATAATAATCTATCTATCTAACTATTGCCAGACGCCTCAATCCCGTTTGGGGTGGCCACAAACAAATCGCCTCCAAGTCGCCCTGTCCCACGCCATTTCACTGCCCTGCTCCCAACTCACACCCCCCTCTCTCATATACCTCTCCACCCCATCCCTCCATCTCATCCTCGGCCTCCCCCTCCCTCTTCCCCCCTCCACCTCACTCACACTCTCTTCGTCAGTCTTTCACCCTCCATCCTCTCCACATGGCCAAACCACCTCAGTGTGTTCCTCATAACGCTTCCTATCACATCCACATCAACACCACAACGCTCCTTTATATCCTCATTCGTCAGCCTGTCTCTCGATGTGACTCCACAGGCACCTCTTAAATAACTCATTTCCACTGCTCTCACTCTTGACTTGTGTCCTTCCAATAACGTCCAAGCTTCACTTCCGTACGTTAGAGTTGGTATCACAATACTGTCATGTAGTAACTTTTTCACTTCCATGCTCACTTCCCTGTTTCTTATCACTGCTTTCAAAGAACCAGCAACCTATCTTCCCTGCTGTACCCTTTCAAGCACTTCACCCTCCAAACCTCCATCCTTACTCATCGCACTACCCAAGTACTTAAACGTGCTCACATTTTCTAATTCCTCACCATCCAACCTCGCTGTATATTCACTGACTTCACCTCTCTCAAAGACCATCACTTTACTCTTCCCTACATTCACCTTTAGATTCCGTTTCTTACACACTCTCCCAAACTCATCCATCAAGCCTTGCAGCTCCCCTTCGTCTTCACACAACAACACAGTATCATCTGCAAACAACAGTACAGGGAGTTTCCAAACACTATCCTCTCTCACCAGGGCCACTTCAACATCCACTACCCTACCTTGTACCTCTTTTATTACCCCATCCATGTACAGATTGAACAACCATGGAGACATGTCCATTTCTCCTATCTCTGAAATCTCCATTCTTGGAGATTTCAATGTTCACCACCACCTTTGGCTCTCCTCTCCTTTCACGGATCCACCTGGTGAACAAGCCTACATCTTTTCTATCCTTAATGACCTAGAGCAGCTTGTACAGCACTCTACCCGTATCCCTGACCGCCTTGGAGAGAGCTCCAACATACTTGACCTCTTCCTCACAACTAATCCTTCTGCTTACTCTGTTAATCTTTTCTCTCCGTTGGGCTCCTCCGATCACAACCTTATTACCTTAACCTGTCCTATCACTCTGGTACGGCCTGTGGACCCTCCAGGGAAACGTCGCCTGTGGCATTTTGGAGCCGTGGACTGGGAGGCCCTCAGGCAGTACTTCTTTGATTTTCCCTGGAATGATTATTGCTTCCATGGCCGTGAGCCATCTGAGTGTACCTTGCGCATTACGGAGGTTATTCTCTCGGGCATGGAAGCATACATTCCTTTCTCATATCCTTTGACTAACGCAAGAAAGCCTTGGTTTAATCACGCTTGTTCTAATGCTGTCCGCAACAAGGAGAAGGCCTACAAAAGGTACCGGAGCCAACCCACCCCTGAATCACATCATCTTTACGTTTCTGCCCGGAATCGTGCTAAGTCTGTTCTTCGCTCTACTAAAAATAATTTCATCCATACTAAATGCTCTCAACTCTCCAACTCAAATTCTTCCCGCTCCTTCTGGCACCTTGCCAAAAATCTTTCTAACAACTTTACCTCATCATCCTTCCCTCTTTTCTACTCTGATGGTTCTATAGCTATTTCTTCTACTGATAAAGCAGATCTCTTCGCACAGACTTTCTCCTCCAATTCCACCTTAGACGATTCCGGTGCTGTTCCTCCATCACTTCTCCCCTCTGACTTCCTCATGGCTGACATTAAAATTTCTTCAGTTGATATATTTTCTGCCATCACTGGCCTCAGTACTAACAAGGCATATGGGCCTGATGGGGTCCCTCCTGTTGTTCTCAAGAACTGTGTTTCTGTGCTGACACCCTGCCTAGGCAAACTCTTTCGCCTTTGTCTGTCAACTTGTACCTTTCCTTCTTGCTGGAAGTTTGCTCTCATTCAGCCAGTCCCAAAGAAGGGTGACCACTCCCAACCCTCCAACTATCGTCCAATTGCTTTAACGTCCTGTATTTCAAAAGTTTTCGAGTCAATTCTTAATAGAAAAATTTTAAGGCATCTTTCCTATCACAACCTTCTTTCCGATCGTCAGTATGGGTTCCGTCAGGGACGCTCCACTGGCGATCTTCTCACCTACCTTTCAGACTCCTGGTCATCCTCCTTTTGGGACTTTGGCGAAAACTTTGCCATTGCACTTGACATCTCAAAGGCTTTCGATCGAGTCTGGCATAAATCTTTAATTTCCAAACTGCCCTCCTACGGTTTCTATCCTTCTATCTGTGCCTTCATCGCTAGCTTCCTTTCTGGTCGTTCTATAGCCGCTGTTGTAGACGGCCATCGTTCTTCTCCTAGATCTATCAACAGTGGTGTTCCTCAGGGCTCTGTCCTATCACCAACTCTCTTCCTTTTATTCATCAATGACCTTCTAAGCTGTACATCTAACCCTATCCACTCATACGCTGATGACTCCACCCTTCACCTTTCCATTCGGTTCCCGCAACGCCCATCTCAACACTTACTTCAAGAAACAAGGGATGAGGCTATGGCACACCTAATGTCTGACTTGGCTCGTATCTCTGACTGGGGTAAAAATAATATGGTTGTCTTTAATGCATCTAAGACTCAGTTCTTACACCTATCAACCCGACAAAATCTTCCACAGGTATACCCATTAATGTTTAATAATATTCAGCTTAATCCTACATCATCCTTGAACATGCTTGGGGTTTTATTTACTCGGGACTTATCTTGGAAAGATCATATTACATCTCTTGTAAAATCTGCTTCCAAGAGATTGGGTGTGCTAAGCCGACTCCGCTCTTTCTTTACCCCTGCACAATTGTTAACTCTATACAGGGGTTTTATCTGCCCCTCTGTGGAGTACAACTCTCATGTGTGGGGAGGCTCCCCACATACAGCTTTTCTCAATAGGGTGGAGTCAAAGGCTTTTCGTCTCATTAACTCTCTTCCTCTTACTGACTCCCTTCAACCTCTGTCTCATCGCCGCACTGTTGCATCTTTATCTCTTTTCTATCGCTACTTTAATGGTCACTGCTCCTCTGAACTGTCTGCTTGCATTCCTCCACCTCTACGACGGGCGCGTAGCACCCGTCTGGCAACAAACTCTCATCCCTTTTCTGTCCAACTCTCTAATGCAAGACTTAACCGTTACTCCCAGTCTTTCAGGTCAGCTCTGGAACTGTCTCCCTCTATCTGTATTTCCTGCTGCCTATGATCTCCAGTCTTTCAAACGCAGTGTGTCCAGGCATCTCAAAATGATCGGATCTTGAATTTGGCTCTCTATTGTATTTTGTTTTTCTCTTGGAGGGAACTGTTTACTGCGGGCTCATGGCCTTTGGTTCCTTCTTCCTCGCATAAAAAAAAAAAAATGACACATCCCTGTTTCAACCCAACTTTCAAAGAGAAAAATTCACTTAGTTCACCATCCACACGCTCTGCAGCCTTCGCACCATCATACATACTCTTCACAGCATTCAACAATTTCCCATCTACTCCATATATTCTTAACACTTTCCACAATCCTTGTCTATCCATCCTGCCATATGCTTTCTCCAAATCCATGAATGCCGCATACAACTTCTTTCCCTTCTCTAGAAACTTTTCCACTAAGGATCTAAGAATGAATATCTGATCTACACAACTCTTCCCTTCCTAAAGCCTCCCTGTTCTTCTCCAACTAATTTTTCTGTTCTTTCTCTAACTCTGTCAATAAGTATCCTACCATACACTTTTCCTATTATACTAAGAAGACAAATGCCCATATGATTACCACACACTTCTTTTTCCCCTTTTCCTTTGTACAAGGGAATAATTATACCTGACTTCCAATCCTCCGGGACTCTACCTTCCTCCCAGGCCAATATGCACATCTTCCACATCCATTCTACTACTATCTCTCCTCCATGCTTCAGCATTTCACCACACACTCCATCAATTCCTGGGGCTTTCCCCGATTTAACTTTCTTCATTGCTTCCACGACTTCTATCCTACTGATTTCTTCCTGTCTTCTCACCTCCCTCCTTCTCCCAGCCATTCTCCAGCCACTTATACTCACATTACTTCCATCCTCTACGTTCAACAATTCCTTAAAGTGTTCTTTCCATTTGCTCACTTTTTCTCCCTTCTCCACTAGTAATCTACCATTTTTATCTTTCACTCCCCTGCTAACTTCACTTCCACCCTGTCTTACTCTTTCCACCTCTTTCCAGAACATTTTCTTACAGTCCCTCCACTTTACACTCAAATTCCTTCCAAATTCCTCATCCACTCTCTTCTTACTCTCTCTTACTAATCTTTTCACCTCGCTCTTTCTTTCTACATATAACTCTCTCTTCCCCCTCTCAACTTCTTCCACACCCCTATTTCTCATCCATTCATTGTATGCTTTCTTCTTTTGTGCCACAGCCTGTTTCACCTCTTCATTCCACCACGCTGTTCCTTGCACCCCCCTCCATCTTCTCTTCCTTCCACACACCACATCACATGCTGCACATATTTCTCCTGTAAATATCCTACACACACACCTTCCACGTCTCCCATCTGCTCCAATTCATATTTGGCCAATTGTTCCTCCACTTCTCTCTTATATTCTGCCTTTTTCTCATCCTCTTGTAACCTTGCCACTCTCCTTGCAACTACTCCTTCCTTTCGTCTTTCCCTTCTTCTATTCCTCCATCTTACTTGAATTCTAATTCTGTCCACCACCAAGTAGTGGTCAGAAAGTCCACTCCCCCAACCTCTATAAACTCTTGCATCCATTACACATCTTCGCATCCTTTCATTCACACTCACATAATCAGTCATTGCCTTCCTTTCATTCAGTTCACCACCCACCCTTCTCATCACTCGCCATGTATACCTGTGGATCATTTTATGCCTGAAGAGGGTATTGGCTATCACCAACCCCCTCCCAGCACAAATGTCCACTAACGCACTCCTATTCTCATCTATCTCAGCAGGCACACCCCACTCACCAACTATTCCATCCACCTTCACATTCCCAACTTTACCATTCATATGACCAATCAAAAACACTCTCTCATTCCTTCCAAACTTTTCCATGCACAGTTCTACATTTGTCCAGAACTATCTTGCGTTTTCGCATACACACACACAATCGCCCACAATTGTATTCCAACTTTCAACTTTACCCACACAATCCTTGACCCAACTGATCCATACTGTCTTATGCTCCTCTTCCATCTTTTACTCACAACTATACATACTCTTTCCTTTGCCTTCTCATTCTCATCTACTCCTGCACATATACCCCATCCATACTCCCATTCTGTCACACTTTCTCCTCTCCATTTTGTTTCAGTTTTTCCACATACATCCATTTTCACACCCTCAAGCACATGGACAATCTCTCTCTCTTTCACCTCATCATTCACTCCCCTTACATTCCACGTTCCGATAACCATGTCCTTTGTCCGGTCCTTGGTCATCATTGTTTGGTCAGTCCTTGTCCGAGGGTTATTGTTTGTTTTTTTAGTTAGTTGTTTTCTGGGGAGGGGCACTAATCCTCCGCCAATCCTTTTAGTCGCCTTTTATGACAAGCAGGGATACTGGGGGAGTATTCTTGAAAAAAAAACCCTACCCCCAGGGGTAAAATAATAATAATAATAATAATAATAAGAGAAATAGGGGCGTGGAAGAAGTTGAGAGGCGGAAGAGAGACTTATATGTAGAAAGGAAGAGAGGTGAAAAGATTAGTGAGAGAGAGTAAGATGAGAGTGGATGAGGAATTTGGAAGGACTTTGAGTGTAAAGTGGAGACTGTAAGAAAATGTTCTGGAAGGAGGTGAAGAGAGTAAGACAGGGTGGCAGTGAAGTTAGTAGTGGAGTGAAAGTTAAAAATGGTAGATTACTAGTGGAGAAGGGAGAAAAAGTGAGCAGATGAAGAGATCACTTTAAGGAATTGTTGAACACAGAGAATGGATGTAATGCAAGTATAAGTGGCTGGGGAATGGCTGGGAGAACGAGGGAGGTGAGAAGATAGGAAGATATCAGTAGGATGGAAGTTGTGGAAGCAATGAAGAAAGTCAAAGTGGGGAAAGCCCCAGGAATTGATGGAGTGTGTGGTGAAATGCTGAAGCATGGGGGAGAGATAGTAGTAGAATGGATGTGGAAGATGTGCAGATTGGCCTGGGAGGAAGGTAGAGTCCCGGAGGATTTGAAGTCAGGTATAATTATTCCCTTGTACAAAGGAAAAGGGGAAAAAGAAGTATGTGGTAATCATAGGACCATTTGTCTTCTTAGTGTAATAGGAGAAGTGTATGGTAGGATACTTACTGACAGAGTTAGGAAAATAACAGAGGAATTAGTTGGAGAAGAACAGCGAGGATTTAGGAAGGGAAGAGATTGTGTAGTTCAGATATTCATTCTTAGATCTTTAGTGGAAAAGTTTCTAGAGAAGTGAAAGAAGTGTTATGCGGCCTTCATGGATTTGGAGAAAGCATATGACAGGGTGGATAGACAAGGATTGTGGAAAGTATTAAGAATATACGGAGTAGATGGGAAGTTGTTGAATGCTGTGACGAGTATGTATGATGGTGCTAAGGCTGCAGTGCGTGTGGATGGTGAACTGAGTGAATTTTTCTCATTCAAAATTGGGTTGAAACATGGATGTATCATGTCTCCATGGTTGTTCAATCTGTATATGGATGAGGTAATAAAAGAGATACAAGGTAGGGGAGTGGATGTTGGAGTGGCCCTAGTGAGAGAGGGTAGTGTTTGGAAACTCCCTGTACTGTCGTTTGCAGATGATTCTGTGTTGATAAGTGAAGACGAAGGGGAGCTGCAAGGCGTGCTGGATGAGTTTGGAAGAGTGTGTAAGAAATGGAATCTAAAGGAGAATGTAGGGAAGAGTAAAGTGATTGTCTTGGAGAGAGGTGAAGTTAGTGAATGTACAGTGAGGTATTTTATGGTGAGGAAATGGAAAATATGAGTACGTTTAAGTACTTGGGTAGTGTGATGAGTAAGGATGGAAGTTTGGAGGGTGAAGTGCTTGAAAGGGTACAACAAGGAAGAAAGGTTGCTGGTTCCTTGAATTCAGTGATAAGAAACAGGGAAGCGATCTTGGAAGTGGAAAAGTTACTACATGACAGTATTGTGATACCAACTCTACCGTATGGAAGTGAAGCTTGGACGTTGTTGGAAGAACACAAGTCAAGAGTGAGAGCAGTGGAAATGAGTTATTTAAGAGGAGCCTGTGGAGTCACATGGAGAGACAGGCTGACAAATAAGGATATAAAGGAGCGTTGGTGTGGATGTGGATGTGATAGGATGCGTTAGGAGGAACACACTGAGGTGATTTCGCCAAGTGGAGAGGATGGAGGGTGAGAGACTGATGAGAAGAGTGTATGTGAGAGAGATGGAAGGGGGGAGAGAGAGGGGAAGACCGAGGATGAGATGAAGGGATGGAGTGGAGAGGTATATGAGAGAGGGGTGTGTGAGTTGGGAGCAGGGCAGTGAAATGGCAGGGGACAGGACGACGTGGAGGCGATTTTTATTGCCACTCCATGCGCGATTGGGGCATCTGGCAATAAGTAGATAGACAGATAATAATAATAACAACAACACTTGTCCGCAAGCTTCTAACTTTTTCTTTTGTCCCACGAACTAAAATAAGTGGATCTTACAATACCTTTTACACTGAATTCGAATCTGTTTTTAGAATTTTTCTATCAGGCATAGTTTTTAAGTGACGATGCAATTAACTTTCAGAATAAGTGTGTATTATTCATAAGTAAGGCTAGTTCTACACTAAAAAAAAAAAAAAAAAATCTAAACTGTAGAAATGTATGATTTCTGCAATATTTGGCCTCAGAAACATCTCTCCTTAGCGTCCAGCAATAATCTGCCAACATAGAGGGACTCCACTTTCCTTAGTACTGCTTTTCCATTTCCTAAATGTTCTGGAGAATTTTTTTTGCCTTGCACATCACTGACTGCCCCCAGATTTTCCAGGAACAAGTCTATGTGCGAGTGCAAAAAGTGGATTTTTAGACTCATATTGCACCCCAGAATTTTAATGAAGTCAATAGATCTGTTACAGCATCACAGTAGTTTTCTGAACTGTGATTCCCTCTCCCCCAGAAAAAAAAATCTTTCCAAACTCTCTTAAATGACAGCCATGCAGTATTTTCAAATTCATTTAGCATGTCATTGAGCTTTTCATCTTAGCAGTTCCCTGATCTATGGTCCTACAAAAATACCCTCCTTGATTTTTGCACCACAGATTCTGGGGAATTCATTCCTCAGATATGTGATTCCATGGCCAGTTTTATCTGTACCTTTGACAATGTTCTTCATCAACCCAAGATTAATGTGCAAAGGAGGCAGATAAATTTTCTCAGGATCAGAATGAGGAAGATTGATGACATTCTTCGTCTCTGTAGTCGGTGAAGTTCGTTTTGGCCACACTTTCATTACATAATGATTTTTCTTGTCCCGACTGTCACACTCACGGAGTTAACAAAAGAAGTTTGTGTAAGCAAGTTGCATTCGGAGTTAAAGTGCCACAATCTTTAGGTCACCACATACATACCACTTAAACTTCCCACACTTGATTTCTATTTTTTTTTTTTTTTAAGAAGCTTCATGTATTACACGATTCCTTCATGTTAGCTGCATGAGCCGGAGGAACGGAGGGGAACTTATTTCAATTGTGGATTTGAACCACTTTCAAGCTTGCTTTTGATGATTCAATAAACAAGCCCCACTCATCTTTGTTATATCTGTGGCCAAGTGCCTCTATAACAGAACGAACATCACTGGAGAACACCAGACCATCTTCAGGGGAGAAAAAGTATTTGAAAACGTCATGGCGATCACGATCAAAACAAAGTCTAATTTATTTCTGGAGAAGATTCCAGCCCTTTAACCCGCTGCGTCCCATTGACGTACATATATATATATATATATATATATATATATATATATATATATATATATATGTCCACACGTTTTGTCACTGTCAGTCCCATTGATGTAAAAAAACGACATCAATTGCAAGGTCCCTAATTTGCACAATTTTCAATTTTTGCGCATGATTTTTGGTACGTATGCATGGGACACCTTCCTCTACAAGATGCCAGGCAGGCACAATGCCTTACCCTGCATGACCTCCACCATCCCCGCACGCCATTGTCTCGGCAATTCACTTGTTACAAGTGACCTGGCCAGTAAAGACATGTTGTGCCATGGGATGAAATTCAAGGCCAGAGTGATTCCCCAATCTATGACAATGTGGAGGACAAAGTTTACGTAGCATTAGAGGAAGAAACGGTCAGAAATGATGATCAGGTAATGTCGCCAAAAAATGTCAGGTGTGTTGATGTGTTTGGTGACTGAAACAACGCTTATATTGCCTATATTATTGTGTGAAAAAACATTATACTCTCGTATTACATATAAATTCGTACCAAATAAAAAAATAAATACCGTTTATGAGTGGTGTGGAATAGTTACCCTCCCATAGAACTCGTTTTCTTTGGAGCCAACCTGACAGAAAACCCACTAAGGTAACGGGTACTGCCACCAGTATTGACTATTTTAAACCTCAGGTGAGCGATTTCTCCATGAATTTTCGATGTTTTCAGAGGTTTGAGCCCCCCCCCCAAAAAAAAATCCAAAATTGGTCAGAATTGGAGGGAGTCAGTGGTGAAAAATCGGTCAGCATGGGGCGGGTTAACCTGGAACCCAAAAGCTTGGCTTGCCTCTATCACAAATTTAAATCACAGAGGAGATCATTAACCCGTCACGTCCCGAGCATTTCGCACCTCCAACACCCCCCAATCCCGAGGTATTTTCGATTTTTTTTTTTTTTTGGCTAAAACCTCTGCTTTTGGTGAGAAACATCGAAATTTCATAGAGAAATAGCTCACCTGAGGTTTAAAATACTCGATCCAGGTAGCAGTGCCTCCTTACCTGACTGGGTTTTCTAAGAGGCTGGCACCAAAGAAAACGAGTTCTATAGGAGGGTAACTATTTCACACCACTCATAAACGGTATTTATTTATTTACTTGGTACGAATTTATACGTAGTACGAGAGTATATTGGTTTTCAAACAGTAATATAGGCATTATAAGCATTGTTTCACTCACTAACTCATCACCATACCTGACCTTCTTTTGCCACATTACCTGATCATCATTTCTGACTGTTTCTTCCTCTAATGCTATGTAAACTTTGTCCTCCACATTGTCATCAACTGGGGAATCACTCTGGCCCGCGATGTCTTTATTGGCCAGGTCACTGGTAACAGGGAGGCGTGGCTCAATCGGTAGAGAGTTGGCCTGCAGTTCTAACGGACCCAGGTTCAAATCCCGGCTGGGGCAGGGAACAGTTTAAGGATTTGAATTTCATTAAATAAGGCTTTACTGATCTACCAGAAGACCCACCGACATGTCGTAAAAATACCTCCGCTAATACCAATACACCAGTCCTGTATGAGACAGCCCTAGCATGTATTCAATATGGACGGTGGATGTTAATGATGAAGTGGTGACATGTAGAGGTGTATGGTATGTAGGAGGACTGTTGGGTCTTGATAGCAGGCTGTGAAGCCTATGCCCAGAGTCGAGCACATAAAAAAAAAAAAAAAAAAAGGTGAATTGCCAAGACAAAGGCATGCCGGGGGAAGGGAGGTTATGCGGTGTAAGGCATTGTCCCTGCTTGGCATCTTGTAGAGGAATAGGGGAAGGTGTCCCGTGTATACGTACGAAAAATCACGCTTGCAAAAATTGAAAATTGTGCAAATTAGGGACCTTGCAATTGCACGACGTACCAGTACGTTGTCAGGACTGGCAAATTCAAAATGTTGCAACATACCCACACGTTGACGGGACATCTCGGGTTAAGATCTCCTTGACTCAGCAAATCTGGTTCACTTGAAGAACAGTTTACTTTTAAGTTTTGGATCTATATTGTACTCTACTTGGTTTACTATCTCATCACCAGGCTCATTGTCACTCAGTGTCATGTTTCTTGGAGGCTCTGGCACAGGTAGTTCCTGACTGAGAAGTACTGGCCTCACAGCAGATTAGGATGTCTAAGAGTATGCTTGGATTTTGATATTATGCCATACCATTTATATTTGTCAGGCAAATGTGGCAATCCAAAGCTCAACTTTGGGTTTCCTCCAGACCATAGGAATGGCATAAGGCATACGGCGTGAACCTTTTGCTCATGCTGTAAGAAGCCTGACACATGTAACAAAGCAAATATGGAGGAACTTATTTTTATCCTGGTCACAGTCTTTACAACCAAAGTAATGGTCATAGCATTTTTTAATGAGGGATGTTAACCCCTACACCGCGGGCATGTTTACCGATGTTTTGCGTGTGCCGCGGGGTTATTCGGGCTCCGAGAGACTCTCAAAAAATATTTGCCAAAAATCAGTTATTAGTCCTAGAATATTAAAATTATATATGCTTATGGCACATACCTTCAGCTTTCTCCTGGAATGTTTATAGAGCCTTTGTCCGTTACCGTAGGACTTGTGGAGACCTCTGAAATTGGGTAACGAAGTCTCCACTTTACACTTCCCGACAACCCGTAATATGATTACCACAGCCAGATATTAACACTATAAACACTACTCTATGATTTTCAAGTAGTTTGGGATCCATACTCCAAAAAAAAAAACACTGTGAAAGCAATGAAAATTATGAGTGCGTCTGACCGCCGCACTTGCGCTAGTTCGCTCTTGGTACTCTGTCATTTATTATTCATAAAACCCCTCACACTTTATATTTCTATTACTATATAACACTTATATATATCTACAGTCTTTATCCATAAGTTTCCTTCAGTAGTATTAGTTTATTGTCACTGTAGGGATTCAATTTCTTTCAGTAAAATACGTAGCATTCACTTTCTCGTCCTGTATACTAGCATTGAGAGTGAATGTCACTTTCATCTTCACTCTCATAACTCATAGTATTCAGACATGCTATAGTGAAACTTTCACTTTCATTACTCCTAGGGTATATACTCGTATTCTTATAATACTACTCATTTACATTTCTATTTACGTTCTCTATTTTATTTACGTTATTTACATTTCTATTTTATTTACACTGTGTTATGCACTCTCACTTGAAGTAACTTATAAAACTATTTTCCATTGTTCACGTATATTTACATTCATTACTTTCACTTGCTGTTTACACATTATTTACACATTATTTACAATTCCACTTGCACTGTTTTACTCAATAGAAAGATCGTAGTCACTCTTTTATCAATTGTCAGCCCTTTACCTCTTTCCACACGAGGTTTAGTAGGGGGTAAAGGTCACAGGGCCCTTTGCATGGGGGTGAAAAAGGCCCTGAAGTCAGGAAGAGGATGAGCCGTACCTCCTCTTCGGAAGATGAGAGAGAACTGATAAAGGAGGGCCGGCCCGGGTAGAGGCCTACTTAGGGGATATTCAGTACTACCAACGTAGCTCTTGAAACAGCTATGTATTTCACTGAATTGATTGGCAGGAAATCTAGACAATACATTATAAATTAGGTAGTTCCAGGTGAATGTAAATATCACTTAGGCTTCTCCCTTCCCTCCTTATATGTATATTTATTACGAAAATAGATTATATGGCATATTTCAAGGGGAAAAAAACAGCGAAAATTAGCGAACGAGTGCCCCTGAGGTGTTGTCAGGTGATAATTAGCCAATTCCAGGTGTATGGCACTCTCACTTACCTTATTTCTTTCTTGTATATATTATTTGGTATAAGAATAGGACACAGGGCTTATTTCAATGGATGAAATCAGTGAAAAATTCCAGTGAAGATTTACTTAGCGTAGCACGGCCGGGCAGGCGAGAGGATAGGGTAATGGAGGGGGGGTAGGGAGGGGAGTCAAGAACGGGGAGAAATGGCTAAATTGTCAACAATGGATGGGAGTACAGATGAGATTAGGAGTGCTGACTAGTGTTGGACATTGGCAGTACTGATAGATGATACAAGCCCCCACTTGGAAGCCCAGGTAAATTCAAAATAACACAGAATCACAAAAGTGACGCCCCGCGGTATGATCCCTTGCTCCCAAGCGTCACGAAAGTGACGCCCTGCGGTTAAGGGGTTAAAGAACGTTTTTGCGATATGAAAATTCACAGCAGATGTAATTGAAAGAAATCGGACTATTTACATTTTCTCGGCATTATAAGGATGGATGGGGTATCAGCACAACATTTGAATTCACAAGAACACAATCTGTCAACAGAGTGGAAAATACACTGTTTATACACTGAGTTTTAGCTTGCAACTGACAGAGAACTGCTACTCAGGAGTGGACACTGTTTCAATGTCCCAGAATGTCCAGTCATGTTCCTGCAGGCCCATGGTTACTCGTTTATCTAGGCTTGTTCTTTCAAAAAGGAGCTATTGTACTTCACAGTGAAAGTAACTGTGTTTGTTATCTTTTTGTTTCAAATGCACCATAGAACACTGGTACATACATACTTTACGGAATGTAATGATATGCGAGCATGCTGGAATATATATATATATATATATATATATATATATATATATATATATATATGTATACAAATAGATAGATAGATAGATAGATATAGGCTATACAGAAATTCTGAAAACATATTTAGATTCAGTATGCAAAACTTTATAAGAAACATTATTTTCCGTGGGACAAAATCTTTGTTGATTAGTGTAATAATAATAATAATCTATCTATCTATCTATATACCTAGGCTGCTTCCCCCAAGGAAAGGGAGGTAGCCGAGACAGGACGACTCACTCTCCATTTACTCATCCATTCAAACACATTCATTCGCATCTTAGCTCCAAAGGGGAGAACGGACAGATCCTCACTGCATCACAGCCCACAAGGGTCAACTGCGTAATGCAATCAGTGACATCCGCAGCAGGGCCCGACAGCAGAACTGGTTTACCCCTGCCACATCATAACAGACCCATCCCCTTACCCGCACCTGACCTGACTAGCTGATCAGACCAAATGCGGGAGAATATCCCCTCAGGGCTACGTCATCACTTATTCATTCACAATTTCTCTCCATTTATTTCTGTCACGCACAGCCACTCTTCCTTGCTCAACAGACATCCCTCTCGCATCCAGCGCTCTCTTCACACTGTCCATCCATCCTATTCGTGGTCTTCCTCTCAGCCTTACACCTCTCACATCAGATCTAGTTATCTTTTTCACCAATTGCTCATTATCCATTCTCTCCATATGCCCAAATAATAATAATAATAATAATAATAATAATAATAATCATAATTATTATTATTATTATTATTATTATTATTTTAAGAGCAAGACCAAGAGAACAAGAAGAAGGAGGAAGAGAAGGAGGAATAGGGGGAGGAGGGGGAAGAGGAATAGGAAACAGTAGAAAAAGAAGAAGAAGAGAAGAAGAAGAGCAGAAGAAGAAGAGATGAAGAAGAATAAAAGAACGAGGAATAGCAAGAAGAAAATAACAAAATAATAAGAAATAGAATAAGAATAAGAAGGAAAGCGAAAACGAAAACGATTGGGAAACAACAACGAGAACAAAAATAATAGAACAAGAATAAGAACAAAATTATGAATAGGAATAAGATTATGAATAAGAATATGAATAAGGATAAGCATATGATTAAAGATAAGAGTATGATTAAATATAAGAATATGAATAAAATTATTAATATGAATATGATTATGATTAAGAATAAGAACAAGAATGTGGACAAGAATATGGACAAGACAATGAACAAGAATAAGGACATGAATAAAATTATTATCAAGAATAAAAATATCAACAGGAGTAAGAACATTGATAGGAATAAGAATAGCAATAAGAATATGAACAAGAATAAGAGTACGAACTAGAATAAGAGCAAGAAGAATAATAAGAACAAGAATAACAATAAATAAGAACAATAATAAAAATAGGAATATGAACAAGAATAAAGACAAGAAAAATAATAAACTGATAGGCGATGATGGCCAGCTTAAAACTGGCCTATCGAATTTTAGCCGCTGCTGTTCAGCCTGTACAAAGGAGAACCTTTATCTGGTTAGAGTCTGAAAATACCATATCTCGCCTCTCTTTGGACACAGAGTAAACCACCCAGACCCAGATAACAGAAAAAACTCGATACTTGCATGAAAAACATAAAAGTGTGGAGGGAAAATCATATTTGTAAATGAAACCTCTCATATTTTGTACTGATTATTTTCACAATACACATATCTAGCCATTTCAAACCACATCGGCAGCACTGATTTTTTTTTTTTTTTTTTTTTTTGGGGGGGGGGATGTGGCTATTTCTTATTTTAATGATCTTTCTCTCCTCTGTATAGTTATCACCAGCATGTACTCAGTCATTTTGATAAATATTTAGTACTTCAGCGCTAGGCACAGGATGGGTTTAGCAAGCTAGAAATTGCATTGCCAGATGTGCCAGACGTTTCTTTTCAATTTGTTACGAATATTTAAAAAAAAAAAAAAAAATCTAAATTTCAAAAAATATGTGCCTGGGCCGGCCACTGGGTCCCGACAATTTCCGGACCCACGGCCACGAAGGGGCTAAGGGGCCCGTTGCTAGGTAACAAGTAGTTGCCTATCATCCAAAACCTTGCGGAGACAACTGGGTCATAGGCTGGTCATGGTGTCCAGGTTTGTTCTGCATCGGTTAATTCTGAAGGGTAGAAGTGCTTGCCACAATATTAAACATGACTGCTAGGGTTGCTGAGGCCAGTATTCGCAGGGTTGCCACTCGAAAACTAGAGTGAGGAGAAGAATGGATTGAACATTTCCCATAGCGAATGACCTCAAGATTATGCCTAAAGAAGTCAGAGTGTTTTACACCCATTAGTAATGCTTATACAACTCAAAACGTGAAGAGTAGGGAAAAGGCGTTTTTTCGACCGTTGTTAGGCAACGAGTAGTTGCCTAGCAACCAAAACCTTGCGGACACAACTAGGCCATGGTCACTGTGTCCAGGTTTGGAAGGAATCGGTTAATTGGAAAGGGTAGAAGTGCCTGCCACGATGAAACAACACTACAAGAATGAAAAAAGAAAACATAACTAACTAAAAGGTCAGCATGGAGCTGGCCAATAACTACACAGATAAGTACAAAAAATAATGATAATAATGATAAGAACAATATTAAGAGTAAGAATAAGAGTAAGAACATGAATAAGGCTAAGAACAGAAATGAGAAAAAGTTTAAGAACGCGAATAAGAATAAGAACAATAACGATATGAATAAGGAAAAAATAAGTATAAAAATTTTAATAAGAATAAGAATATTAATATCTCTATCACGAAGAATCTAAAAACGATACGGAAGAGGAAAAAGTGGAAGAAGGAAGTAAATAAGATAAGGAAGAAGAAAAAAAGGAAGAAGAAAGGAAGAAAAAGAAAAAGAAAGGTGAAGAACAAGAAGAAATAGAAGTAGAAGATGAGGAGGAAAGGGATGAAGAAGGAAAACAAGAAACAAGGAGGATTCGACAATGGTACAGAACCCATGAAAGCTGATAAACTTTTTTTTTTTTTTTTTTAATGCGAGGAAGAAGGAACCAAAGGCCATGAGCCCGCAGTAACAGTTCCCTCCAAGAGAAAAACAAAATACAATAGAGAGCCAAATTCAAGATCTGATCATTTTGAGATGCCTGGACACACTGCGTTTGAAAGACTGGAGATCATAGGCAGCAGGAAATACAGACAGAGGGAGACAGTTCCAGAGCTGACCTGTTGCATAAATGAAAGACTGGGAGTAACGGTTAACTCTTGCATTAGAGAGCTGGACAGAAAAAGGATGAGAGTTTGTTGCCAGACGGGTGCTACGCGCCCATCATAGAGGTGGAGGAATGCAAGCAGACAGTTCAGAGGAGCAGTGACCATTAAAGTAGTGATAGAAAAGAGATAAAGATGCAACAGTGCGGCGAAGAGACAGAGGTTGAAGGGAGTCAGTAACAGGAGGAGAGTTAATGAGACGAAAAGCCTTTGACTCCACCCTATTGAGAAGAGCTGTATGAGGGGAGCCTCCCCACACATGAGAGTTGTACTCCACACAGGGGTGGATAAAACCCCTGAATAGAGTCAACAATTGCGCAGGGGTAAAGAAAGAGCGGAGTCGGCTTAGCACACCCAATCTCTTGGAAGCAGATTTTACAAGAGATGTAATATGATCTTTCCAAGATAAGTCCCGAGTAAATGAAACCCCCAGCATGTTCAAGGATGATGCAGGATTAAGCTGAATATTATTAAACATTAGTGGGTATACCCGTGGAAGATTTTGTCGGGTTGAAAGGTGCAAGAACTGAGTCTTAGCTGCATTAAAGACAACCATATTATTTTTACCCCAGTCAGAGATACGAGCCAAGTCAGACATTAGGTGTGCCATAGCCTCATCCCTTGTTTGTTGAAGTAACTGTTGAGATGGGCGTTGCAGGAACCGAATGGAGAGGTGAAGGGTGGAGTCATCAGCGTATGAGTGGATAGGGTTAGATGTACAGCTTAGAAGATCATTGATGAATAAAAGGAAGAGAGTTGGTGATAGGACAGAGCCCTGAGGAACACCACTGTTGATAGATCTAGGAGAAGAACGATGGCCGTCTACAACAGCAGCTATAGAACGACCAGAAAGGAAGCTAGCGATGAAGGCACAGATAGAAGGATAGAAACCGTAGGAAGGCAGTTTGGAAATTAAAGATTTATGCCAGACTCGATCGAAAGCCTTTGAGATGTCAAGTGCAATGGCAAAGCTCTTGCCAAAGTCCCGAAAGGAGGATGACCAGGAGTCTGAAAGGTAGGTGAGAAGATCGCCAGTGGAGCGTCCCTGACGGAACCCATACTGACGTCGGAAAGAAGGTTGTGATAGGAAAGATGCCTTAAAATTTTTCTATTAAGAATTGACTCGAAAACTTTTGAAATACAGGACGTTAAAGCAATTGGACGATAGTTGGAGGGTTGGGAGTGGTCACCCTTCTTTGGGACTGGCTGAATGAGAGCAAACTTCCAGCAAGAAGGAAAGGAACAAGTTGACAGACAAAGACGAAAGAGTTTGCCTAGGCAGGGTGTAAGCACAGAAGCACAGTTCCCGAGAACAACAGGAGGGACCCCATCAGGCCCATATGCCTTGTTAGTACTGAGGCCAGTGATGGCAGAAAATGCATCAACTGAAGAAATTTTAATGTCAGCCATGAGGAAGTCAGAGGGGGGAAGTGATGGAGGAACAGCACCGGAATCGTCTAAGGTAGAATTGGAGGAGAAAGTCTGTGCGAAGAGATCTGCTTTATCAGTAGAAGAAATAGCTACAGAACCATCAGAGTAGAAAAGAGGAGGGAAGGATGATGAGGTAAAGTTGTTAGAAAGATTTTTGGCAAGATGCCAGAAGGAGCGGGAGGAATTCGAGTTGGAGAGTTGAGAGCATTTAGTATGGATGAAATTATTTTTAGTAGAGCGAAGAACAGACTTAGCACGATTCCGGGCAGAAACGTAAAGATGACGTGATTCAGGGGTGGGTTGGCTCCGGTACCTTTTGTAGGCCTTCTCCTTGTTGCGGACAGCATTAGAACAAGCGTGATTAAACCAAGGCTTTCTTGCGTTAGTCAAAGGATATGAGAAAGGAATGTATGCTTCCATGCCCGAGAGAATAACCTCCGTAATGCGCAAGGCACACTCAGATGGCTCACGGCCATGGAAGCAATAATCATTCCAGGGAAAATCAAAGAAGTACTGCCTGAGGGCCTCCCAGTCTGCGGCTCCAAAATGCCACAGACGACGTTTCCCTGGAGGGTCCACAGGCCGTACCGGAGTGATAGGACAGGTTAAGGTAATAAGGTTGTGATCGGAGGAGCCCAACGGAGAGAAAAGATTAACAGAGTAAGCAGAAGGATTAGTTGTGAGGAAGAGGTCAAGTATGTTGGAGCTCTCTCCAAGGCGGTTAGGGGTACGGGTAGGGTGCTGTACAAGCTGCTCTAGGTCATTAA
>NC_136972.1:10150390-10262890 GCF_032717465.1 Coenobita brevimanus | reverse complement strand
AGGCAGCAGGAGGCCACCACTATCAGTTCACTGTCGTCTTTCAAGGTGAAAGTATGTCGGATTCGCTCCTGCTAACTTCCGCCGCTTTATAGCCCTCGTGTGGAAAGAGGTAAAGGCCTGACAATTGAAAGAGAGTGACTACGATCTTTCTGTTCAGTAAAGCAGTGCAAGTGGAATTGTAAATAATGTGAAAATAATGTGTAAACAGCAAGTGAATGCAATGAATGTAAATATAAATGAACAGTGGAAAATAGTTTTATAAGTTAATTCAAGTGACAGTGCATAACACAGTGTAAATAAAATACAAATGTAAATAATGTATATAAAATAGAGAACGTAAATAGAAATGTAAATGAATAGTATTATAAGAATACGAGTATATATACTAGGAGTAATGAAAGTGAAAGTTTCACTCTAGAATGTATGAATACTATGAGTTATGAGAGTGAAGGTGAAAGTGACATTCACTCTCAATGCTAGTATACAGGATGAGAAAGTGAATGCTACGTATTTTACTGAAAGAAATTGAATCCCAACAGTGACAATAAACTACTATTTCTGAAGGAAACTTATGGATAAAGACTGTAGATATATATAAGCGTTATATAGTAATAGAAATATAAACTGTGAGTGTTTTTATGAATAATAAATGACACCACCAGCGGCGAACGATCGGAAGTGGGATGGTCATACGCCCTCAAAATTTTCATTGCTTTCACAGTGTTTTTTTTTTTTTTGAGTATGGATTCCGAACTATCTGAGAATCATAGAATAGTGATTCTAGTGATAATATCAGGCTGTGGAAACCATATTACGAGTTGTCGGGAAGTGTAAAGTGGAGACTTTCGTTACCCAACTTCAGAGGTCTCCAGAAGTCCTACGGTACTCGACGATGGATCAACAAACACCCCAGGAGAAAGCTGAAGGTATGTGCCATAAGCATATATGACTTTAATATTCTAGGACTAATAACTGATTTTTGGCAAATATTTTTAGAGAGTCTGTCGGAGCGCGAATATGCCCGCGGAAGCCGCAAGTCAAAGCTAAACAAGCTTGCGGTTTAAGGGTTAACCTGGCGAGGCGCGAATCCTGGCTCACCCATGTACGAAACGTACACTCTACCACTATACCCATGGCCTCCATATATATATATATATATATATATATATATATATATATATATATATATATATATATATATATATATATATATATATTGTCACTGGCGTAGTTACCCCAGTAGTGAATGAGTGAAATAGATGATAAGGTGATAATGATAGGGGAGAGAAGCGAGCCATCAATAACAAAAAATCTTTTTCGTATCAGTTTTGCTGCCTGTAAAGGTAAAACCAAGCGGGTCGCTTTTGCCTTCTCGACTGATAAGACACCAGATGTTTTTCTCACAAATTACCAGAAAGTTCCTCTTGTCCTTGAACTGTGGGTGTGACATAATGTGGGAGGAGCAAAGTAGGGATGTTTCCCAATTAGAAGCCTAAACGGCGCTTTTGTCACGTTCTTGATGGCACACAATTGGTTCTGTGTGGAGTGTATGAGGCCCTCATTGGTAGCAGGTGCCTATATTGTTTCTGTATGGACAGAGATTATTTTTTAAGACAGCCTAGTGGTTAATTAGCTGAGAAAGGTGGAGTAAGTTTCCTTTATAAGCTCCAGGAAAGTGTGAAGAGACACATTTAGTCTCATTTTTGTACACACATCCCTGTACACATTTGTCTTATTTTGGTACACACATCCCTATACACATTTTGTCATTTGTACACATTTTGTCCCATTTACAGTCACATTACACTTTTGTCACATTGTTTTGCACTTTTCCCCAACGCTACTCAATACATGACTTTGATTACAAAACAAACTGTTTGTGTACAATTTCCCACTTTTGGGTCACTCCTCCACATACACTAGTGTATGATTTATATCTGGATTTAACCTTCGAAGTTTCCACGTTTCCTCGAGCTTTGTGAGTACTTATCTTCCACTGAGTGTATTCTGGTTAGGTAAGAAATAACTTGTTTTATATTTGTATCCTGAGGCCTAGCCTATATGAATCCTCCCTTCTGTATAATGAACCCTGGTTTCTTCTTTGGTTGTGTATGTTATAGTGTACAGTAAAGTTAGTTTTCTTGCAAACTTTATCTTATCCCTTTTGGTGCTTAATTAAGGGTTAAGAGTGCACCGTAATATACACCCCCATAACAATTTGGCGACCTCCTGGCCAGGATAGCTCTGTGACATAATATTGGCAACCTTGGTCACATACACAGTGCTTACTTTTACCTACTTAACTGTAATCAATAATCATGGCCCTAATGAGTGATAGTGATGTGAAAGCATTTTTGGATTCTAAGCCTTCCCCAACCAGAGTGAAAACACTCACAAAACACGAGCTCATATTGCTTGCCCAGGCTTTACAGTTGAGATTTCCTGCCTCAGTCACTAAGACTGTTACTTGATTTAATATTGGACACCATGTTTAAGCAAAGTGAGTCCTCTGTAGATAGTTCTGAGCCATTTGATACTGCACAAGGTGTTGACCCTGAGCCTTTGGCATCAGAGATACCTGGCCCTAGTGATTTTTCTGCTCATGATACTGGTGACAAAGTGCTGACTTGAGTTAGCCAGAATTAAGTTGAGGGAAGTTCAAGTGTAAGCAAAAATGAGAGAACAAGAATAGAATGCCAAAATGAGGGAATTAGAATTACAGGCTCCAATGAGACAAAAGGAAATGGATCACGAATACAGACTGAAGCACCCTGGTTTACTTAGAGCTAGTAGTTCATCTGCCAAGGAATCTTTTGATGTTGCCAGGAACATTAAGCCAGTACCTCCCTTTAATGAGCAAGATGTCACCAAGTATTTCCATATCATTTGAAAAGGTAGCAGGTCGTCTCTCGTGGCCAAAAGACTCTTGGACAGTACTGCTGCAGAGTGTTTTGAAAGGAAAGGCTCAAGAGGCTTATATTTCTTTACATGTTGATCAAAATGCTAACTATGATTGTTTGAAAGATGCCATTCTCAATGCATATGAACTCGTGCCAGAGGCATATAGGCTTAAATTTAGATCCACCTTTAAACAGAAAGATCAGATTCACGTGGAATATGCTAGAGTACTCACAGCCTTATTTGATCAATGGTTGCATTCTAAGAAAGATGATGATTTCTGTAAACTTAAAGAATAAATAATCTTGGAGAACTTCACTTGTAAGATAGATAGGGATGTGGCTACATACCTAGTGGAGAAAGATTTAGATACCCTAGCTGAGGCTGCTGTTGTAGCAGATAAGAAGTGTATAATTCATAAGCATGAACGTAAGCCTCAGTTATTTGTTAAGAGTACGAGAGTGAACCAACCAGTTTTTGTGAACCCTTCTTCTGGTAAAGGCAAGTTAATGTCAAGTGACACTAGTGGGAACACTGCAACCCCAGAGCATATTAGTTCTACGAAAGTAAGTGAAGACAGTGCTGCCAGAGGGTCAAGAAAAAGTGTCAGGTTTTGCCAGTATTACCAGAAAATGGGGCACTTGGAGAATTGGTGCTGGAAAAAACGAGGGAAAAGTCCCTCGGTAAAGAGTGTTTCGTTGGTAAACTCTTGGGGATCTTTTGACACCATCAGAGAGCAGCCACCCACAGATATTGTTAGTGGTAGTCAGACACAACCCCAGCAGGTGCATATTGTTGATAAGGCCAGAGTGGAAAAATCAGTGGTGGATAGACAGACTCCTGTAGAGCCATTGTTAGACACTAGTAAGACATGAGCAGTGCAGCCGTCAGGTTCAGGTGAGAGTGGTAATAAGACTCCATCAGAGTGTCCTCCCCCAAGCAGTATTCAAAGTCATTCGTTCCCAGGTCATTTATTTGCTAACTTTATTTCTAAGGGATTAGTTTCAGCTGATGGAAAAGGTGGTAAGGAAGTCACTATACTTAGAGACACAGGAGCTTCACAGTCACTAATGTTGAAGGGGATTGTTGATGTAGCTGACCCTAATGTATGTGTCTTGTTGCAGGGTATAGCTGAGTTTGTATCTGTTCCCCTAGTTGAGGTGAAGCTCCAGTCAGAGTTAGTTACTGGTTCAGTGCGTGTGGGTGTTGTTGACCAGCTTCCTATACAAGGGGTCACTTTCCCTGGGTAATGACCTGGCAGGGGGACAGGTGAGTGCTGTTCCCTGCGTGTCAAAAACTCCCCTGAGTGAGGATAGGACTAAAGAGTTGGAAGATACATGTCCTAAATTGTTTCCTGCATGTGCTCTAACTAGCTATGACGGCAAAGGCCAGCCATGAGAACGTTGACAGTAATGGTACTGGCAATGCCGATGATGATATTGGGCTTGGTGATACTTTTCTGCCCAGTTAAATGACTCAAGGGTTGATGATTCTCCCCAAACTGATGCAAGTGCAAAGTTAGCTGATATGCAAAGATCTGATCCAGAGATTGCCACTTTAATTGACTCAGCAGTTAGGGAAAATGAATGTGAGTCTGAACTGACAGAGTGTTGTTATTTAAGGCCAAATAACGTGTTAATGAGAAGATGGAGACCTCCTAGTGTTGGTCATGATAACGAGTGGGAGACTGTACATCAGGTGGTGGTTCCAAGACCCCATAGGCAAAAAATTATGTCCAATGCTCATGACTCTTCTTTAGCAGGTCACTTGGGGGTGAGGAAGACTCTCTCCCCCATCTGGCAGCATTTTTACTGGCCTGGAATTCGTCGAGATGTCTCACGGTTCTGTAAGTCATGTCACGCCTGTTAGCTAGTCGGTAAGAGCAATAAGCCCATCCCTGCGGGTCCTTTGATTCCTCTACCTGTGTTTGAGGCACCATTCACTAGAGTCCTTGTGGACATCGTGGGCCCTTTGCCTAAGACCTCTTCAGGCCACCAGTACATCATCACAATGTTAAACATGGCCACTAGATATCCTGAAGCCATTCCCTTGAGAAATATATCAGCTAAATTTGTTGTAAAGGAGATGCTTACCTTCTTTACCCGTTTTGGTCTCCCTAAAGAAGTGCAGTCGGACCAAGGCTGTAATTTTAATTCCACACTGTTCAGACAAACCCTTAAGGAGTTAGGAATCTCACAGATCACTTCCTCAGCATATCATCCTCAGAGTCAAGGTGCATTAGAGAGGTATCACCAAACTTTGAAAAGTATGCTCAGAAAACCATGTGTTGATGAAAAGGAATGGGACAAGTGTTTGCCCTTCCTACTTTTTGCAACCAGAGAGGCACCAAACGAGTCCTTGGGCTACTCCCCATTTCAGCTAATCTTTGGGCATGAAGTAAGAGGTCCCCTTAAACTCCTCAAAGAACAATGGGTCAAGGATGATGACCAAATTAACTTGCTAGACTATGTGTCAAATATTAAAGAAAGACTAGCCTATAGTATGGAAGTAGCCAGGGCACATTTGGAGTCCTCTCAAGAGAAGACGAAGAGGTGGTTTGACCACTCTAAGAAAGTTAGGCACAGAGTGTTTCACCCAGGCGATCAAGTTCTTGTCTTGCTTCTCATTCATGGTCAGCCTCTAAAGGCAAATTTTGCAGGCCCTTATCTAGTGGAAAAGAGGGTAGGTGAAGTAAATTATGTCATTTTAACCCCAGACCGGAGGAAGGAACGAAGATTGTGCCATATAAATATGTTGAAGGAGTACAACAGGCGAGACGTGGACCCCCCTAGTGCTGCATGCTGATGTCGGCTGTCGAGTTGGCGGAGGATGAGGGCTGCCCTTTGACTTTGGACCAGATGACCAGTTGGAGAGAAAACCAGGAAGCTTGGAATACACTGACTGATAAACTCTCCCACTTGACTGCAGAGCATTGTGCTGAGCTTGTTGCCCTTCTCAGGAAGTTCCCTGATGTCTTCCGGGACACCCCAGGACGAACGGAAGTGGCACAGCACGATGTGGACGTTGGAGATGCCAGGCCTGTAAAGCAGTCCCCCTACCGGGCTAGTCCTCAGAAGCAGACCATCATTCGAGAGGAGCTGAACTACATGTTGCAGCAGGGGTTAATCGAGTCCTGTCAAAGTGAGTGGTGCTCTCCGGTCATAGTGGTTCCAAAAGTCGATGGGTCACATCGCTCTTGTATTGATTACCATAAAGTCAACTCTCTTACCAAGACTGATCCTTACCCACTTCCTAGAGTAGATGATTGTGTGGACGCGACAGGCAGTGCTACGTTTATCACAAAATTAGATTTAGTGAAGGGATATTGGCAAGTCCCACTCGCAGAAAGGGTCCAAGAAATTTCCTGTTTTGTGGCTGGTGGCAGGACTTATAAATGTAAGGTCATGCCCTATGGTATGAAGAATACTCCTGCCACCTTCCAAAGGCTGATGAATGATCTCACCAAGGATATTGAGAACATTGTATCTTATATTGATGATGTTGTTATTTTTAGCAACAACTGGGAACAACACTTCAGCCAACTAGATGCCTTGCTTCAGAGACTGTCCTGTGCTAATTTAGTGCTTAATTTAGCTAAATGTGAATTTGTGAGGGCACGAGTGCAGTACCTAGGTTATGTGGTCGGCTTAGGCCAAGTGAGTCCACCTGATGTTAAAGTTCAAGCTATAGTCAATTCCCCCCAGCCCAAAAATAAGAGAGAGTTGCAACGATTCTTGGGTATGGTAGGGTACTACAGACGTTTTGTCCTGAACTTCTCTAATCTTGTAGCTCCCCTCATTTATTTGTTAAGAAAAGGAGTCAAGTAAGAGTGGAAGCCAGAATGTGAGGAAGCCTATTCTAAACTCAAAGCCATCCTGTCAAGTCACCCAGTGCTTCAGGCTCCCAATTTTGATAAGCCCTTTAAATTAGCTGTTGATGCCAGTGGCCTAGGGGCCGGCGCAGTTTTGCTTCAGGATAATGATGAAGGCTTTGAGATGCCTGTGTGCTATTTTAGCAAAAAGTTCAATAAGGCCCAGAGAAATTATTCAACTATTGAGAAAGAACTCCTTGCACTCATACTTGCCCTTCAACACTTCTCTGTATATGTTGGTCCAGGGTCAGGTGATGTTGTACTGTACACTGATCACCACCCTCTGAAATTTTTCTCCCGATTTAAGGACAAAAATCTTAGATTGACCTGCTGGGCCCTGTTTTTGCAAGCATACTCTCTTGATGTAAGAGACATGTAAAAGGTGTTAGTAATGTTTTAGCAGATTACCTGTCCAGAACTTGATTGTATAGTATCCAGAAATTTCCCTTTGGGATATTTCTTCTCTCAGGAAGGGAGGTGTCACTGGCGTAGTTACCCCAGTAGCGAATGGGTGAAATAGAGGATAAGGTGATAATGAAAGGGGAGAGAAGCGAGCCATAAGTAACATAAAGTCTTTTTCTTACCAGTTTTCCTGCCTGTAAGGGTAAAACCAAGCGGGTCACTTTTGCCTTCTCAAATGAAAAGACACCAGATGTTTTTCTCACAAATTAAGCAGAAAGTTCCTCTTGTCCTTGAACTGTGGGTGTGACATAATGTGGGAGGAGCAAAGTAGGGATGTTTCCCAATGAGATTCCTAAACAGCGCTTTCTTCACGTTCTTGATGGCACGCAATTGGTTCTGTGTGGAGTGTATGAGGCCCTCATTGGTAGCAGGTGCCTCTATTGTTTCTGTATGGACAGAGATTATTTTTAAGACAGCCTATTGGTTAATTAACTGAGAAAGGTGGAGTAAGTTTCCTATATAAGCTCCAGGAAAGTGTGAAGAGACACATTTAGTCTCATTTTTGTACACACATCCCTGTACACATTTGTCTTATTTTGGTACACACATCCCTATACACATTTTGTCATTTGTACACATTTTGTCCCATTTACTGTCACGTTACACTTTTGTCACATTGTGTTGCTATTTTCCCCAACACTACTCAGTACGTGACTTTGATTAAAAAACACACTGTTTGTGTACAATTTCCCATTTTTGGTTCACACCTCCATTTATACTAGTGTGTGATTTATTTCTGGATTTAACCTTCGAAGTCTCCACGTTTCCTCGAGCTTTGTGAGTACTTAGCTTCCACTGAGTGTATTCTGGTTAGGTAAGAAATAACTTGTTTTATATTTGTATCCTGAGGCCTAGCCTATATGAATTCTCCTTTCTGTATAACGAACCCTGGTTTCTTCTTTGGCTGTGTATGTTATAGTGTACAGTAAAGTTAAGTTAGTTTTCTTGCAAACTTTATGTTATCCCTTTTGGTGCTTAATTAAGGGTTAAGAGTGCACCGTAATATACACCCCCATAACAATTTCGCGACCTCCTGGCCAGGATAGCTCTGTGACATAATATTGGCAACCTTGGCCACATACACAGTGCTTACTCTTACCTACTTAACTGTAATCAATAATCATGGCCCTAATGAGTGATAGTGCTGTGAAAGCATTTTTGGATTCTAAGCCTTCCCCAACCAGAGTGAAAACACTCACAAAACACGAGCTCATATTGCTTGCCCAGGCTTTACAGTTGAGATTTCCTGCCTCAGTCACTAAGACTAAGTTACTTGATATAATATTGGACTACATGTTTGAGCAAAGTGAGTCCTCTATAGCTAGTTCTGAGCCATTTGATACTGCACAAGGTGTTGACCCTGAGCCTTTGGCATCAGAGATACCTGGCCCTAGTGATTTTTTTGCTCATGATACTGGTGACAAAGTGCAACTTGAGTTAGCCAGAATTAAGTTGAAGGAACTTGAAGTCCAAGCAAAAATGAGAGAACAAGAATGGAATGCCACAATAAGGGAAACAGAATTACAGGCTCCAATGAGACAAAAGGAAATGGATCACGAATACAGACTGAAGCACCCTGGTTTACTTAGAGCTAGTAGTTCATCTGCCAAGGAATCTTTTGATGTTGCCAGGAACATTAAGCTAGTACCTCCCTTTAATAAGCAAGATGTCACCAAGTATTTCCATATGTTTGAAAAGGTAGCAGGTCGTCTCTCGTGGCCAAAAGACTCTTGGACAGTACTGCTGCAGAGTGTTTTGAAAGGAAAGGCTCAAGAGGCTTATATTTCTTTATCTGTTGATCAAAGTGTTAACTATGATTTTTCAAAAGATGCCATTCTCAAAGCATATAAACTCGTGCCAGAGGCATATAGGCTTAAATTTAGATCCACCTTTAAACAGAAAGATCATACTCACGTGGAATATGCTAGAGTACTCACAGCCATATTTGATCAATGTTTGCATTCTAAGAAAGTTGATGATTTCTGTAAACTTAAAGAATTAATAATCTTGGAGAACTTCACTTGTAAGATAGATAGGGATGTGGCTACATACCTAGTGGAGAAAGATTTAGATACCCTAGCTGAGGCTGCTGTTGTAGCAGATAAGAAGTGTATAATTCATAAGCATGAACGTAAGCCTCAGTTATTTGTTAAGAGTAGGAGAGTGAACCAACCAGTTTTTGTGAACCCTTCTTCTGGTAAAGGCAAGTTAATGTCAAGTGACACTAGTGGGAACACTGCAACCCCAGAGCATGTTAGTTCTACGAAAGTAAGTGAGGACAGTGCTGCCAGAGGGTCAAGAAAAAGTGTCAGGTTTTGCCAGTATTGCCAGAAAATGAGGCACTTGGACAATTGGTGCTGGAAAAAACGAGGGAAAAGTCCCTCGGTAAAGCCTATTACGTTGGTAAACTCTTGGGGATCTTTTGACACCATCAGAGAGCAGCCACCCACAGATATTGTTAGTGGTAGTCAGACACAACCCCAGCAGGTGCATATTGTTGATAAGGCCAGAGTGGAATTGTCAGTGGTGGATAGACAGACTCCTGTAGAGCCATTGTTAGACACTAGTAAGACTGGAGCAGTGCAGCCGTCAGGTTCAGGTGAGAGTGGTAAAAAGACTCCATCAGAGTGTCCTCCCCCAAGCAGTACTCAAATTCACTCCTTCCCAGGTCATTTATTTGCTAACTTTATTTCTAAGGGGTTAGTTTCAGTTGATGGAAAAGGTAGTAAGGAAGTCATTATACTTAGAGACACAGGAGCTTCACAGTCACTAATGTTGAAGGGGATTGTTGATGTAGCTGACCCTAATGTATGTGTCTTGTTGCAGGGTATAGCTGAGTTTGTATCTGTTCCCCTAGTTGAGGTGAAGCTCCAGTCAGAGTTAGTTACTGGTTCAGTGCGTGTGGGTGTTGTTGACCAGCTTCCTGTACAAGGGGTCACTTTCCTTTTGGGTAATGACCTGGCGGGGAGACAGGTGAGTGCTGTTCCCTGCGTGTCAAAAACTCCCCTGAGTGAGGATAGGACTAAAGAGTTGGAAGATACATGTCCTAAATTGTCTCCCGCATGTGCTGTAACTAGAGCTATGACGGCAAAGACCAGCCATGAAAATGTTGACAGTAATGGCACTGGCAATGCCGATGATGATATTGGGCTTGGTGATACTTTTTTTGCCCAGTTAAATGACTCAAGGGTTGATGATTCCCCCCAAACTGATGGAAGTGCAAAGTTAGCTGATATGCAAAGATCTGATCCAGAGATTGCCACTTTCACTGACTCAGCAGTTAGGGAAAATGAATGTGAGTCTGAGCTGACAGAGTGTTATTATTTAACGCCAAATAACATGTTAATGAGAAGATGGAGACCTCCTAGTGTTGGTCATGATAACGAGTGGGAGACTGTACATCAGGTGGTGGTTCCAAGACCCCATAGGCAAAAAATTATGTCCAATGCTCATGACTCTTCTTTAGCAGGTCACTTAGGGGTGAGGAAGACTCTCTCCCGCATCTGGCAGCATTTTTACTGGCCTGGAATCCGTCGAGATGTCTCCCGGTTCTGTAGGTCATGTCACACCTGTCAGCTAGTCGGTAAGAGCAATAAGCCCATCCCTGTGGGTCCTTTGATTCCTCTACCTGTGGTTGAGGCACCATTCACTAGAGTCCTTGTGGACATCGTTGGCCCTTTGCCTAAGACCTCTTCAGGCCACCAGTACATCATCACAATGTTAGACATGGCCACTAGATATCCTGAAGCCATTCCCTTGAGAAATATTTCAGCTAAATTGGTTGTAAAGAAGATGCTTACCTTCTTTACCCGTTTTGGTCTCCCTAAAGAAGTGCAGTCGGACCAAGGCTGTAATTTTAATTCCACACTGTTCAGACAAACCCTTAAGGAGTTAGGACTCTCGCAGATCACTTCCTCAGCATATCATCCTCAGAGTCAAGGTGCATTACAGAGGTATCACCAAACTTTGAAAAGTATGCTCAGAAAACTATGTGTTGATGAAAAGGAATGGGACAAGTGTTTGCCCTTCCTACTTTTTGCAACCAGAGAGGCACCAAGCGAGTCCTTGGGCTACTCCCCATTTCACCTAATCTTTGGCCATGAAGTAAGAGGTCCCCTTAAACTCCTCAAAGAACAATGGGTCAAGGATGATGACCAAATTAACTTGCTAGACTATGTGTCATATTTTAAAGAAAGACTGGCCTATAGTATGGAAGTAGCCAGGACACATTTAGAGCCCTCTCAAGAAAAGATGAAGAGGTGGTATGACCACTCTAAGAAACTTAGGCACAGAGTGTTTCACCCAGGCGACCAAGTTCTTGTCTTGCTTCCCATTCATGGTCATCCTCTGCAGGCAAGTTTTACAGGCCCTTATCTAGTGGAAAAAAGGGTAGGTGAAGTAAATTATGTCATTTTAACCCCAAATCAGAGGAAGGAACGAAGATTGTGCCATATAAATATGTTGAAGGAGTACAACAGGCGAGACGTGGACCCCCCTAGTGCCGCATGCGTGATGTCGGCTGTCGAGTTGGCGGAGGACGAGGGCTGCCCTTTGACTTTGGACCAGTTGACCAGTTGGAGAGAAAACCAGGAAGCTTGGAATACACTGACTGATAAACTCTCCCACTTGACTGCAGAGCATTGTGCTGAGCTTGTTGCCCTTCTCAGGAAGTTCCCTGATGTCTTCCAGGACACCCCAGGACGGACGGAAGTGGCACAGCACGATGTGGACGTTGGAGATGCCAGCCCTGTAAAGCAGTCCCCCTACCAGGCTAGTCCTCAGAAGCAGACCATCATTCGAGAGGAGCTGAACTACATGTTGCAGCAGGGGTTAATGGAGTCCTGTCAGAGTGAGTGGTGCTCCCCGGTCAAAGTGGTTCCAAAACCCTATGGGTCACATCGCTTTTGTATTGATTACCATAAAGTCAACTCCCTTACCAAGACTGATACTTACCCACTTCCTAGAGTAGATGATTGTGTGGACGCGATAGGCAGTGCTAAGTTTATCATAAAATTATATTTAGTGAAGGGATATTGGCAAGTCTCAGTCACAGAAAGGGCCCAAGAAATTTCCTGTTTTGTGGCTGGTGGCAGGACTTATAAATGTAAGGTCATGCCCTATGGTATGAAGAATACTCCTGCCACCTTCCAAAGGCTGATGAATGATCTCACCAAGGATATTGAGAACGTTGTAACTTATACTGACGATGTTGTTATTTTTAGCAACACCAGGGAACAACACTTGAGCCAACTAGATGCCTTGCTTCAGAGACTGTCCTGTGCTAATTTAGTGCTTAATTTAGCTAAATGTGAATTTGTCAGGGTCGAGTGTAGTACCTAGTTTATGTGGTCGGCTTAGGCCAAGTGAGTCCACCCGATGTTAAAGTTCAGGCCATAGTCAAATCCCCTCAACCCAAAAATAAGAGAGAGTTGCAACGATTCTTGGGTATGGTAGGGTACTACAGACGTTTTGTCCTGAACTTCTCTGATCTTGTAGCTACCCTCACCGATTTGTTAAGAAAAGGAGTCAAGTATGAGTGGAAGCCAGAGTGTGAGGAAGCCTATTCTAAAGTCAAAGTCATCCTGTCAAGTCACCCAGTGCTTCAGGCTCCCAATTTTGATAAACCCTTTAAATTAGCTGTTGACGCCAGTGGCCTAGGGGCTGGCGCAGTTTTGCTTCAGGATAATGATGAAGGTTTTGAGATGCCTGTGTGCTATTTTAGCAAAAAGTTCAATAAGGCCCAGTGAAATTATTCAACTATTGAGAAAGAACTCCTTGCACTCATACTTACCCTTCAACACTTCTATGTATATGTTGGTCCAAGGTTAGGTGATGTTGTAGTGAACACTGATCACCACCTTCTGATATTTTTGTCCCGATTTAAGGACAAAGATCTTAGAGTGACCCCCTGGGCCCTATTTTTGCAAGCATACTCCCTTGATGTAAGACATGTAAAAGGTGTTAGTAATGTTTTTGCAGATTACCTGTCCAGAACTTGATTGTATAGTATCCAGAAATTTCCCTGTGGGAAATTTCTTCTCTCACGAAGGGAGGTGTCACTGGCGTAGTTACCCCAGTAGCGAATGAGTGAAATAGAGGATAAGGTGATAATGAAAGGGGAGAGAAGCGAGCCATCAATAACATAAAATCTTTTTCTTATCAGTTTTGCTGCCTGTAAAGGTAAAACCAAGCGGGTCACTTTTGCCTTCTCAGCTGAAAAGACACCAGATGTTTTTCTCACAAATTATGCAGAAAATTCCTCTTGTCCTTGAACTGTGGGTGTGACATAATGTGGGAGGAGCAAAGTAGGGATGTTTGCCAATTAGAAGCCTAAACGGCGCTTTTGTCACGTTCTTGATGGCACGCAATTGGTTCTGTGTGGAGTGTATGAGGCCCTCATTGGTAGCCTCTATTGTTTCTGTATGGACAGAGATTATTTTTAAGACAACCTATTGGTTAATTAACTGAGAAAGGCGGAGTAAGTTTCCTTTATAAGCTCCAGGAAAGTGTGAAGAGACACATTTAGTCTCATTTTTGTACACACATCCCTGTACACATGTCTTATTTTGGTACACACATCCCTGTACACATTTTGTCCCATTTACTGTCACGTTACACCTTTGTCACACTGTGTTGCACTTTTCCCCAACACTACTAAGTACGTGACTTTGATTAAAAAACACTGTTTGTGTACAATTTCCCACTTTTGGTTCACTCCTCCATTTACACTAGCGTGTTTTATATGTGGATTTAACCTTAGAAGTCTCCACGTTTCCTCGAGCTTTGTGAGTACTTAGCTTCCACTGAGTGTATTCTGGTTAGATAAGAAATAACTTGTTTTATAATTGTATCCTGAGGTCTAGCCTATATGAATCCTCCCTTTTGTAAAACAAACCCTGGTTTCTTCTTTGGTTGTGTATGTTATAGTGTAGAGTAAAGTTAAGTTAGTTTTCGTGCAAAGTTTATCTTATCCCTTTTGGTGCTTAATTAAGGGTTAAGTGTGCACCGTAATATACACCCCCATAACAATATATATATATATATATATATATATATATATATATATATATATATATATATATATATATATATATATATATATATATATATATATATATATAACGAGAGGGGGAGGAGAGGGGAGAGAAGTGAAAGGAAAGGGGTAACGAACATGAAGAGGAAAATGAAAGAGAGGTAGGAGAGCGTGAAATGTATGTTAGGCACGGGTGAGCTTATACAGCTGATGGGAAGAGGCGATACATCAGGTATCCGTGGGGTAGATGTGAAAACATTTTACGTTTTATAAACAGGAACAGGATGTGAGAGGCGTATCAGTAAAAGGTTTCTGTCGATACAGGAACAGGAACTGAAAGAGAATGGGAGGGAAGTAAATGGAAGTTATTGGGTTTTCGTTGTTGCTGTTATTTCGACCCCAGGATCAGCTAAACGTAACACCAGTGGACTCTTAAAGATGTTTTGCTGAGGCTATGTTGAAAAGTTGTGTGCTTTGTGATGTGATTGTATGGCGCATGCAATGAGTGTGTTGCGATGTTTCGTGCTGCTCTACAGTGTGAGGACAATAAATGATTAGTGACCTAGATTTTGTGTTGATAGCTGAACAAGGAAAGGTGATTGCGGCATCGCAGATTGTCTAGGTGCACTCGTTTCTATATTTGGGGTAGCTTCTGCGTGAAGTATGTCTGGCAGTGGTTCATATAGTATTCTTCTTGGCTAAGGCTTTCAAATGGCTGTGGTGGCCGTGTGTTTTATGTACGGTGTACAAGTGTGAACCGTGGTGCTGAGTGAAGGAGGTAGTAGATGTCACTGAGATTCTCTGTGTTGTGTTGGGTGGTTATTCATTTTTTGACTTTGTGGAAAGTGGGCTGAGCAACACAGAATTACTGTAAAAAGGTGTGATGGGTCTTAAGATTAAGCAGTGAACTTTGTGCTTCTCCCATCCATATGACCATTGACTAGAAGAATTTGTCTTTAACTGGATGAAATGTATTTACGATTTTAGTGTATCCTGCTGTTACTCATGAAGTTTCTTTTTACCTATTCATGTTTGTGTTGGGAAAGGTGGAGGTCTAGCTTAGGTAAGGCTAATGCATTGTCTTTCTGTTGAAACCTTTATACACTTATTCAGAGATCTTTTCTGCTGCCCGAATGTAATGATGACCCCCTAAAAGCTTGACCTATTGCGTAGTTAGATAAGATCATTGATGAACTGATAATAAAACTAAAGCAAGATAACTGGAAAAATTGTGAAGAAAACCTGGATTACGGGGCGAACAGTGGCAGACTCTGGAAAACAATTGTCAATATCCAAACAATAAAAAATCGCACCCAAGGACTCGTGAAGCCTTAATGAAAAGTGACTGAATAATCCCTAGAAGGAAAGCAAATATTCTAATGAAAGATAGTGCATTTATACTGTACAGATGCACGAACAGTCAAGAGAGAGAGAGAGAGAGAGAGAGAGAGAGAGAGAGAGAGGGAGACGCTGACACCAAACCTACATATACCACTTCCATCCTTTGTTGTCACAAATGTGGCAAATTATCAAGGGCAAACACACAAAAATAATCAAAATCAGTGGAACCAGACCAGAATTCAGATATCCTCCTGATATGCCTTGGCCCTTCTGTAACTGTACTATGTTGCTGAACATCGGGAGGGAAGGATAGGACGGTGACAGAAGGTGGTGGCCATGCCTTTACAGAAGTTCTCTGTTAAAGGCGAAATAGATTTTAAATTCACCTGATAATTTCATTCCTCTGATACTAAGCTAAACAATGTTGGTGATGGTAATGGTACTGGGTGTAGGTGATGGTACAGAGTGTAGGTAATGGTACAGGGTGTAGGTAATGGTACAGGGTGTAGGTGATGGTACAGAGTGTAGGTAATGGTACAGGGTGTTGGTGATGGTACAGGGTGTTGGTGATGGTACAGAGTGTAGGTGATGGTACTGGGTGTTGGTGATGGTATAGGGTGTAGATAATGGTACAGTATGTTGATGATGTTACAGGGTGTAGGAGATGGTACAGGGTGTAGGTGATGGTACAGGGTGTAGGTGATGGTACAGGGTGTAAGTGATGGTACAGGGTTTAGGTGACGGTACAGGGTGTTGTTTATGGTACAGGTTGTCGGAGATGGAAAAGGATGTATGTGAGGGAAGAGACTGAGTGTGAAAGAAGGGTGTAGGGGGGATAAGGGGGGTAGGTGAGTGGAGCCGGTTTATGGCGCTGGTTTACATGAGAGGAGAGGGTATTTTTACTTGCATCAGGTGTGCTCTTTTCTTTCCCTATCGCTTGTTTTACTTCACTTCTATGCCTAACCAGTCCTTCTTTTACAGTTCTGTTTCTGTTTTTCCCTTTCTTATTGCCATCCATTCGCGTCTTACCTTCCATTCCTTTTGTCTCTCATTTTCATCCAGATGTTAAATTAGCTGATCTTTCTTTATCAGACATATGTTTCCATTTCTGTTTCTTCCTCCCCTCTGCCCGTCTTTCCTCCGCTTCCATTCTATTTCTTGTTGTTTCCTTACTTTCTTCACTGATATTAGCTTCGCTGTTCCAAGCCATTTGTTCCTCGGTATCCATTTCTTTCTTTCTCACTCATATCTCTTCCTCCTTTGAAAATGTAGTCCTTTTCCTTCATAACCTTATTTTCCGCATAGACCAACCGCCTACCCCTCAAGCAAGCCATCGTCCTTGCTTGATTAGTGGCAACTCACTGGCCTCAGCATCACTCGCCTTAGAACCACACCCTTACAGCCACCGTCCGAAACTCAGAGTGGTTAAGCTTGAAATTTATGAATAAAGTAGATGTGCACTTTCTTCCTGAGCATTCAGAGAAAACATGAAAACTATATACCCAATCGTGCCATATATAGGCCACTTTTGTTGACATCCGGGTGCTCACATTCCCCTAAGAGTATTTCAGTTTGGGGAAGTGGCCTTAATTCTCTAGGAATCTTCGAGGGCTCACGTTCTACAAATATCGCATTATGGATGAGAGTCCATTTTACAACATGAACCACAAAATGAAAGCTATAACTGCCATTTTTTTTTCACTGTTCCTGAGAATTTTTAATTAGGTGAGAGAGGGCTGACCTCTTAAAAGCCAGGGTTTGACAATTGTATATACTAAAAAACCTTCCCAGTAACAAAACGAACTCACTTAAAAAGTTTTATTCATGCATTTCCCGCATTTCTGATCGTTAACATTTTGGGGGGGAGATGGATTCCCCCCCCCACCAAGAATCATTGACGGTGTCACGCTCACAGAATATCGCATTACAGACGAAAGTCCTCTGTACAACATGTACTAAGATATTAAAATCATGCCTGTCATCCCTCCCCTTTTTTGCATCTATTATGTGTTTTGTAGGGTGTGAGCTCCCTACAACTCCCGTTGACAAATTTTATGTAGTGCAAAACATTATCAAGTAACCAGAGGAACTGACCTGAGAAAATTTGTTAAAATCTATCTGCTGATTTTCCGTTATTTATGGTCATTTTTGATCTAGAAAGAAGGGTCCCCCCCCCACCCCAATAATCACAGGGAGACTTACGCTCCCCAAATATTGCATTCCTGGTAAGAGTCCTTGTACAACATATACTACACTATCAGTGTCATTAGAACAAGTAGACTGTAGCATCAGTCGAGCAGGGCAATACTTCCAAGGTGGATGGAAAGCTGATGACCGGGAGTGCTGGAGCCCCCGTTTCATCAGCCCTCGGGACTAGGTCCCGACCATCCCCCTTTGCTGAACTTTTTCAGTGTCTCAGTAACACAGAGAGTAGACCAGCATGCTCTCCAATACAAGTTTCTCCAACTATCAACACCAAACTACATGCACAGTAAACACCACACTTCCTTTTCAAAATTTTCAAAAAATAGCATCGAATAACATAGCCTCGGAGTCTCCAGGGAGGGGGACCATAAATGCCCCAACCTTCAGCACCTATACCGGTGACGACTCAAGGTGCCTGGAACCACTGTCTGACTCTCTTCTTCTTCATTTCTGCAACATTCGTGGCCATTCCTCTAACTTTCGCTCTGTTGAGCACCACCTCTCCTTCTCTAAACCTCATCTTCTTTTCCTAACTGAGACTCAGCTGTCTGAGGCAAGTGACAGCAGACCCTTTTCTGTATCCTCCTACTTTCTCTATACTCATTTCAAAGCCAAAGGTGGCTGTTGTGTATATATACACAACAACTTATCTTGCTCTCGTGTTCCTGAACTCGATTCTTCTGAATTCTCTACACTCTGGCTTCGGCTTTCCTGTCATTCTCTGACTAAATATATCTGTGCTGTCTACTTATCTCATAATTCTACTATCAAAAATTCTTTGACTATCTTACTTCTACGATGGAACACATTCTATCCATTTCTCCTTTCTCTGAAATCTCCATTCTTGGAGATTTCAATGTTCACCACCACCTTTGGTTCTCCTCTCCTTTCACTGATCCACCTGGTGAACAAGTCTACACCTTTTCCATCCTTAATGACCTATAGCAGCTTGTACAGCACCCTACCCATATCGCTGACCGCCTTGGAGAGAGCTCCACCATACTTGATCTCTTCCTTACAACTAATCCATCTGCTTACACTGTTAATCTTTTCTCTCCATTGGGCTCCTCCGGTCACAACCTAATCACCTTAACCTGACCTATCGCTCCAGTACGGCCTGCGGACCCTCCAAAAAAACGTTGTCTCTGGCATTTTGGAGCTGCGGATTGGGAGGCCTTTAGGCATTACTTCTTTGATTTTCCCTGGAATGATTATTGCTTCCATGGCTGGGAGCCATCTGGGTGTGCCTTGCGCATTACGGAGGTTATTCTCTCGGGCATGGAAGCATGCATTCCTTTCTCATATCCTTTGACTGATGTACGAAAGCCTTGGTTTAATCACGCTTGTTCTAATGCTGTCCGCAACAAGGAGAGGGCCTATAAAAGGTACCGGAGCCAACCCACCCCTGAATCACATCTTTTATACATTTCTGCCCGGAATCGTGCTAACTCTGTTCTTCGCTCTGCTAAAAATAATTTCATCCGTACAAAATGCTTTCAACTCTCTAACTCGAACTCTTCCCGCTCCTTCTAGCACCTTGCCAAAAACCTTTCTAACGACTTTACCTCATCATCCTTCCCTCTTCCTTTCTACTCTGATGGCTCTGTAGCTAGTTCTTCTACTGATAAAGCAGATCTCTTCACTCAGACTTTCTCCTCCAATTCCACCTTAAACGATTCCGGTGCCGTTCCTCCATCACTTCCCCCCTCTGACTTCCTCATGGCTAACATTAACATTTTTGGCTGATGTATTTTCTGCCATTGCTGGCCTCAGTACTAATAAGGCATATGGGCCTGATGGAGTCCCTCCTGTTGTTCTCAAGAACTGTGCTTCTGTGTTTACACCCTGCCTAGGCAAACTCTTAAACCTTTGTCTGTCAACTTGTACCTTTCCTTCTTGCTGGAAGTTTGCTCTCATTCAGCCAGTCCCAAAGAAGGGTGACCATTCCCAACCCTCTAACTATCATCCAATTGCTTTAACATCCTGTATCTCAAAAGTTTTTGAGTCTATTCTTAATAGAAAAATTTTAAGGCATCTTTCCTATCACAACCTTCTTTCTGATAATCAGTATGGGTTCTGTCAGGGACGCTCCACAGGTGATCTTCTCACCTACCTTTCAGACTCCTGGTCATCCTCCTTTCAGGAGTTTGGCAAAAGTTTTGCCATTGCACTAGACATCTCAAAGGCTTTCGATCGAGTCTGGCATAAATCTTTAATTTCCAAACTGCCCTCTTACGGTTTCTATCCTTCTATCTGTGCCTTCATCTCGAGCTTCCTTTCTGGTCGTTCTATAGCCGCTGTTGTAGACGGCCATCGTTCGTCTCCTAGATCTGTTAACAGTGGTGTTCCTCAGGGCTCTGTCCTATCACCAACTCTCTTCCTTTTATTCATCAATGACCTTCTAAGCTGTACATCTAACCCTATCCACTCATACGCTGATGACTCCACCCTTCATCTTTCCATTTGATTCCCACGACGTCCATCTCAGCAGTTACTTCAACAGGCAAGGGATGAGGCTATGGCACACCTAATGTCTGACTTGGCTCGTATCTCTGACTGGGGTAAAAATAATCTGGTTGTTTTTAATGCATCAAAGACTCAGTTTTTGCACCTATCAACCCGACAAAATCTTCCACAGGTATACCCACTTATGTTTAATAATACACAGCTTAATCCTGCATCATCGTTGAACATGCTTGGGGTTTTATTTGCTCGGGACTTGTCTTGGAAAGATCATATTACATCTCTTGTAAAATCTGCTTCCAAGCAGACATGACGGGTTAACTGTAATCAGTAATCATGGCCCTAATGAGTGATAGTGATGTGAAAGCATTTTTGGATTCTAAGTCTTTCCCAACCAGAGTGAAACCACTCACAAAACATGAGCTCATATTGCTTGGCCAAGCTTTACAGTTGAGATTTCCTGCCTCAGTCACTAAGGCTAAGTTCCTTGATTTAACATTAGACACCATGTTTGAGTAAAGTTAGTCCTCTATAGCTAGTTCTGAGCCATTTGATACTGCACAAGGTGTTGACCCTGAGCCTTTGGCATCAGAGATACCTGACCCTGGTGATTTTTCTGCTCATGATACTGGTGACAAAGTGCAACTTGAGTTAGCCAGAATTAAGTTGAGGGGACTTGAAGTGCAAGCAACAATGAGAGAACAAGAATGGAATGCCAAAATGATGGAAATAGAATTACAGGCTCAAATGAGACAAAAGGAAATGGATGACGAATACAGACTGAAGCACCCTGGTTTACTTAGAGCAAGTTGTTCATCTGCCAAGGAATCTTTTGATGTTGCCAGGAACATTAAGCTAGTACCTCCCTTTAATGAGCAAGATGTCACCAAGTATTTCCATATATTTGAAAAGGTAGCAGGTCGTCTCTCATGGCCAAAAGACTCTTGGACAGTACTGCTGCAGAGTGTTTTGAAAGGAAAGGCTCAAGAGGCTTATATTTCTTTATCTGTTGATCAAAGTGCTAACTATGATTGTTTAAAAGATGCCATTCTCAAAGCATATGAACTCGTGCCAGAGGCATATAGGCTTAAATTTAGAACCACCTATAACCCCTTAACCGCGGGGTGCCACTATCGTGACGCTCGGGTGCAATGGATCATACCGTGGGGCGTCACTTTTGTGATTCTGTGTTATTTTGAATTATCCCGGGCTTTCAAGTGGTGGCTTTTATCATCTATGAGTACTGCCAATGTCCAACACTAGTCAGCACTCCAAATCTCATCTGTACTCCCATCCATTGTTGACATTTTACCGATTTTCCCCCCTTCCTGACTCCCCTCCCTACCTCCCCATCATTATCCTGTCCTCTCACCTCCCCGGCCACGCTGCGCTAATCAAATCTCCCCCGGATTTTTTCACAGATTTCATCCATTGAAATAAGCCCTATGCCCTATATTAATACTAAATAATAGATACCCAAAAAAAATAAGGTAAGTGATAGTGGTATACACCAGGAATTGGCTAATTATCACCTGACAACACCTCACATGCATTCATTCGCTACATTACCACGGTAATTTCCCCTTTGAATTATGCCTTGTAATCTATTTCCGTAATAAAAATATATATCGGAAAGGAAGGGAGAAGCCTAAGTGACATTTACATTCACCTGGAACTACCTATTTCTTTATGTATTGCTGAGATTTTCTACCAATAATTTATTAGCATGTAAGTTAGCAGCTGTCATCCTCATTGTCACTGTCAACCCTTGCCTTCTCAGATAAGCTGCGGCATTTAGTTCCTTGTCCTCCGCTGTGGTCAAAACATTTCGCACTCGCGCCCTGCCATTTCTGCTGCTTCTGTGCCCATTGCAAAGGGCCCCGTGACCTCTACACCCAGAAAAACCCGTGAGGGAAGCAGGAAAGGACTAAGTGACTCTGCAGTGGAACGTGAACTAGCAGAATTGTCACTGTTGATGATGGATATTGATTTTGACCCTTCGGGGGATTTGTGTGATGAGCTGGGTGAGGAAATCGTGCCAGAAAGTACTAGTACGAGTGTTTCAGTGTCCAAAGTTATCCCTAGCTCCAAGGGAAAGGAGCCATTAGTGCAGCAAGGGAAGGAATTTGGGAAGGGAGTGAAAAGGCGGCATGTTAGCCACGGAACAATGGCCTCGCGTGACCCAGCCCGCCATGAGTCCTGAGTTGATTCACCTCCCCATTCCCCAAGCCCCACTTCACTCATTTCTTCCTCTTCTTCTGCTGAATTATCTCTGGAGTCTTCGTCGTTGGAGTCACCACCAGCATCAACAGTGAAGGCAGGCCATAGAGGAAGAGGTAAATCCCTGACCTGTAAAAGTAAAGTTGCTACTTGAGTAAGGACTGCTAGTGCTGTACGGCAACCCAGGGTCAGTGCGAGTGACCTTGAACATGGTAAATCTCCCTCACAGCCACCCACCACCCTCACCCACCCTACACCGCCATGACAGGGAATCCTGGACGCCTTCGCATGGACAGAAGGGTCCGATTTTGTCCAAGAACATTTAGACTTTGACGAGAGTTCCTCAGGAGTACAGCCCGCCTTCACTCTTGACGATGATGCTGAGTGTATGGACTTCCTTTTGGCTTTCTTAGATGACGAAGTCATGCAGCACATATGTGATGAGACCAACAGGTATGAATCACAACGTGCTGCAAGTGGTACAGGTGCAGCCAAGATGCAACAGTGGTCCATGCTGGGAGTGCAGGAGCTGTATGTGTTCTTCGCCCTCATGCTTCTCATGACACACTCAAAGAAGCATGAGTTGGAAGAATACTGGTCCATGGACCCCTTACTACCCTCACCCACCTTCGATAAGTACATGGCCAGACATCGCTTCCGGAACATCATGGGAAACCTGCACTTTGCAGACAACGATGTACCTTCCCAAACCGACCCACTCTGGAAGATCCGGGAGATTCTGAGGAGAATGAAGGATAAGTTTATGTCATTCTTCCACCCCTTTCGGAAGGTTGTCATTGACGAATCCTTGGTTTTGTTCAGAGGACGTCTTCGATTTGTGCAGTACATTCCAAGCAAACGCCATCGCTTTGGAATCAAGTTCTTTGTACTGTGCGACTGTAAGACGGGGTACATCCTTGACTTCGTCATTTATTCAGCCAGCACTGTCGATCTGGATAAAACACACCCCATTGGCTTCTCAGGCTGTGTAGTGAAAGTGCTCCTTGAAAAGTATTTTGGTGGGAATCATGTGCTGTATACAGACAACTATTACACAGCACCGAAACTTGCCAAATACCTTTCAGAGCATGGCATTGGCTCCTGTGGCACTGTCAAGAGTAATCGTGCCCACTTTCCTAAATTCCCAGAGGCAGGAACCTCGCAGCAAGGAAATGTGCACCTATGCAAGTCTGAGAAGATGCTGGTAATACGGGGGCATGACAAGAGGGTCGTGCACATGCTCACCACCGTACATAAGGGGGAAATGACAGACAGTGGAAGGTCGACCGTAGGACAGGCGAACCTGTGATGAAATCTGATTCTGTGTTAGACTACAATATCAACATGCGGCTGGTGGACAAGTCCGACATGATGATTGGTGAGATCGACTGCCTCAGGAAGAATACTAGGTGGTACAGGAAAGTTTTTCTGCATCTCATAGACATGACGATGCTGAACGCCTTCATCCTCTACAAGATGAAGGTCAAGCCACCCAAGTCCTTCTCCCTGAGGTTGTTCGCCAGGACTTGTGTTCAGCAGCTGCTGAAAAGATATGGTAGGGTGACAGCAGCAACTCCAAGGCACCATCCAGTTACACTTCCCGACAGACTTGAGCAGAGGGCGTACATGGATCGGCACAGACTGGTGCAAATGCCTGCCACAGGCAAGAGGAAGGCTGCAATCCGCAGGTGCCAGGTGTGTGCACATACCACCCGACGCACACCTGAGCACAAACGCACCTCTTGGCAGTGCGCTGAGTGCCAGGTTCCCCTCTGTGTTACCTGCTTCTTTGATTACCACAGCCAGAAACAGTTCTAAAAGTGCAAGTGGGAAAGGAAAGTAATGTGAAAATAATGTGTAAATAATGTGTAAATAGCAAGTGAAAGCAATGGATGTTCAGTACATAAGATTGAACAGTGTATTATAGTTTATCTTACTGAAAGTGACAGTGAATAACATAGTGTAAGTAAAATAGAAGGGTAAATATTGAAAATACAAGAGAAAATGTAAATAGTAATGTAAGTAATTAGTAATATAAGAATATGAGTACAAATACTTGATGTTATAACAGTGAAAGTGAATCCGTGGCTCTCTATGTATTTTACTAAATGAAAAATAGAATGACTTCAGTGACAATAAACTAATACTACTGAAGGAAACTTATGGATAAAGACTCCAGATATATATAAGTGTTATATAGTAATAGAAATATAAAGTGTGAGGGGTTTTATGAATAATAAATGACAGAGTACCAAGAGCGAACTAGCACAAGTGGGAAGGTCATACGCGCTCGTAATTTTGATTGCTTTCACAGTGAGGTTTTTTCGGAGTATGGATCCCAAACTACTTGATAATCATAGAGTAGTGTTTATAGTGTTAATATCTGGCTGTGGTAATCATATTATGGGTTGTCGGGAAGTATAAAGTGTAGACTTCGTTACCCAACTTCAGAGGTCTCCACAAGTCCTACGGTAATCGAAGAAGTCTCAACAAACATCCCAGGAGAAAGCTGAAGATATGTGCCATAAGCAAATGTAATTTTAATATTCTAGGACTAATAACTGATTTTTGGCAAATATTTTTTGAGAGTCTGTCGGAGGCCGAATAACCCCACGGGACACGCAAAACATTGGGAAACATGCCCGTGGTGTAAGGGTTAAACAGAAAGATCAGAGTCACGTGGAATATGCTGGAGTACTCACAGCCATATTTGATCAATGGTTGCATTCTAAGAAAGTTGATGATTTCTGTAAACTTAAAGAATTAATAATCTTGGAGAACTTCACTTGTAAGATAGATAACGATGTGGCTACATACCTAGTGGAGAAAGATTTAGATACCCTAGCTGAGGCTGCTGTTGTAGCAGATAAGAAGTGTATAATTCATAAGCATGAACGTAAGCCTCAGTTATCTGTTAAGGGTAGGAGAGTGAACCAACCAGTTTTTGTGAACCCTTCTTCTGGTAAAGGCAAGTTAATGTCAAGTGACACTAGTGCGAACACTGCAACCCCAGAGCAAGTTAGTTCTACGAAAGTAAGTGAGGACAGTGCTGCCAGAGGGTCAAGAAAAAGTGTCAGGTTTTGCCAGTATTGCCAGAAAATGGGGCACTTAGAGGATTGGTGCTGGAAAAAACGAGGGAAAAGTCCCCCGGTAAAGCCTATTATGTTGGTAAACTCTTGGGGATCTTTTGACACCATGAGAGAGCAGCCACCCACAGATATTGTTAGCGGTAGTCAGACACAACCCCAGCAGGTGCATATTGTTGATAAGGCCAGAGTGGAACTGTCAGTGGTGGATAGACAGACTCCTGTAGAGCCATTGTTAGACACTAGTAAGACTGGAGCAGTGCAGCCATCAGGTTCAGGTGAGAGTGGTAATAAGACTCCATCAGAGTGTCCTCCCCCAAGCAGTACTCAAAGTCACTCCTTCCCAGGTCATTTATTTGCTAACTTTATTTCTAAGGGGTTAGTTTCAGGTGATGGAAAAGGTGGTAAGGAAGTCACTATACTTAGAGACACAGGAGCTTCACAGTCACTAATGTTGAAGGGGATTGTTGATGTAGCTGACCCTAATCAATGTGTCTTATTGCAGGGTATAGCTGAGTTTGTATCTGTTCCCCTAGTTGAGGTTCAGTGCGTGTGGGTATTGTTGACCAGCTTCCTGTACAAGGGGTCACTTTCCTTTTGGGTAATGACCTGGCGGGGAGACAGGTGAGTGCTGTTCCCTGCGTGTCAAAAACTCCTCTGAGTGAGGATAGGACTAAAGAGTTGGAAGATACATGTCCTAAATTGTTTCCTGCATGTGCCGTAACTAGAGCTATAACGGCAAAGACCAGCCATGAAAATGTTGACAGTAATGGCACTGGCAATGCCGATGATGATATTGGGCTTGGTGATACTTTTTTTGCCTAGTTAAATGACTCAGGGGTTGATGATTTCCCCCAAACTGATGCAAGTGCAAAGTTAGCTGATATGCAAAGATCTGATCCAGAGATTGCCACTTTCACTGACTCAGCAGTTAGGGAAAATGAATGTGAGTCTGAACTGACAGAGTGTTGTTATTTAAGGCCAAATAACGTGTTAATGAGAAAGTGGAGACCTCCTAGTGTTGCTCATGATAACGAGTGGGAGACTGTACATCAGGTGGTGGTTCCAAGACCCCATAGGCAAAAAATTATGTCCAATGCTCATGACTCTTCTTTAGCAGGTCACTTAGGGGTGAGGAAAACTCTCTCCCGCATCTGGCAGCATTTTTACTGGCCTGGAATCCGTCGAGATGTCTCCCGGTTCTGTAGGTCATGTCACGCCTGTCAGCTAGTCGGTAAGAGCAATAACCCCATCCCTGCGGGTCCTTTGATTTCTCTACCTGTGTTTGAGGCACCATTCACTAGAGTCCTTGTGGACATTGTTGGCCCATTGCCTAAGACCTCTTCAGGCCACCAGTACATCCTCACAATGTTAGACATGGCCACTAGATATCCTGAACCATTCCCTTGAGAAATATTTCAGCTAAATTGATTGTAAAGGAGATGCTTACCTTCTTTACCCGTTTTGGTCTCCCTAAAGAACTGCAGTCGGACCAAGACTGTAATTATAATTCCACACTGTTCAGACAAACCCTTAATGAGTTAGGAATCTCACAGATCACTTCCTCAACATATCATCCTCAGAGTCAAGGTGCATTAGAGAGGTATCACCAAACTTTGAAAAGTATGCTCAGAAAACTATGTGTTGATGAAAAGGAATGGGACAAGTGTTTGCCCTTCCTACTTTTTGCAACCAGAGAGGCACCAAGCGAGTCCTTGGGCTACTCCCCATTTCAGCTAATCTTTGGCCATGAAGTAAGAGGTTCCCTTAAACTCGTCAAAGAACAGTGGGTCAAGGATGATGATCAAATTAACTTGCTAGACTATGTTTCAAATTTTAAAGAATGACTGGCCTATAGTATGGAAGTAGCCAGGGCACACTTGGAGTCCTCTCAAGAGAAGATGAAGAGGTGGTATGACCACTCTAAGAAAGTTAGGCACAGAGTGTTTCACCCAGGCAATCAAGTTCTTGTCTTGCTTCCCATTCATCGTCATCCTCTGCAGGCAAGTTTTGCAGGGCCTTATCTAGTGGAAAAGAGGGTAGGTGAAGTAAATTATGTCATTTTAACTACAGGCCAAAGGAAGGAACGAAGATTGTGCCATATAAATATGTTGAAGGACTACAACAGGTGAGACGTGGACCCCCCTAGTGCTGCATGCGTGGTGTCGGCTGTCGAGTTGGCGGAGGATGAGGGCTGCCCTTTGACTTTGGACCAGATGACCAGTTGGAGAGAAAACCAGGAAGCTTGGAGTACACTGACTGATAAACTCTCCCACTTGACTGCAGAGCGGTTTGCTGAGCTTGTTGCCCTTCTCAGGAAGTTCCCTGATGTCTTCCAGGACACCCCAGGACGGACGGAAGTGGCACAGCACGATGTGGACGTTGGAGATGCCAGCCCTGTAAAGCAGTCCCCCTACCGGGCTAGTCCTCAGAAGCAGACCATCATTCGAGAGGAGCTGAACTACATGTTGCAGCAGGGGTTAATTGAGTCCTGTCAAAGTGAGTGGTTCTCCCCGGTCAAAGTGGTTGCAAAACCCAATGGGTCACATCGTTTTTCTATTGATTACTGTAAAGTCAACTCCCTTACCAAGACTGATACTTACCCACTTCCTAGAGTAGATGATTGTGTGGATACGATAGGCAGTGCTAAGTTTATCACAAAATTAGATTTAATGAAGGGATATTGGCAAGTCTCACTCACAGAAAGGGCCCAAGAAATTTCCTGTTTTGTGGCTGGTGGCAGGACTTATAAATGTGACGTCATGCCCTATGGTATGAAGAATACTCCTGCCACCTTCCAAAGGCTGATGAATGATCTCACCAGGGATATTAAGAACGTTGTAACTTATACTGATGATGTTATTTTTAGCATCACCTGGGAACAACACTTGAGCCAACTAGATGCCTTGCTTCAGAGACTGTCCTGTGCTAATTTAGTGCTTAATTTAGTGCTTAATTTAGCTAGATGTGAATTTGTGAGGGCTCGAGTGCAGTACCTAGTTTATGTGGTCGGCTTAGGCCAAGTGAGTCCACCTGATGTTAAAGTTCAGGCCATAGTCAATTCCCCCCAACCCAAAAATAAGAGAGAGTTGCAACGATTCTTGGGTATGGTAGGGTACTGCAGACGTTTTGTCCTGAACTTCTCTGATCTTGTAGCTCCCCTCACTGATTTGTTAAGAAAAGGAGTCAAGTATGAGTGGAAGCCAGAATGTGAGGAAGCCTATTCTATGCTCAAAGCCATCTTGTCAAGTCACCCAGTGCTTCAGGCTCCCAATTTTGATAAGCCCTTTAAATTAGCTGTTGATGCCAGTGGCCTAGGGTCCGGCGCAATTTTGCTTCAGGATAATGATGAAGGTTTTGAGATGCCTGTGTGCTATTTTAGCAAAAAGTTCAATAAGGCCCAGAGAAATTATTCAACTGTTGAGAAAGCACTCCTTGTACTCATACTTGCCCTTCGACACTTCTATGTATATGTTGGTCCAGGGTCAGGTGATGTTGTAGTGTACACTGATCACCACCCTCTGATATTTTTGTCCCGATTTAAGGACAAAGATCTTAGAGTGACCCCCTGGGCCCTATTTTTGCAAGCATACTCCCTTGATGTAAGACATGTAAAAGGTGTTAGTAATGTTTTAGCAGATTACCTGTCCAGAACTTGATTGTAAATTGTCCAGAAATTTCCCCCTGGGAAATTTCTTCTCTCAGGAAGGGAGGTGTCACAGTAGCGAATGAGTGAAATAGAGGATTAGGTGATAATAAAAGGGGAGAGAAGCGAGCCATCAATAACATAAAATCTTTTTCTTATCAGTTTTGCTGCCTGTAAGGGTAAAACCAACCGGTCACTTTTGCCTTCTCAGCTGAAAAGACACAAGATGTTTTTCTCACAAATTACCAGAAAGTTCCTCTTGTCCTTGAACTGTGGGTGTGACATAATGTGGGAGGAGCAAAGTAGGGATGTTTGCCAATTAGAAGCGTAAACGGCGCTTTCGTCACGTTCTTGATTGCACGCAATTTGTTCTGTGTGGAGTGTATGAGGCTCTCATTGGTAGCAGGTGCCTCTATTGTTTCTGTATGGACAGAGATTATTTTTATAACAGCCTAGTGGTTAATTAGCTGAGAAAGGCGGAGTAAGTTTCCTTTATAAGCTCCAGGAAAGTGTGAAGAGACACATTTAGTCTTATTTTTGTACACACATCCCTGTACACATTTTGTCATTTGTACACATTTTGTCCCATTTACTGTCACGTTACACTTTTGTTACACTGTGTTGCACTTTTCCCCAACACTACTCAGTACGTGACTTTGATTACAAAACACATTGTTTGTGTACAATTTTCCATTTTTCGTTCACTCCTTCATTTACACTAGTGTGTTTTATGTGGATTTAACCTTCAAAGTCTCCACGTTTCCTCGAGCTTTGTGAGTACTTAGCTTCCACTGAGTGTATTTTGGTTAGATAAGAAATAACTTGTTTTATATTTGTATCCTGAGACCTAGCCTATATGAATCCTCTCTTTTGTATAACGAACCCTGGTTTCTTCTTTGGTTGTGTATGTTATAGTGTCCAGTAAAGTTAGTTTTCGTGCAAACTTTATCTTATCCCTTTTGGTGCTTAATTAAGGGTTAAGAGTGCACCGTAATATACACCCCCATAACAATATATATATATATATATATATATATATATATATATATATATATATATATATATATATATATATATATATATATATATATATATATATACATATATATAACGAGAGGGGGAGGAGAGGGGAGGGAAGCGAAAGGAAAGGGGTAACGAACATGAAGAGGAAAATGAAAGAGAGGTAGGAGAGCGTGAAATGTATGTTAGGCACGGGTGAGCTTATACAGCTGATGGGAAGAGGCGATACATCAGGTATCCGTGGGGCAGATGTGAAAACATTTTACATTTAATAAACAGGAACAGGATGTGAGAGGCGTATCAGTAAAAGGTTTTTGTCGATACAGGAACAGGAACTGAAAGAGAATGGGAGGGAAGTAAATGGAAGTTATTGGGTTTTCGTTGTTGCTGTTATTTCGACCCCAGGATCAGCTAGACGTAGCACCAGTGGACTCTTTAAAATGTTTTGCTGAGTCTATGTTGAAAAGTAATCTGCTTTGTGATGTGATTGCATGGCGCATGCAATGAGTGTGTTGCGATGTTTCGTGCTGCTCTACAGTGTGAGGACAATAAATAATTAGTGACCTAGATTTTGTGTTGATAGCTGAACAGGGAAAGGTGATTGCGGCATCGCAGACTGTCTAGGTGCACTCGTTTCTATATTTGGGGTAGCTTCTGCGTGAAGTATGTCTGGCAGTGGTTCATATAGTATTCTTCTTGGCTATGGCTTTCAAATGGTTGTGGTGGCCGTGTGTTTTATGTACGGTGTACAAGTGTGAACCGTGGTGCTGAGTGAAGGAGGTAGTAGATGTTACTGAGATTCTCTGTGTTGTGTTGGGTGGTTATTCATTTTTTGACTTTGTGGAAAGTGGGCTGAGCAACACAGAATTACTGTAAAAAGGTTGGACGGGTCTTAAGATTAAGCAGTGAACTTTGCGCTTCTCCCATCCATATGACCATTGACTAGAAGAATTTGTCTTTAACTGGATGAAATGTATTTACGATTTTAGTGTATCCTGCTGTTACTCATGAAGTTTCTTTTTACCTATTCATGTTTGTGTTGGGAAAGGTGGAGGTCTAGCTTAGGTAAGGCTAATGCATTGTCTTTCTGTTGAAACCTTTATACACTTATTCAGAGATCTTTTCTGCTGCCCGAATGTAATGATGACCCCCTAAAAGCTTGACCTATTGCGTAGTTAGATAAGATCATTGATGAACTGATAATAAAACTAAAGCAAGATAACTGGAAAAATTGTGAAGAAAACCTGGATTACGGGGCGAACAGTGGCAGACTCTGGAAAACAATTGTCAATATCCAAACAATAAAAAATCGCACCCAAGGACTCGTGAAGCCTTAATGAAAAGTGACTGAATAATCCCTAGAAGGAAAGCAAATATTCTAATGAAAGATAGTGCATTTATACTGTACAGATGCACGAACAGTCAAGAGAGAGAGAGAGAGAGAGAGAGAGAGAGAGAGAGAGAGAGAGAGAGAGAGAGAGAGGGAGACGCTGACACCAAACCTACATATACCACTTCCATCCTTTGTTGTCACAAATGTGGCAAATTATCAAGGGCAAACACACAAAAATAATCAAAATCAGTGGAACCAGACCAGAATTCAGATATCCTCCTGATATGCCTTGGCCCTTCTGTAACTGTACTATGTTGCTGAACATCGGGAGGGAAGGATAGGACGGTGACAGAAGGTGGTGGCCATGCCTTTACAGAAGTTCTCTGTTAAAGGCGAAATAGATTTTAAATTCACCTGATAATTTCATTCCTCTGATACTAAGCTAAACAATGTTGGTGATGGTAATGGTACTGGGTGTAGGTGATGGTACAGAGTGTAGGTAATGGTACAGGGTGTAGGTAATGGTACAGGGTGTAGGTAATGGTACAGAGTGTAGGTAATGGTACAGAGTGTAGGTGATGGTACAGGGTGTAGGTAATGGTACAGGGTGTAGGTAATGGTACAGAGTGTAGGTAATGGTACAGAGTGTAGGTGATGGTACAGGGTGTTGGTGATGGTACAGGGTGTTGGTGATGGTACAGGGTGTAGGTAATGGTACAGGGTGTAGGTAATGGTACAGGGTGTAGGTAATGGTACAGAGTGTAGGTAATGGTACAGAGTGTAGGTGATGGTACAGGGTGTTGGTGATGGTACAGGGTGTTGGTGATGGTACAGAGTGTAGGTGATGGTACAGGGTGTAGGTGATGGTACAGAGTGTACGTGATGGTACAGGGTGTAGGTGATGGTACAGGGTGTTGGTGATGGTATAGGGTGTAGATAATGGTACAGTATGTTGGTGATGATACAGGGTGTAGGTGATGCTACAGGGTGTAGGAGATGGTACAGGGTGTAGGTGATGGTACAGGGTGTAGGTGATGGTACAGCGTGTAAGTGATGGTACAGGGTTTAGGTGACGGTACAGGGTGTTGTTTATGGTACAGGTTGTCGGAGATGGGAAAGGATGTATGTGAGGGAAGAGACTGAGTGTGAAAGAAGGGTGTAGGGGGGATAAGGGGGGCAGGTGAGTGGAGCCGGTTTATGGCGCTGGTTTACATGAGAGGAGAGGGTATTTTTACTTGCATCAGGTGTGCCCTTTTCTTTCCCTATCGCTTGTTTTACTTCACTTCTATGCCTAACCAATCCTTCTTTTACAGTCCTGTTTCTGTTTTTCCCTTTCTTATTGCCATCCAATCGCGTCTTACCTTCCATTCCTTTTGTCTCTCATTTTCATCCAGATGTTAAATTAGCTGATCTTTCTTTATCAGACATATGTTTCCATTTCTGTTTTTTCCTCCCTTCTGCCCGTCTTTCCTCCGCTTCCATTCTATTTCTTGTTGTTTCCTTACTTTCTTCACTGATATTAGCTTGTCTGTTCCAAGCCATTTATTCCTCGGTATCCATTTCTTTTCTTTCTCACTCATATCTCTTCTTCCTTTGAAAATGTAGTCGTTTTCCTTTATAACCTTATTTTCCGCATCGACCAACCGCCTACCCCTCAAGCAAGCCATCGTCCTTGCTTGATTAGTGGCATCTCACTGGCCTCAGCAGCACTCGCCTTAGAACCACACCTTTACAGCCACCGTCCGAAACTCAGAGTGGTTAAGCTTGAAATTTATGAATAAAGTAGATGTGCACTTTCTTCCTGAGCATTCAGAGAAAACATGAAAACTATTACCCAATCGTGCCATATATAGGCCACTTTTGTTGACATCCGGGTGCTCACATTCCCCTAAGAGTATTTCAGTTTGGGGAAGTGGCCTTATTTCTCCACGAATCTTCGAGGGCTCACATTCTACAAATATCGCATTATGGATGAGAGTCCATTTTACAACATGAACCACAAAATGAAAGCTATAACTGCCATTTTTTTTTCACTGTTCCTGAGAATTTTTAATTAGGTGAGAGAGGGCTGACCTCTTAAAAGCCAGGGTTTGACAATTGTATATACTAAAAAACCTTCCCAGTAACAAAACGAACTCACTTAATAAGTTTTATTCATGCATTTCCCCCATTTCTGATCGTTAACATTTTGGGGGGGAGATGGATTCCCCCCCCCCACCAAGAATCATTGACGGTGTCACGCTCACAGAATATCGCATTACAGACGAAAGTCCACTGTACAACATGTATTAAGATATTAAAATCATGCCTGTCATCCCTCCCCTTTTTTGCATCTATTATGTGTTTTGTAGGGTGTGACCTCCCTACAACTCCCGTTGACAAATTTTATGTAGTGCAAAACATTGTCAAGTAACCAGAGGAACTGACCTGAGAAAATTCGTTAAAATCTATCTGCTGATTTTCCGTTATTTATGGTCATTTTTGATCTAGAAAGAAGGGTCCCCCCCCCACCCCAATAATCACAGGGAGACTTACGCTCCCCAAATATTGCATTCCTGGTAAGAGTCCTTGTACAACATATACTACACTATCAATGTCATTAGAACAAGTAGACTGTAGCACCAGTCGAGCAGGGCAGTACTCCCAAGGTGGATGGAAAGCTGACGACAGGGAGAGCTGGAGATCCCGTTTCATCAGCCCTCGGGACTAGGTCCCGACCATCCCCCTTTGCTGAACTTTTTCAGTGTCTCAGTAACACAGAGAGTAGACCAGAATGCTCTCTAATACAAGTTTCTCCAACTATCAACACCAAACTACATGCACAGTAAACACCACACTTCCTTTTCAAAATTGTCAAAAAATGGCATCGAATAACATAGCCTCGGAGTCCCCGGGGGGGGGACCATAAATGCCCCAACCTTCAGCCCCTATCCCGGTGACGACTCAAAGTGCCTGGAACCACTGTCTGACTCTCTTCTTCTTCATTTCTGCAACATTCGTGGCCTTTCCTCTAACTTTCGCTCTGTCGAGCACCACCTCTCCTTCTCTAAACCTCACCTTCTTTTCCTAACTGAGACTAAGCTGTCTGAGGCAACTGACAGCAGACCCTTTTCTGTATCCTCCTACTTTCTCTATACTCATTTCAAGCCAAAGGTGGCTGTTGTGTATATATACGGAACAACTTATCTTGCTCTCGTGTTTCTGAACTCGATTCTTCCGAATTCTCTACACTCTGGCTTCGGCTTTCCTGTCATTCTCTGACTAAATATATCTGTGCTGTCTATGTATCTCCTAATTCTACTGATTATCAAAAATTCTTTGACTATCTTACTTCTATGGTGGAACACATTCTATCCATTTCTCCTTTCTCTGAAATCTCCATTCTTGGAGATTTCAATGTTCACCACCACCTTTGGTTCTCCTCTCCTTTCACTGATCCACCTGGTGAACAAGCCTACACCTTTTCTATCCTTAATGACCTAGAGCAGCTTGTACAGCACCCTACCCGTATCCCTGACCGCCTTGGAGAGAGCTCCAACATATCTGATCTCTTCCTTACAACTAATCCTTCTGCTTACACTATTAATTTTTTCTCTCCGTTGGGCTCCTCCGATCACAACCTTATCACCTTAACCTGACCTATTGCTCCGGTAAGGCCTGTGGACCCTCGAAAAAAACGTTGTCTCTGGCATTTTGGAGCTGCGGATTGGGAGGCCCTTAGGCAGTACTTCTTTGATTTTCCCTGGAATGATTATTGCTTCCATGGCCGGGAGCCACCTGGGTGTGCCTTGCGCATTACGGAGGTTATTCTCTCGGGCATGGAAGCATACATTCCTTTCTCATATCCTTTGACTAATGCACGAAAGCCTTGGTTTAATCACGCTTGTTCTAATGCTGTCTGCAACAAGGAGAGGGCCTATAAAAGGTACCGGAGCCAACCCACTCCTGAATCACATCTTTTATACATTTCTGCCCGGAATCGTGCTAAGTCTGTTCTTCGCTCTGCTAAAAATAATTTCATCCGTACAAAATGCTCTCAACTCTCTAACTCGAACTCTTCCCACTCCTGCTGGCACCTTGCCAAAAACCTTTCTAACAACTTTACCTCATCATCCTTCCCTCTTCTTTTGTACTCTGATGGCTCTAGCTATTTCTTCTACTGATAAAGCAGATCTCTTCGTTCAGACATTCTCCTCAAATTCCACCTTAAACGATTCCGGTGCTATTCCTCCATCACTTCCCCCCTCTGACTTCCTCATGGCTAACATTAACATTTCTTCAGCTGATGTATTTTCTGCCATTGCTGCCCTCAGTACTAATAAGGCATATGGGCCTGATGGAGTCCCTCCTGTTATTCTCAAGAACTGTGCTTCTGTGCTTACACCCTGCCTAGGCAAACTCTTTCACCTTTGTCTGTCAACTTGTACCTTTCCTTCTTGCTGGAAGTTTGCTCTCATTCAGCCAGTCCCAAAGAAGGGTGACCATTCCCAACCCTCTAACTATCGTCCAATTGCTTTAACATCCTGTCTCTCAAACGTTTTTGAGTCTATTCTTAATAGAAAAATCTTGAGGCATCTTTCCTATCACAACCTTCTTTCTGATCGTCAGTATGGGTTCCGTCAGGGACGCTCCACAGGCGATCTTCTCACCTACCTTTCAGACTCCTGGTCATCCTCCTTTCGGGACTTTGGCAAAAGCTTTGCCATTGCACTTGACATCTCAAAGGCTTTCGATCGAGTCTGGCATAAATCTTTAATTTCCAAATTGCCCTCTTACGGTTTCTATCCTTCTATCTGTGCCTTCATCTCTAGCTTCCTTTCTGGTCGTTCTATAGTCGCTGTTGTAGACGGCTATCGTTCTTCTCCTAGATCTATTAACAGTGGTGTTCCTCAGGGCTCTGTCCTATCACCAACTCTCTTCCTTTTATTCATCAATGACCTTCTAAGCTGTACATCTAACCCTATCCACTCATATGCTGATGACTCCACCCTTCACCTTTCCATTCAATTCCCACGACGTCTATCTCAGCAGTTACTTCAACAGGCAAGGGATGAGGCTATGGCACACCTAATGTCTGACTTGGCCCGCATCTCTGACTGGGGTAAAAATAATCTGGTTGTTTTTAATGCATCAAAGACTCAGTTTTTGCACCTATCAACCCGACAAAATCTTCCACAGGTATACCCACTTATGTTTAATAATACTCAACTTAATCCTGCGTCATCGTTGAACATGCTTGGGGTTTTATTTGCTCGGGACTTGTCTTGGAAAGATCATATTACATCTCTTGTAAAATCGGCTTCCAAGCGATTGGGTGTGCTAAGCCGACTCCGTTCGTTCTTTGCCCCTGCACAATTGTTAACTCTATACAGGGGTTTTATCCGCCCCTGTGTGGAGTACAACTCTCATGTGTGGGGAGGCTCCCCACATACAGCTCTTCTCAATAGGGTGGAGTCAAAGGCTTTTCGTCTCATTAACTTTCCCCCTCTTACTGACTCCCATCAACCTCTGTCTCTTCACCGCAATGTTGCATCTTTATCTCTTTTCTATCGCTACTTCAATGGTCACTGTTCCTCTGAACTGTCTGCATGCATTCCTCCACTTCTACAACGGGCAGCATAGCACCCGTCTAGCAGGAAAAACTCTCACCCCTTTTCTGTCCAACTCTCTAATGCAAGAGTTAGCCGTTACTCCCAGTCCTTCATTTATGCAACAGGTCAACTCTGGAACTGTCTCCCTCTGTCTGTATTTCCTGCTTCCTATGATCTCCAGTCTTTCAAATGCAGTGTGTCCAGGCATCTCGAAATGAATGGATCTTGAATTTGGGTCTCTCTTGTACTTTCTTTTTCTCTTGGAAGGAATAGTTTTGCGGGCTCATTGCCTTTGGTTCCTTCTTCCTCACATAAAAAAAAAAAAAATGTGCCCCCCAATGATTATTTCTGAGAAATTTTATTTTGCCTTATAGGGTGACTCCTTTTAAAATCATGGTTGAAAATTTGCTTATGGTGGAAAACCTTATACGAACCCAGCGAACTCACGTGAGAAGTTTCATTCAAGTCCCCTTAAAAGCCTAAGAGGCGTTGAACACACACACACACACACACACACACACACACACACATACACACACACACACACACACACACACTGAGTATATTGCTGTGGTATAGGGCCTGTTGCAGAAAATAACATCTTGCTTTGCAGGATTCAAAAGCATGAATACACTGCGTGACGCAGATCACCATTTTATCAATAGCCAACACGAGCCAACTGATTGGTGTTAACCCACAAACAAGTTGGGTGGCACGGAGTTTAGCAGTTATTTTTTTCCCTGCTCTCACTCATTCACACAATCTTCCCCACAGTAATTGAAATTTGTTCTCTCTCTCTCTCTCTCTCTCTCTCTCTCTCTCTAATAAGCTCCAAACTTTTCATCACGTCGCTCCCCTCTCTCCCTTATTATTTCTTTCCAAATTCAGTTCTCCTAGTTCAGAGAGCAGGGGTTTTCTCAGCTGAATATAATCGACTAACAACGAGAACAGAACACACAAGAGATCCTGTACTCTGGATGATTGTAATTACGACTCACCATGGGCACCGTCACACGAACCACAGTTAGCTCACAGTAGGATATATAAAATGTAAAATACAACAACAAGAATGAGTGCTTAGAGATTGGAACATTCAATCTGAATGGTGTAATGGTCCACAGGTCGAATATTTGAGTTTGCCTTTTTGGTTTGACGTTCTTACGATAGTTCTCAAAATCGAATTACTTTATTCTTGCCTGACCGTCAAGTTGCTACTAGGTTTCGTCCACATCAGATCAAAACTGTTTGAGGCGATCTTGACCTCTGACCGATTGTTTTCGATTTTGATTATTCATCCGTGGTTAACCCACATTCTTTTCGTCAATTTTTGCCCAGATCGGTTCAAAGCTAGTAAAGGTGTGGGGTTGGACTTTTGATTTGTCCTATGATCGTTGATGTTTTTTTCTCCAACACAAGTCCCTTTCTCGTTGGAGTGCACTTAATCCTTCCACAATACATGTTAAAATCAGATAAAAACTATTGAACTTGACCTCTACCCGCGTCCTTAACTTTTCACTCATCCTCAGAAACCATAGGTCACTAAATTGGTTGAAACTCACCCGTTGCGCCATGCTCTGCTAATATTAAATAAACAGTGTTCGTTACTTTAGTGACACACAACACACATGGGTCGGGCTTTCATCATGCCTTGTGACGTTAATTATTGGCTGAGAGTTCTTAAAACAGAATCCAAGCATCACTGGTTTACCTTCAACCGGTTCATAGTCTAAGAATGAGGTAAATTGCTTAACTTATTCATTTTATGTGAATTTGACCCTGCCTGTTGACCTTTTCTTGTAACCTCGACACCTGGCTGATTGCTCTCAGAATGAGTGAAATCTATTCATCCCTAACTTACTCTGTATCTTTTTGGAATCGAATTATAATAGTTAGGTTGACGGTACTTTCCCTTTAATTAATTAACCTCAAAATCGATTCCCTTCGTTGTTTCCGTTCCCTGACCCACTAATAAAAATTGTCTAACTGGATCATAAACGATATATAGTCTTTGCCATGTTGCCTTGACATTTGATCTTTAACTTTGACCTTGATTTTTTGGCTAAAAGAAGTCGAATAACTTCGTTCTTGGCTTACGTTTAACATTTCACCAACATTGATCTAAGTCTGGCAAAAAAAAATAGAGTGACCTTGCCATGTGACTGTGGTATCACTTATATTTGACCTTTCTGAGTTTGACCTTATTCTTTTCAGAATGGACTCGTTTCATTCTTGCAGTACCCTGAACCGTTGCACATCGTTTGATCTTAACTGGATCAAAATTGCTTCATCTGGTCATCTTGTCCAGCTCTGAACAAATCTTTCCCTGTACTTTTGTAGTATGACTTTATATTCACAGAAGCGAACCCTTCTGATCCTGCCTCACAGTGAATCATTCCACAATGTTTTTGTCTCAGTCGGATTAAACCTGCATATGCTGACCACACCATGTGGCCATGGCATTTGAACTATTGTTCTCAAAAACAATAGGTCAGCCCATTGAATGACATTTTTTTTTTTCAGATGAACACAGGAAGGAAAAACAAATGAATAAAAAATAACCCACAAACCAGATTACAGTTTTCCTCCATTCAGAAAAGAAGTCTGGAACAGATGGACTAAACAGCCGCAGTTTCCGGGAAGTGAGTTGCAATGAGATAAAGTTTGAGGAGTAAAAGAATTTTGAAAGGCAGAAGTTTTGCAAAATGATGGTGTGACAGTCCAGTCATGAGCGCTACCAGATGCCCATATAGCGCGGGGGAAGGCATGGAGATGTGGCACAATGGATGCAGCTTCGTCAGAACATTTGCCATAAAAGTACCTGTAAAATAATGCAATGGAGACAACATTCCTTCTTACTTGTAGGGAAGTTAGTACAATTGTAACAGCAGCGTTATTTATAACTCTTACAGCTTTGTTCTGAATTTTGGCAAGATGTTTTTATGCAACCCTTCCACAGCCATTCCACAGGGATAAGTAATATTCCATCTGAAAGCACACATGACTTGTAAATTATAGCTAGCTGCTCTGTAAATTATAGCTAGCTGCTCTTCAGTGAAGAAGTTACGGATTTTGTCACACACACACACAAAAAAAAAAAAAGGTTTCTTTGAAGCGGTTGTAGCAAGTAATACAGGGTAACATGAGAGATCCAACTGACGTCATTATTAAGTGCAAAACTAAGAATGTAAATACTTTTAGCGATACGAATATTAGTAGCACTGAAGGTAATATAGGAATCAGTCAATATATGTCTATTAGTAAACTACATATTTGGTATTCCTACCATTAAATGGGGGAATGTAATTTTGTCCCCATTCAGTGCTCTTAAATAAGTCTTGATTGATGGAGATGGCTGTACTGAGCTGTGAGTTAGAGATATTAATCTTTGTGAATGGGAGTTTTACCCAAGAAAGCCTGACATGACCATATAGTCACAATTTTCAATGTGTACTTTAAGCAACAACAGAACATTAGGATATTATTCATTTCCAATTTTCCGCCAGTCGAATGATGCCTGTGATTGGTCAATTCTTAAATAAGTCTTGATTGATGGAGATTGCTGTACTGAGTTCTGAGTTAGAGACTTTAAACTCTGTGAATGGGAGTGTAAGAGTGAATGAACTGTGAAGTGCTGAGTTATCTGCATGTGAGTGAATGAAATTATGGTTGACAGATAAGAGATCGTTAATAAGAATTAGAAATCGGGTTGGAGCCATGACTGATCATTTTGGTATGCTGGAATTAATTGAGTGGAAATTGGAATATACATCATATACTTTTACTTTTATATTTCGGTCACTGAGATATGAGGAAATCAGTGGAACAGATGATAGGCCACAGCAAGGAAGTTTGAATAGTAGGGAACGGTGCCACAATCTGTAAAAAGCTTTAGAAATATCCAGGGCTACTGCATGGGTTTCTCCATGTTGACTGATGGATGGTATGAGCCAGATGAGTATATCAACAGTGGATCATTCGTGGCGAAAAGTATAATGTCTGTCACTAATTATGTTGTTGGAATCAAGATGATTAACATTGTGCTTGTTAATCACACTCTCAAATACCTTACCATGAGAAGATGTGATAGATATTGGTCTGTAATCAGAGAGATCAGAGGAACTTCCTTGCTTCGGAATTGGGTGGATATGGACTTCTTTCCAAGAATTAGGGAATGAAGAATTCCGTATGCATAGTCTGAATAATTTAGCTAAGACAAGAAAAAGTTCTGGGGAACTCTTTTTCAAAACAATTAGGGGAATTTTATCTGTACATGGAGCTTTGTTGGTTCGTTGTCTACGATGGATATTAGGTATCTAGTCAGTATCTTAAATGGGGCAATTTCGGAAGTCTAGTTCTAGTACAGAGATGTTCTGACTGACTTCCTCTAAGGTAAAATCTCTGGCAAATGTACTGCCAAAGATGTTCGGTTTTTCCATGTGGGTCATTCATGGTGTTACCATCTAAAGATTTTATTGGGGGAATGGGTGTTGACATGCTGAAGTTATTTTTGAGACACTTCAGAGTTGACCAGAATATTTTATTTTCATAACGATTATTTAATAGTCTGGATTCTTGGTTCCGAAGAAAGTTTGATTTAGGTAAATTTATTAATGCTTTTGCATAGATTCTAGCGATTTTAAATTGGCAGGGGGATTTTTTTTTTCATTGTAATTAATAATTATATGTTAAGGATTTTTGCGTTGTTGCTCTAGCTTAATTGCTGTCAAACCATTTTGGGGAGTCCGGTCTTTTAATAAATTATTGACTGGGAATGAACAGTTCCATACCAGTATGTATTAATCATTAATGTGGGATTGGGTAGAACTGATATCAGTGGAGAACAAGGACTGATTTGTAATATCAGCACAATAATTTCTAAATCTGTCCCAGTCTACCCTCTCAAAGTGCCATCTGGCTGCCCAGTTAGTTTCAAATCGGGAAAGTTTGGGGCAACTGGCTAAGGAGGTTTTGATCAGACTATGGTCAGACGATCCAAGTGGTGACACTACTTCTTTCCGGTGTTGATCTGGGTTAATTGTCAGTTATAGGCTTAATAGACAGGCGCTATGGTCAGGATTGTCTGGTATTCTGGCTGGTTGTTTTATCAATTGCGTGAACTTAAATGAGTCTGCAAACAACTTGTTTTCTAGACCAGTATCGTCAGTCCTGGCAGAATGCAATAACCATTCTACAAAACGGACATTAAAATAACCGAAAATGGTAATTTCAGTGGTAAGGGTGAGGTTAAGGTTAGTCAAATGTGTGGATATGGAGTTAAATACGCTGGTTTCGGAAGAAGCATAGTGGAGTGATAAACTATACGGTACAGATGTATTTGGTAATATTTAGGTAATTTTGTTTGTAGAAGGAATAATCCAGGTTAACTGACATTAAGCTCACAGAAGTCAACTGCAAATTCTGATTTGATACAACAACAGGTGCCAGCCTTGTAACTGAAGTTTGCGAGGAGATGGCAACAAGGAAAACTAAACGGGGGTATGTCAGCAGAGGGAGAGATTTGGGTTTCTGTGATAAAAAAAGGCTAGAGGGGATACAGACTGGGGGAGTAAGTGAACACAATTCTGACTGGTATTGAGACCATGGATATTAGCGTAATATGAGTCCTAACTCGCACTTCGCTGACGAGCAAGAATAGTGTCAGCAGTAACAGTTGTCGGCACAGTCGCTTTATTGTGACCAGTAGGACCCTGTGCCACCAACCCTTTCCTTTAAAATTTCCACTAAATTAGGCTGAAATTGATTTTAAAAGAGTTTTTTTGAGTTATCTTGTTCACACACCGATCGATCTATATGCATACATACATACATACATACATACATAACTACACACACACACACACACACACACACACACACACACACACACACACACACACACATAGTCAGACAGGCAAACAGGGAGACACACGTGTTCGCTCGCACACAGATCCAAACATGATACTCGCTGTCGCTTCACGAACTGGGTTATAATAATGTTACTTATCCAGGCAAGGTGGCTCAACGATCACAGCGCGGGCAACCACAAGAATTTTGTCTCACAGGAACTAACTTTATATTTTGTTAACTTAATTGGGATCTGATTCACCATTTGGCCTCACCATCCTGGATATTGACACCCGTACAGGTATTTAATGCTACTATTTTACGCCCAGAACTGATAACATATGTCTCTCTTGAAACACCCTCTTGTTTCTTTCTCTGGAGTGAAAAACTGAACAATTTCTTCTGTACTTCTCCATGTCGCAAATCAGCAGCCTAAACAAACAAAAGAAAAAAAAAAATAAAACTTCCGATCGGTGACACAAAGCAACGATATGGCCATCGACATCCTGATCACCTCACTGCTCCCACCAGCCTATCAAGTCTAAGTGCAACGATTCATCCGACGACATTCCTACAGCTTCTCCCAGCTCCCATGTTAAATGCAATTATCAACTCTCAACATACATCTTACTGCCTGCCACATGTCTACAACCTTGAGGTTCAACAAATAACACAGAGCTTAACACAGGACGCATGCTTTGCCCCACCCAACCCCAAAGCCTTTGCCATAGAGCTATAACACGTGGTCATAAAGCAACGCTCACCCTAATGCGATTATGCACTATACTGCCATGTAGAGCTAGGATTCAGTCCAGTCCTTGCTTAAAGGAACTATAGAGCCTTTAATTGGTGAAGTTTGGACCGAGTAAATTATGATGTACAGTATCATCTTACTTTACTCACACCATGCGATACTGTGCCACAGACATAGGCTGTAAATGCAACATCTTGTGTGAACGGTATGACAGCAATAACCTGGGTGTGTTTTGGTGTTTGAGCGGTGTTCCCTTAAGTGACAGCTGTATTACCTCCTAACACAAAAAAACTCACTGATAGCGCTTTTCTATTAATCCACAGGGATGGGGTAATGTATATTACAAATAAAGGCCTTATTAAGAAACAAATGCCATATTCTCCATTTCATGCACCTGTCAGTACTGTTGTATTTATTTTAGGTTTGTTGAAACATAGATAATTTCTTAAATTGTTTAATTCAACGTAAAATTAATTCCATAATAGATTTCATGTGTCTAGGAGAGTTAAGTCAGGAAATATAAGGTAAATATGTTGTTGTCTTTCAATGAACTTTCTCAAAACTTGTCATTATGAACACCCATCTTGTACATCGGTGATTTATTGACCATTCTGACTTCTTCATAAACTTTTTTATTCCTTTATTATAACACTCTTTCGATTTCCAGCATGTGTGTTGGACTATTGGATCGGGTGATATGAGGCAAAATGTGCAGTTATTTTTCAAAGGGTTTTCTTGAAACATTGTAATCTGCAGCATAATACCTCCTATAACGCTACTATTGACCATTTTTGTTTAATAGGAAAAACTTTGTTTTTACGATTCTGTGCTCAAGCGAAAAACTGTTTTTGTAACCTCGTTAAAATCTTACTCATTATGTCCACGAAACGACCTTAAATTTGTAAAGTTCAAACAAAAGCTATTATCTAGCTTAAAAAGAGGTAAACAGATGGACATGAATTACCATTTTTTAAATTTAATCTGTTTGCATTGTTATAAAACTGTGAGTAAACTGACGTTCCAGTCATCCTTCCCATCCCTTATCAAATCCCCTCTCTACCTTTATTACAATCACTGATAGACATTTACAAGCTCAAGCATGTGGGATGCGATGCTAGCAATCACACATCCTTTGGTCATACAAGGCTGTAAATTGACAAGGCACACATGGTTAAGCTACCCCACTGACTCACATCCCGTCAGCCTCAGGTTTTGTTATCCATGGCATCATTCCTGACCAAAATGTAAATCAATGATCTGCAGGCTATTTATTTTTTTCAGAAAGAACTAAAAGTGGATGTCGCTTTTTGTGTTAGCTAAAATGCTCAAGATAAAAATATTGCTGCTGGTACATAATGCACAGAAACTTAGGACGCATATAATTGCAATAGCATGACCATCAAACTGCCCATTCCCGCTAGTTCCAGACACCCTACCCACAGTGCAGTGCTATAATGGTCTTCCTTTCCTATTCTCCACTAACGAACATGAAACGACCATCAAACAACCCTCCATCCGTTGCCCGCCCTACCCAAAAAACAGTGATGCAATGATTCTGCCCTTCCACAGGTCAGTCATTAACACCGAACTAAAAGACAGAAAGCATTAATTACCACAAAGTTTTCAGAGGTTTTTGTAAGAGTACTGTTTGGAGAGGGCTGGGTACACTCGCACCAAAAAGTATCGGTGCAGAATATGTGTTAAATATTATGACACACGGAACAAAGGGAACTGGAAATTGCAGCTCTGTCCTCCCACACGCAGGCATCCCAGACGATAGATGACAGCTATATCAGATATAACTCTTGTGTCCTTCATAATGAGTAGGAAATGGCCATAAATGTTCTAATATATATACAGGTGTTAACGGGCTGTCATTACTGCATGGTCGAATAATTCCGGATGGCTTTGGACCCACAATGCACCGATACTTTCTGGTGCCAGTGTACGTGATCACTGTGGGTCCGTTAATAACCACCACCATTTTCAAATAAAGCACTTCTTTTGGCTGTCTATCAAAGTATTGCATCCAAAGTGGTCCGTGACAGGATAGGCTAATGAACAGATTCATGCAGCCCAATGAAGTTAAAGATTGCTGACAGTGGACTTTTACACTTTAAAACAGTTATTCATGCTGGTATTCTGTAACCAAGTGAGTTTTTAACATGTCGTGTACTATGGGGATTTGCAAGTGATCAAGTACAGTATGCAAACAGCATACATCATTGCTTTTAACTTAACTACTCTGACATTCCCAGAGAGCCATTACTGTTTTTAAATGTCATTCACAAAACCAGACACAGTGTAATAGTTTGCACTCTTAGCCTAATGTACTCTCCTTGTATCCTAAAAAATAATTTTCATAAATATATAGCTTACCAATTCAAGGAACTCCAGAGTTTCAGTCGCCAAAACCCTTCAGTTAAGCACATAAGCCTTTCGGCTAATATGCGGCCAAAACGAATGATGAAAGCCATTCTTCAAACAAATATCCACATGGTAAGTACAGTAGTGTGGAAGTTTTGCAAAGAAATATAAAGGTTAAGGTATAGTGTGGTATACTAGTAAGTGTTTATAGTATATAGGGTTTGGTCATATATTTGTGACTTTAAAAGATTTTTTTTTTATTTTTTTCAGAATTTTATGTGAATCTTCACGAATGGTAAGGGCAACTAAGTATTACATGTATACAGGCTATTAGTATTGACTTTTATTATGATCCTCGTCATGTACAGATATGATTTCGTTCATCTTACCATCTTAACAGATTCCCAAAACAGTAAGTTTCACTGGAGACGCAGCCTGCGAGGTTCACTAGGTATTTAGTCGTACCCATTCTAATAATGAACTTGTCTGTGGTTCATGCGATTGTCACCATCAACGATAAACGTAACTGTAGAAAGAAAATGAAGTTGGGTGTCTGCTTCGTTGGTTAGCATCTAGACAAAAATTAGCAACTGTGAAAGCAGCATCACATCATCAAAATACCTGAGCTGTTTACGGTGTAATTATGTAGTTGGGCAGCCCCACGGTATATGACTGTTATAATGTAAATTACAAGATTATGTAATTGCAAGTCAAAGGTCGGGCAATTATCTGAACACATATACAGATATACATTTACTCGTGTCCCTCTGAGGTAATGCCTGCAATAAAATAAAATATCTGATTTTTTCTTTGGGGGGATAATTTTCTTTGGTGAAGCGTAATATCAACCGCATATTCCATGTGTGCTATCAAATAAATAAAAGGGTTGTTAATGGCTTTGCAAGCGGTCTTGTACCTCATATGGCAGAGGAGAAAAGGCTGTTTTTTTTTTTTTTCATTCCTCTGATTTATGGCCCCATAGTTTCCCCATATTCATTTTGATTTAGATAATAAGGGAAAGAATGAATGTCTGGATAGTTAAGTTGATTGCCGAAGTAGTCACGATAGGAGTGCCTACCTAAACTCAATAGATGTATACAAGATAAAATAAAGCATTGGAAGAAGACATATGCGAAAGTACAACAGAATGATAAATGGAACTGTGATCAGGTATATCATCTTAATCATCTTCCACAATTCATCAGTTATATGGCTTTTCAACAGCAATAATGATGAACGAGAAAAAAAAGGTGCCAGTGTTATATATCTTACATACTTCCTAGGAAAGACTTAGAAGACATAAATATGTAAAAGTGAACACACGAATGAGAATTGATAAAGGAAATGATCAACGATAACAGAATTTTACATGGATTACCTACTTCCATAGCTTCCTTGTCTTGTTTCAAAAACTTGCAGGAATAATGACAGATACTGCCAATAAACAGAGAAGGAAAGATTCAGAACACATAACCAAAATAATCTGGTATTGGGATTCAGGTTACGTCCTCCATAAATAGCATATCTAACCTTTAAAAAACGAGTATATTTCCTCAGTTTTCCGACATTACAAATTGCCCATGTACATGAGATAATCTTTTGCTAGCCTGATGGAAAATTAAACAGTTACGTCATTAAGCACTTGAAATAAGTGTAACATTTATAAGTAGTTAAGTCATCAAGCATTTGAGGTAATCAGTGCAGCACTTATTGGTTTGCCTGTAGAGGATATGTTTGCAGTAGTGTGGGAGAGAAATTTGGGGGGAGCAGAGAGAAGGGATAAGAAGGGGAGAAAGTGAGAGGGGGTGGGAAGGAGGGGTGATGAGGGAAAGATAGAAAGGAAAATGGTTGAGGAAGGGGGGGAAAGGATGGGAGGAAGATAAGGCAAGGGAACAGGTAGAGAAGTAAGGGGAGTGGTGGGATGGAAGGGTAGAGGGAAAGAAAAAGGAAGAGGAAAAGGGCAAGAAAGAGGTAAGACTAGAAGGAAAGTGGAGGGGGGAAAGGAAGAAGGAAGGTAGATTAGGACGGTGGGAGGGAGAATGGAGAGGAATGGTGCAAACGGTTGGGGAGTGGGGGGGAATGGAAGTAAGAAAGTGGGTATGTGGAGGGAGGAGGTAAATGTATATATACTTGTGACAGAGCAGCCATGTTAGATCAGTCAAGATGGCTTACATCTGTGTGATGGTGGTGAGTTCTGAACTGTGCATTTACCTGCATCTGATGGCTTCCTTGTAGGAAACAGGATGTGAGCTAAGCCCATGTTGTTCTCTGCCCATGTCTACATTAGCCAAATATTTCTGAACAAACAGGTGTTCTTTCTTTGAATTACTTCCCCATCCAAACTCATCGAAATATCTATTCTTGTACTTGAGAAATGAAACAGTTTTACATCAACTATTCACCTGCTCTTCCTCAGGCTATATTGACCGTCGGTATATTTGCCCCCTGAAGTGATCTTACTGGTTTGTTTTTCCACTGAAAAGTGAGCATTATAATCACTCATATATAATTTTCTCCCTCTGCATTACTTATATTTTATTATCTTTTAGATTATCCTTGTAACTCATCTTTTACTGCTTGATCTTGCATGCTGGACTTTTAACAGGAATGCATTTTCCGTGTCTGGTTCCAGTTATACAGTTTCTTTAAATCATTACGTGGCTCTTTACGTTGTCTTTATCATAGTTAAATTTTATAATTTTGCGTCATCTGCAAATGTACCCAAATACTCCTCAGTCGTTATCGCATGTCAGTTACATAGGCAATATCAAATTATAACAGGTAATAACAATGAACGGTGAGTTACTACGTTAGTAACATTTCCACATGTTTAATACTTGCGTCTTATAACTGTTCCCACTTGTTTTCCCACTATGTGGCTCTTCTTCCATGACTACAGTTTCTCATTCATCGCTATAATAATTTATATTTTCCATAGTAGTCTACTGTGCGGAGAAACTGTTGACAGTTTTCTCAGATCCAAGTATACTCTCTCTACCCTGCTAGATTTTCTTGTTAAATACCCATCGCTTTGTTGTAGAAATTCAGATGACTAGTAAAACAAGCTTAGCCGACCCAAATTTTTAACTCTTTTCAGGTAATACTATATCTTAATCTAGAAAACAAAGTGTTCCCTTTCAAGACACCTACAACCCATTAAAAACAGTTAAAGAGGGTCCATTGTGGGGGAAAAACGCTAATTAAACTATTTTAACGAAGGAAATAATATTCACTGACGTTTATTTTTGTTCAGAAAGCAAATAAAATTTCAACTTTTATCTTCACCTTGGAAATAATTGCTTAAGATGCAGGACAATTACATTACAGTCTATTAACAATGTTCATCACCCTGTGAAGAAGAAGAATTGGTTTACCTATCGTTCATGCATATATACAGGAGAAATCAGAATACATTAAAAAATACGTTAAGGCTATGAATGTGACTTTACATCCCTGATCTCCTCACATACGGTACTTAGGCTAATGGAAAACGGCAGCGTGGTTTGCAAATGTATTATATACATGCCTTATATAAATACTCTGACTTTGACCTTCTCCACAAAGTGTAATGCACCCCTGTATCTGGCTGTTCACGGGAGAGTTATCATTCATGCTTGATATATGACAATAATCTTGCCATAGGACATACTGTATCTCATACGCTTGAAATATGTTCTAAAACCCCACATCTAAACATCTAAAGCATTTGGCCGGAAAATTACTGTTCTCATCCCTAACCAAAAAAAAAAAATCTTGCAGGGGGCTTGCAACTCCTACTCAAAAAGGTCTGAACCATTCACCCTCCCCTCATTCTCACTCCATTTAGAAGGTCGTTAATACTGAGGAATACCCCGACCTTCCAACAAAACATTGCCAGAATCCGAACCCTGTGTAGTATCTCCCCAGCTGTATAAATCGTCAATATACTTATTACTTTTCCATCTATTGTCAACTGCCTCTTTCCAAAAACATTTAATGACATCATGGAATAGCTGCACCAGTTAAACCGCGCATTCTCTCAAAATCCATAAAGCCATCCCATGTGGTTCATCGCTTTTCTCGTCCAAACCTTTCGACATAATTATGTACTAGAACTTTCATTTCCAGTTCTGTCTCGTTCTGTCAACCACCAATACAAATAGGGGATGTAACCAGCTGTGTAGTATTTCATTCCTTTTCTTTTTTAAACAAAATTTCCCCTATCCTCAGTCTGTCTATGTTCTCCTATTTTTGCTGATAATAAACATGCAGAACAATTTAGTTTCTTCCTGCATTTGCTCACACTGTCCTACTCATGTTTCATTTCTTCCTCACCTTGCATCCTAACATAAATTTTTTGTTTGCTATTATTCGTTCTATAATATTTCAATATACTTTCTCCTTACATTTCTCCAAACACTATAAACACTTGAAATAAATCAAAATTTTGCCAAGGTTCCTTACTGTTTTTAGATCATTCGACTTTCTGAGCTCATGTGATTGGGTTGTCCACAGGTGAATCCCTTTACTTGGTGCACACAATATGCTTGTGTTCTTCGCTTGTTTCTTCAGGCAAGGGATGAATCCATCACTGTTTAGAAAGCCTGCATGAGTTTGTGTGGGTGAAGGTTTGGATGTGTGATTATATGGTATTATTTTACAGACTCTGCTACTGTTCATTCTATGATTAAGAGTGTCCATACAAGTTTTCGTGTGATTTTTAATTAGCATCTTTATTAGGCTGTTGACTGTAGATTAGGCAAGGTTTCTATTGCTGGAGTGTGCTGAGTTCCTTTATTTTGTTTTTTTCCTCGAGTAGAAGTCAGGGTTGAAATTTTTGGTGTTATTACTAAGGGTATGAGATTTTGCTGATTTATGTAAAAAAGATGGTGACCACTGTCTATTTATGGAATATGATCTATGATAATACTTTCTAATTTTTTTTATCTCTGTTAATTTAAGCAACGTTGGGTCTGGTTAGTACTTGGATGGGTGACCGCCTGGGAACACCAGATGCTGTTGGCATCCCTACGTGTCAAGTGGGGTTGGAGGAGGATTAGTGCCCCTCCCTGTAAAACAATTAACTCTAAGCCGTTGGCCACCCCGTTTGGGATACATGGTGTCTGGCAATGAATGAATGAATGAATTTATCTATGCCTTCTTGCCTTCTTGCAGTTGATGGAGGTTCTATTTTTCTCTCTACTTTCTTTGACTGTTTGTTTATGACAATGAGGAGATGGTCTAATGACTGATATTGTTTTGCTTTCCATGAAGTTTGCATGACTAGTGCTGGGGTACATAAAATAATGTCAAGGGAGTAGGTCGTCAAATCTACTGTGAGTGGTGGTCGTGATTGGCTGTGGTGGTTGTATGGTTGTATAAAATACTGAAGTGCTCAAGCTGACTTAAATGAAGACCATTATCTGTCCTGTGCCTTGATTTTGTTGTTTTATGGATCCATTGAATTTAGTACCTCAGCTACTACTACACTGGGGTAAGAGATACAAATGAATCCTTGGAACATGATGTAAGTGGAGGTATGTAGACAATGGCATTGTTGTGTTCAATCTGTATTTTGATATGTACTGATAATTAGTTTTGTAGTGAAAATCATATGCTATGGGCAAATTTTTTCGTTGTGTACTCTGTTCGGGCAAGATTCTTTGTGTTTGAGGGTAATAGGGAACCCTCATCCCTCTTATTTCTCTCTTGTCTAAGTGTAACCAAATTTAAAAGAATTGGGCACTGCACTTGTTTGTGAGTTTAGCCTCTTGTATTTTTGCCTTTAATGCTGTGTGAGTGGGAAACGTTGGGTAGTTAATGTTGTTTTATGCATTAACCCTTAGCCGCCAGGGGGTTCCCGGCCACGGCACACGCCTCCCCACGAGCGATTTTCGAGATTTTGGAAAAAATACCCTTACTTCAAACCCTCATACCTGACAAACTATAATAGCTAGAGATTCAAATGAAAGTTCATAAGACTCACCAACTCTTCCTTTTTCCAATGATGGTATCCCCGAGGTCTCTAGGTGGTCCCGTCGATGAGTAAGGATGAGTTGAAGACGAGTGGTTTTTCATGTTTTGGCGTGCTGCTCCAAGCGCACCACTGGCTGCAGCCTTGGCCCAGCCGGCTAGCTTTGGCAGCACTGCCTGGAGTGGTGATTGTAACACTGCCCGTGCTTCCTTCGAAGGAATGCGAAAGATTCCACTCGTTTTTCCACAGCTCCTTACTCTCCGCCGTGAGAATGATTCATCACCGGGTTCATGTGGCTCACCCAAGGATTTACTGCCCGCTCCATTAGGCCTCTATGCCCCGTAGGTGTGTGGGAAAGGAAATATCTCGTAGTATTTCTGTACTCACTTTTTCCGTAAGGAATATTTCTCCTTTACTTCGTTCTTCTGTTCTCACTTCTTCCGTAAATAATCATATTTCTCCTTTACTATGACACTTAGAACTGCACTGTACATCACCATTACACGTAATTACACTTTGACAAGTAAATGTTGTTCCTCTCTCACGCATTATCGTAGAGTATGAGGTAATTATTTGTAATGTAAATCATACTCCTTTGTACTATTCAGGGTTATAGTGAAAATCATAGACTTGTTTCACACAACTAACATTATTTGTACGTCACATCACAGATACACTGATGCTCATATTTGGCACAATCTCCCTGAGTATTGAGTGAAATAATTTAGGTATAGCCAACCAGATATTTTTCTTTGTGGCCCACTCACAAGTGGTTTTCTTTCAGGTAACACGTAGGCAAAAGCAAAGTATTTCCAATAATTTTCACACCAATATCCAATACACAGTATCAGTTTCTGTATTGCACTTACTATAAATCACTTATTTGCACTTGTTGATCTTATTATAAACTACTTACATCTTAGCACTTACTATACTTCACTCATACTATCACACTTTTCACTCATTTATGAAAATGCACAAACTTCTGCATTACTGTACATTATTTACACTTCCCCACACACCTGCTCAGTACTCACGCTCGGAGTGATACTCTGAGAAGCGGGGCATAGGGGTACCTTGCATTCTGCACACTGGTACGAGGTCTCTTTTCGTGCTGGGGGACGGCGTTTGGTTGTGCGGCAGACGTGGCACCGCCTGTATGCCAGACGACCTGCTTCTGTTCTCCCGATCTCCACAATCTTGTGCCGACGGAAATACTCAGCACAACTGAGCCTGTCAGCTGGAGCCGCTGTCCCCCGCCTAGCACCTGTCACCTGAGCAGTTGAATATTGCTCAAGGAGTTCGCTTGCAAGCTCTCTCTCAAATTCTTGTAAAGAGGGAGGTTTCCTTACAAGCTCCTTGAACAGTATGAAACTGTTCAGGACGGCGATATCAAGAAGGTGTAAGAACGCCTTCTTGTACCACTTTCAGGACTTACTTAGGCAATCTACCCCACCAATTTGCTTGTCCGATTTATCAACCAGCCGCATGTTATTATTGTAATCATTGACTGCATCTGGCTTTACCACGGGTTCCCTGGTCCTGTAGTCTGTTTTACCAGTTTCCTCCAGCACACCCTTATGAACTGTAGACAACATGTTAACCCGTCTCTTATCATGCCAGAGAAGGGCTAACATGTTCCCACATTTCTTTGTCAGTAGGGCTCCTTTCTCAGTATTTGCCGGAAATACTGGGAAATTCTTTCTGTTGGCCCTAACAGTTCCACAGGACCCAGTACCATGGTCAAGCAAATACTTTGTCAATGCCGGGGCTGTGTAATAATTATCGGTGTACAGAATGTGGTGCCTGTTGAAATACCTTTCCATCAGCACTTTCACTACTGATGCAGAGAGTCCATGAGGATCATCGCTAGGTATTTATTACATCTCTCGCTGAATAAACCATTACATCCAGCACATATCCAGTTTTACAGTCACAAAACACAAAGAATTTCAGGCCAAATCTGTGACGCTTTGATGGCACATACTGAATAAATGCAAGCCTCCCCCTGAATAACACCAGCGAATCGTCAATAACCACTTTCCGGAACGGACAGAAAACCCTGGAGAATGACTCTTTCAGCATTGTCAGGATTGGTCTTATTTTCCATAACCTGTCGTTCGGTGCAGGCCCGTAATTTCGATTGAAATGTAGGAACCTCAGGATTGCCAGGTACCTATCACGGGCCATGCATTTTCCGAAGACAGGTGTGCCAACGAGTTCATCCACCGACCAATAGTCGTGAAGCACATGTTTTTTTACATGCACCATCAGCAGGGTCAGGGCGAGCCACACAAACATCTCCCCCACCTTTACAGGTATCCATTCATGCATGTGCGTGCTTTCGCTAGCATGTACGTCCCGCCAACACATGCACATGGCCTGGTGAAAATTAATTTCATCAACCAGGTACTGCATAATTGCAGTCGTGAAAATTTCCTTGAATAGACTACTAATAGTCCAAGGCCTGGGGGGAAGTGCGTTCTCCTGCACACCTGCACCCTCCTCATCAAATACCGGCACAGATGGCTCAAAGCCGGTACCATCCTCCCAAACAAATGTATCTACTCTACCCACACTTGGTAGAGCAGGCCGTCTGGCAGTTGCACTGAGTTTTCCAATCACTCGTGCACGACCACGTGCACGGCCACGGGCAGGCGGGAGGGGAGGAGGGGGGAGGGAGAGGGAGAGGGAGAGGTGGGTGAGTAAGCGGGTGATGACTCACCTGACGCGGAACTTTCCTTTGAAGAAGTTCGGCACTGCATATCACCACGTGGCTCCCGTCTAGGCAATACAACTCCTGAAGGGCCTGGTTGAGGTGATTCTGCCCTTGAAGTGGTAGGCTGAGGTGTGGGGGAGCGGTGGAGGAAGAGCAGGCGGTGAGAGTGTGGGGGAAATGGCTCTGCGGCGTTTTTTCCGCAGATGTCCGCCAAATCCACGGCCACTTTCCCGATATCCTGGGTCATCTACCGCCTCCTCATCAGCAAAATCATCGCTGTCGTAGGCTCTCCCTTCCTCCTGTACAAGTCGGAGAGCCCTCTCTGGCGTCAGAGAGCGAGTAGGGGATGGAGGGCGAGAGAGCTCGCTCTCCACGTGGTAGCTTTGTTTGCCCTCTGATGACGTACTCTCACTCAGTGTTCAAGTTAACACAGTTTCGTCTAGGGCACGTCCTATGGCACTATCACTAAGCCCTTTCCCTTGCACAAAGGGCATGACTTTAGTGGGGGTCGATGAGGCGATCAGCCCTTCACGCAGTGGAATGGAATCAGGTGATGTCGAGGAAGATGACATGCCTCCTCTCGCTACCTCTGCCAAGTACAGACTGAACAGCACAACCGCAGGGTACCTGTGGGTCCTACCTACCCCGTAGGTATCACAGAAAATGGTCCCACACTCAAACAGTGGCGGGAAGGTGAGTGCGGTATAGCAAGGCAACCGGCAACCCTGCGCGCCCTGAATCCTGTTGTGCATACATGTCAACTGGCGGATAAGGGTTAAAGTGTTTGATGCTTAACTGGAATATCTTTTTATTGTGTGTTTTTTTGTGGAGAGAGAGAGAGAGAAAGAGAGAGAGTGTGTGTGTGTGTGTGTGTGTGTGTGTGTTTTGCTGCTGCATCCACATGTCCATCCTGAGGTGTAGTATTTATGTGATGGCAGATCAGGTAAGCGAAGATGCAATCACTATTTTCAGTTACCAGAACACCCCCCTCTATCCACATAACTAACAGCCAAACTTGTGTTCGTCAACAGTCTATATACATCTCCAGTGTTGCTGTTGTTCATAGGTCATTCTGTATGGTAACTCCTAAGTCTTACTGATTTCCTCTCTTCTCATTAAATACTCATAATTAGGTTGCTGTCGTTTACTCTCATATCTGATACGAGTATGAGACTATTTTTTGTACTTTTATCCACTTCCACAATATGATTTCAGTTAGATATTTTTTTCCACTTCATCTTGAAATTCCTTACAGCTATAATCATCTACAAACAAATTCCATTTTTTTTCTTTTCATCTTCAACCATAGTCAAAATAATCCTCAACCCTTGTTGCTGGGGATTTCCATATATTCAAAACATAGCACCAACACTGAAACTTGGGGCACAAGACTAATCTGCCCACTTAAATATTGCCAGACACTATAATCCCGTCAAGGGTGGCCGAAAACAAATCGCTTTCACTTCGATCAGTCCTATGATATTGACTGCCGTTCCTCCAAATCACACACTCCTCTCTCCCTTATATCTCTTCACGCCGTCTTCTAATCTCATCCTTGATCTCCCCTTCCTCCTCGATTCCTCTACCTCACTCATATACACTCCGCTGTTCAGTCTCTCATTCTCCATCCTTTCCACATGGCCAAATCATTTACTTTAACACATACAATCACACCCACCTCAACATTTCTTTAGCTTATTGTGTGCCTCTTTGTCTCTCCATGTAAACCTACATGCTTATTTCAAATGATACATTTCCCGTGCTCTTACTTTTTACTTGTGTCCTTCGAACAAGGTTCAAAAACTACTTCCGCATGTTAAGAGTAGCCTGGCGAATACAGTTCTATCATGAAGCGAGTTTTTTTCTTCCATGCGCACTTTACTGTTCCTTATCAGTATTCAGTCAGGAAAACTTGATCCATACAACTGTTCTCAACTGCCTTCCCCCTAAACAATTTTCCATGCCACCTTTCTCAATGGCACCTTGCTACAAGTCTTCCTCAGATCCCAGTAGGTACAATCTACTGTACTAAGCCGTTCCTCTACGACATAATTTCCCCCGGTTGGTGTTTAGAAAATCAATACATTAATGACATAAAATGATTCCTCCCTGAAGCCATACTCTTTGGCTATTATTACTTTAAGCATTGTACAACGAACAGCTATTATTATCGTGGATTCGTCGTAGTGTTGGTCCATGTCTGTTATTAGGATCAACTGGACAACCGAATCTGATCTCATCGCATTGCTCTCATCCAAATCCTTCATCAACTACAGTTTGAATTCTCACAGCTACGATCAGGATCATTTGTAGGACCATCATTTTTTTCATCAGGCCTCATAAACTCACCTTCCATAACAAATAATGTGGTTTGTGTGTGTGTGTGTGTGTGTGTGTGTGTGTGTGTGTGTGTGTGTGTGTGTGTGTGTGTGTGTGTGTGTGTGTGTGTGTGTGGTACCTTCACTTTTTTTTTTTTTTTTATGCGAGGAAGAAGGAACCAAAGGCCATGAGCCCGCAGTAACAGTTCCCTCCAAGAGAAAAACAAAATACAATAGAGAGCCAAATTCAAGATCCGATCATTTTGAGATGCCTGGACACACTGCGTTTGAAAGACTGGAGATCATAGGCAGGAGGAAATACAGACAGAGGGAGACAGTTCCAGAGCTGACCTGTTGCATGAATGAAAGACTGGGAGTAACGGTTAACTCTTGCATTAGAGAGTTGGACAGAAAAGGGATGAGAGTTTGCTGCCAGACGGGTGCTACGCGCCCGTCGTAGAGGTGGAGGAATGCAAGCAGACAGTTCAGAGGAGCAGTGACCATTAAAGTAGCGATAGAAAAGAGATAAAGATGCAACAGTGCGGCGAAGAGACAGAGGTTGAAGGGAGTCAGTAAGAGGAGGAGAGTTAATGAGACGAAAAGCCTTTGACTCCACCCTATTGAGAAGAGCTGTATGTGGGGAGCCTCCCCACACATGAGAGTTGTACTCCACACAGGGGCGGATAAAACCCCTGTATAGAGTCAACAATTGTGCAGGGGTAAAGAAAGAGCGGAGTCGGCTTAGCACACCCAATCTCTTGGAAGCAGATTTTACAAAAGATGTAATATGATCTTTCCAAGATAAGTCCCGAGTAAATGAAACCCCAAGCATGTTCAAGGATGATGCAGGATTAATCTGAATATTATTAAACATTAGTGGGTATACCTGTGGAAGATTTTGTCGGGTTGATAGGTGTAAGAACTGAGTCTTAGAAGCATTAAAGACAACCATATTATTTTTACCCCAGTCAGAGATATGAGCCAAGTCAGACAGTAGGTGTGCCATAGCCTCATCCCTTGTTTCTTGAAGTAACTGTTCAGATGGGCGTTGCGGGAACCGAATGGAAAGGTGAAGGGTGGAGTCATCAGCGTATGAGTGGATAGGGTTAGATGTACAGCTTAGAAGATCATTGATGAATAAAAGGAAGAGAGTTGGTGATAGGACAGAGCCCTGAGGAACACCACTGTTGATAGATCTAGGAGAAGAACGATGGCCGTCTACGACAGCAGCTATAGAACGACCAGAAAGGAAGCTAGCGATGAAGGTACAGATAGAAGGATAGAAACCGTAGGAGGGCAGTTTGGAAATTAAAGATTTATGCCAGACTCGATCGAAAGCCTTTGAGATGTCAAGTGCAATGGCAAAGCTTTCGCCAAAGTCCCGAAAGGAGGATGACCAGGAGTCTGAAAGGTAGGTGAGAAGATCGCCAGTGGAGCGTCCCTGACGGAACCCATACTGACGATCGGAAAGAAGGTTGTGATAGGAAAGATGCCTTAAAATTTTTTTATTAAGAATTGACTCGAAAACTTTTGAAATACAGGACGTTAAAGCAATTGGACGATAGTTGGAGGGTTGGGAGTGGTCACCCTTCTTTGGGACTGGCTGAATGAGAGCAAACTTCCAGCAAGAAGGAAAGGTACAAGTTGACAGACAAAGGCGAAAGAGTTTGCCTAGGCAGGGTGTAAGCACAGAAGCACAGTTTTTGAGAACAACAGGAGGGACCGCATCAGGCCCATATGCCTTGTTAGTACCGAGGCCAGTAATGGCAGAAAATACATCAACTGAAGAAATTTTAATGTCAGCCATGAGGAAGTCAGAGGGGGGAAGTGATGGAGGAACAGCACCGGAATCGTCTAAGGTGGAATTGGAGGAGAAAGTCTGTGCGAAGAGATCTGCTTTATCAGTAGAAGAAATAGCTACAGAACCATCAGAGTAGAAAAGAGGAGGGAAGGATGATGAGGTAAAGTTGTTAGAAAGATTTTTGGCAAGGTGCCAGAAGGAGCGGGAAGAATTCGAGTTGGAGAGTTGAGAGCATTTAGTATGGATGAAATTATTTTTAGTAGAGCGAAGAACAGACTTAGCACGATTCCGGGCAGAAACGTAAAGATTATGTGATTCAGGGGTGGGTTGGCTCCGGTACCTTTTGTAGGCCTTCTCCTTGTTGTGGACAGCATTAGAACAAGCGTGATTAAACCAAGGCTTTCTTGCGTTAGTCAAAGGATATGAGAAAGGAATGTATGCTTCCATGCCCGAGAGAATAACCTCCGTAATGCGCAAGGCACACTCAGATGGCTCACGGCCATGGAAGCAATAATCATTCCAGGGAAAATCAAAGAAGTACTGCCTGAGGGCCTCCCAGTCCGCAGCTCCAAAATGCCAGAGACGACGTTTCCCTGGAGGGTCCGCAGGCCGTACTGGAGCGATAGGACAGGTTAAGGTAATAAGGTTGTGATCGGAGGAGCCCAACGGAGAGAAAAGATTAACAGAGTAAGCAGAAGGATTAGTTGTGAGGAAGAGGTCAAGTATGTTGGAGCTCTCTCCAAGGCGGTCAGGGATACGGGTAGGGTGCTGTACAAGCTGCTCTAGGTCATTAAGGATAGAAAAGATGTAGGCTTGTTCACCAGGTGGATCCGTGAAAGGAGAGGAGAGCCAAAGGTGGTGGTGAACATTGAAATCTCCAGGAATGGAGATTTCAGAGAAAGGAGAAATGGACAGAATGTGTTCCATCGTAGAAGTAAGATAGTCGAAGAATTTTTGATAGTCAGTAGAATTAGGGGATAAGTAAACAGCACAGATATATTTAGTCAGAGAATGACAGGAAAGCCGAAGCCAGAGAGTGGAGAATTCAGAAGAATCAAGTTCAGGAACACGAGAGCAAGATAAGTCGTTGCGTATGTATACACAACAGCCACCTTTGGCTTTGAAATGAGTATAGAGAAAGTAGGAGGATACAGAAAAGGGTTTGCTGTCAGTTGCCTCAGACAGCTGAGTCTCCGTTAGAAAAAGAAGGTGAGGTTTAGAGGAGGAGAGGTGGTGCTCAACAGAGCGAAAGTTAGATGAAAGGCCGCGAATGTTGCAGAAATGAAGAAGAAGAGAGTCAGACAGTGGTTCCAGGCACCTCGAGTCGTCACAGGGAGAGGGGCAGATGGCGGGGGCATTTATGGTCCCCCCCCCTGGGGACTCCGAGGCTAGGTGAATTGACGCCATTTTGGTAAATTTTGAATAGGAAGTGTAGTGTGTACTGTGCATGTAGTTTGGTGAAGATAGATAGAGAAATTTGTACTGGAGAGCATGCTGGCCTACTCTCTGTGTAACTGAGACACTGAAAAAGTTCAGCAAAGGGGGATGGTCAGGAACTAGTCCTGAGGGCTGATGAAACGGGAGCTCCAGCACTCCCTGTCATCAGCTTTCCATCCACCTCGGGAGTACTGCCCTGCTCGACTGGTGCTACAGTACCCCAATACAGTTTTTACCTGTATTCTTGTAGGATTATAAGGCTGCCCAGCATTTCTACCTGATCAAAAACTATATTAACAACAACTATGTTTACACAAAAACAAAGGACTTAACATTTAAGGAAATATTAAGGTACTCCCACCAAAGGACGTGATGTCAGAATAGACCTCTTTCGATCACTCTCTCATTTCCTTAAAGGATGAAACCCAATTCGTGAAACTGTAAAGGAGAATGACCAGGAAAAACCCATACAATTGTGCACTTCAGTTTTGTCCCAAGTGTTCAGTTTGTGTCGTTAGCTTATTAGGGAACCTTCAAACGGAACATCCGGAAACTCCAGACTTAATGTTCAGGAAGTTATCAGGATTAATTTTCAGAGTTTAAATTTTGTGAAGTAACACACAGCTATTTTTAACTTGTATAAGTTTGAAGAGAATATATATATATATATATATATATATATATATATATATATATATATATATATATATATATATATATATATATATATATATACACACACATATATATATATATAATTTTTATTTATTTATTAATTTATTCTCTTCAGCCTTATCCTAGTTTAAAACTTCTGAGTGTTACTTCACAAAGTTTAAACTATAATATATATATATATATATATATATATATATATATATATATATATATATATATATATATATATATATATATATATATAATATATATATATATATATATATATATATATATATATATTGAGCCTCTGTGGTACAGTGGTAAAGTGTGCGTTTTCGGGTTTGCGACCCGCTAGGTAATAAACTTTGGGAGCGTTCTTCTGGCTACATACTGCTTGGCGGACATCAGGGGTGCTGTGGTTGAACCCGTGTCGCATACTATAAAGTATGCTTGCACCCAGTTGGCTAGCGCGGGCCGATTACACTTGGTTCACAGACTACACACACATCCAAAGCCACTCCAACACTACAATTACACTCACAAGTACTTCCCACCCTACATACAATCTCTACCAGACAGCCTAAACCACTTGGTAGAGATATATTGGCTATATCGTCCCCACTTCGGTCGGAATAGGCTGGTCCTGCAATGGACATGGAACGGCTGATGATGAGATGATATATATATATATAATTAAGTTTCAACTCTATCAGTTATAGCACTAACGAATATACTGATAGCATTAACGAATAGTATAAATCCAATTACTGTATTTCCGTTATTGTTACCATAGTGGAAAGCTGGTAAGCAATGTAATTTTGTGGGGTATTCAAAATGGCTCACCAGCAAGGTCGAAGAAAGACAATTGATGTTGGGACACAAGCGGCTAGTATGTTGCAAATGTCTGGTTTTCGAGCATGAGGAATCCTTAACATAACAGTCTTGGGATAATGCAGAAGAATAAGCAACAGTGAAAAAAAAAAATATGATGCAAAATAGAGAAAACTTGGAAAACTTTCTGAAAATCGATGCTTCAGGGAAAGTGCAAACAAGAGGTCTAAGGCTAGTAGCTTTAGAGGCCAAACGATTGCCTTCTAGAATAGTAGAATGCAGATGATTTTATACAAGTTCCTGAGCTGAAAACCTCCAAATTACTTCTTCAGTTGAGCACGACACAATTAGTTTACTCAAAAAGAATAGTGATATATATGAATGTAAGAAGAAAGAAAGGTTAGGCATGAGTTTTCCAATGTCAGGGTTTGTAAATCCAGGTCATGTTCATTGCCTAAAGTAAGAAAATGGTAAAATCTTAAATTCTTTCTTATAACAGATATTCCTTTTATCTGTAGGGAACAACGTTACAGTAATTATGATATTACAAATGAGAGGAAAAAAAAATACTGTAAACAGGTGGAGCTGATATATCGTGTAAGGTAATATTTGCATTTAACAATATTGTTTTCATCATTGTGACATCCTCACTGGTGTTTTATTATGATCCCAGTGTTTGAAAATGATCGAAAATATAGCATTCATCAAGAGTTTTACCAAACCAACCTTTGAAACTAGACAAATTGTGCTTGAAAACCAGTGATGAAACTACTTCAGGATCATAGGAATAAAGCCTACTGCGCAGGGTAATACGTTTCCCGTTCAGCTTCAGAAAACTAATTTTGCAGTGGCGATATATATATATATATATATATATATATATATATATATATATATATATATATATATATATATATATATATATTCACCCGTCTTTGAATTTTGGCCAGTAGCTACAGAGTGACTAAAACAGTTTCAAACTTTACCATCGTTTCTTGGGGGGACTGTACCATATGCATTACATCCAACTAAGGAGGAAAATCTAAGGGTCACCCTAAGAACACGAAAATAGGGTTCAACGCATGAAAATTCGAATAATTCTACTTCTCTCATGTATGGTGTGCTCAAACTACAATGACCAAATATTGAATTTGTGTCTCAATCAGTCGTATTTGGAAGGTGTAAAAAGTTCTGACCTTTTTGGCAAAAAAAAACACTGCAAAGAGTGTGCCGTCCTGGCTGGAATTTATAACGGTTAGCTCTTGCAGTTTGCATCTAAAAATGCTTTATTTCCATACAGGTGGGTGTCGCTGCCCTGGTAGCTGTGAACGGATTGCCGCATCTCAAGCCACGGGTGGTGAAATCAGTATCTGGCCTCACTGCTCCCTTGGTCAAGGTCGAAATAAACAACAGCAGAAATGTATCACGAAAGACATCAGCATGTCAGTGTGGAGTGTCCAAAGTGTTGCGTATCGTTGGTGGGAGTGAAGTATGGCCTCGATACAAGTACCCTTGGATGGCACTAGTAGTATCAGACTTTCCCAATAAAAATATCACATGTGGTGGCTCTATCATCAACAATCTCTACATACTAACTGCTGCTCACTGTGTTGTGGTTCCGTATACTCGGAAGGCTTACCATAAAAACGAAGTTAGGGTGATCATTGGTAAACATGACAAAAGTAATTGGAATGAAGGATGGATGATCGAGGTTGAAAAAAATATTGTTCACCCAGACTATAATAACTATACTTTGGACTCAGACATTGCACTGCTTAAGGTAGCCACAGTGATGGATGTCATAAATAATATACAGCTTGGTACCATTTGCCTCCCTAAAACAGACGACAATACTTACCATAATTGGGTTGGTGTGGCTGCAGGGTGGGGAAAAACAAGGGTTTCCTTAGGAAACAATTCACAGGATTATCCTTATGTTTTACAGGAAACAGCACTATACATCGCTGACTGTAAATACTGGTCACTGAATTGGAATCTGACAGAACACATGCTATGTACAACCACTATTAACTCCTCAACATGCGAAGGTGATTCTGGTGGTCCACTGGTGGTATGGGATGGCAACAGGTACGTTCAGGTAGGGATCATCTCAGGCTATATAAACGTTTATTCTTATTTTAGGATATGTTTTGTAAGCAACCAGCCATCCATCTTTACCAGGGTGTCAAAGTTCTTAGATTGGATCTCCAGTAACACAGGTGATGCAAACCAGTGCCAGTTATAAAGACTGCATCACCTCGGCAACAAACATTTCATCTGTCATGCACGATGTCACTGTAAGTTCTTATGTCTTGTATTTGTACGGCTAGAAAAAAACAAAACAAGCAAATGTCCCAGTAATGCTTGCGAATACATGACTGATTTAGCAGACGCAGATGTCATAGTGGTGCTTGTGACTTTTATTACTGATAAGCATAGATACTTCCTGGTAAGGTTTGTTTTTTGTATTTCTGATTAAAACACAAACTTATCCTAGAAATAACTGATATTGGTATAGCTGGTTTCAAGCACAACGTTATTATTGAAGTATTTGTGATTTTGATTGCAGGTTTGTTGCGAAAATATATCGTACAAATATTTGTCAGTTATATGACTTATTATATAGACAAACATAACCTAGTACTACAAGTTAGGGCTGATAAAAAGCACAAGGATATCCTTGTAAGACAATATGGCTGGTGTGAAGCACAAGGATATCCTTGTAAGACAATATGGCTGGTGTGAAGCACAAGGATATCCTTGTAAGACAATATGGCTGGTGTGAAGCACAAGGATATCCTTGTAAGACAATATGGCTGGTGTGAAGCACAAGGATATCCTTGTAAGACAATATGGCTGGTGTGAAGCACAAGGATATCCTTGTAAGGCAATATGGCTGGTGTGAAGCACAAGGATATCCTTGTAAGACAATATGGCTGGTGTGAAGCACAAGGATATCCTTGTAAGACAATATGGCTGGTGTGAAGCACAAGGATATCCTTGTAAGGCAATATGGCTGGTGTGAAGCACAAGGATATCCTTGGCAGGCTTTGGAGAGCTAAATCTGTACTGAGGCTCAGTGGACAGTAGAAGACCCACTCTGGTTGAAAATACCATCACTTAAGGTGGATCTTCAGATTATTAATAATTTCTCTGTCATAAGATTTATGTTTGCAGGATTGGTTATGAAAGGAATGATAATAGATGCTTCCCATGTCCCTGAAAAAAAAAAAAAATATTCGTTACGACATGTAAATAATAAACAGTGTGTGTGCTTCAGCTGTGGTCATGTATGCCATCTCAGGAGAGTGGACACATGGTCGTATTCTCATCAGCTTTGGAGCTTCATTGTACTTCCTCCTTTCTGTCTTGAATTCATCCAACCAGTAATGCCTTTTTTATTTTCAGTACCTTATTCCTCGCACCTCTAAATTATTATCGGTACATCCAAATGATTATATCCTGGTTAATAGACTGTTTAAAATTTTGAGGGGTTAGATAAGTACTCCATTAGTCCCATCACAACAAGAAATTTTTCTAAATTAGTGGATAAATTCAGCTGGACATGGCAAGAGTAAACCCTAAGAGGACATCCTTCAAGTAAAAGGAAAAAAAAGGCTGTATGGCAGTTTTAACACTTCACAATGATAGACGTTTTTTTCTTCTATATGCCCTTGTTGTGGCCAAAGATTAGGGAACTGCCTTGAAGTAAATCTGTTAATGAAGACTACATCTAATCCCTCCAGAATGAAAACTCTCACCCAATCTGAACAACATGCTCTGGTGACAGCACAGTATAATACAAAAAACGTCACTTTAGGGATGGGGTTCATATTCACTTCTACTTTATATTTGCCAATTATTCAAAATTTCCATTACCGGAATGGAACAGTAAAATTGTGTTAAATAAAACGGAACTACAACAAATAAAGGGGGAGGGGGAGGGGGAGGGGGAGATAGAAGGATGGAGAGGAGAGGTATGTGAGAGAGCGGGGGGGTGAGCTGGGAGCAGGCCAGTGAAATGACGGGGGACAGGGCGACATGGAGGCGATTTGTCTGTGGCCACCCCGTCCCCTTACGGGATTAGGACGTCTGGCAATGGATGGATGGATATAACACACTTTTGCAGAAAAGTGTTATTTACCGTTAGCTGGAACTGAATACTAACCATACGAAGGTAAAAATTATACAAGTAAGTTTAATAAGTAAGTCAGTGGTGTTACAAAATCACCTCAACCACCAACATCACGGCCAAGGGATTGAATAAGATCTTAATCCTGTGACTGCTAGGACTCCTCTTAACTGGGGTAAGATCTTAATTCTGTGGCTGCTACAGTGACTGTTAGGATTTCTCTTAACAGGAATAAGATCTTAATACTGTGATCGCTGGAATATCTCTCATTGGAAAAAAAATACAAAGCGTTATCCAGTATCAAGCAACGTAGTGCATTAATAGCGTGATAGGGTTAATGCATAACTATTTGAAAAACTGATAGTAGTTTATTAGAATATTATAGCCAATATCTAAACATATATGTGTTATTTTAGGTTAGTGGTGTGGGTTTTCTAAAGTTTATGTAAAGCTCTGGGACAACAGCTTCCCGAATGCCAATATGGCAGGAAATGAGATTTATATGTCCATTGTTTCTCTAACCACTTCTCTGTTTCCTGGGAAATGTCTGTATTTACATTGTTTAATATTACGTTGTACAAGTACTATTTTGCTTCATTTTCAATCGACACTAGTAATATCACTGAACGTCACATAAGAACATTTGAAATTATATAAAATTTACTTCCATGAACATTATGATGGAGAAAACATGCACAACAAAAAGTTCAGAAAAAAAATTTACTATGATTTTACTACGAGGAGAGACAATAGGTCATTCTAAGCTTTGATAAGTACTGCCCTGTTCTTCTCTTCTTAGAGTGTCTGGCTGTAGGTAAACTGTGACCCAGAGGGCTTGTGAAACTGTTATGTTAGGTGGCGGTAATTATTTTACCAGAGTGTCGGTTAGAGTTTCCATAACATAGCCATTTACCATTATTATCTGTTACATGAGTATTAACTGTTTCAGGACTCCACTCATTCCCAGCTATACAAAATCATCTAGTGTTAGATGGAGTTAATGTTGAGTTCAAGGTAGGGTTACTCCTAAGTCCAATGACATATTATTGTTATTCATATTATACACTCTATTCTCTTCAGCTTTTGGAGAAACTTTGCAAATCGGTAGGGTTAGACGTAGATCAATCACTCCGTCACTATATATAGTCTCCATAAAACCTAATAAAATCAGCTGGAAGTGGTATGAATAAATTCATAATACATGTCACTGGACTAAAGAAATTAATGGTTAAGTATTACCTCTTTTCAGGGTTCTATGGCACACTCATAATTAAATTAAATAATCGGTTTTGTTTGCTAGAATACAATTCTTCTCGAACCACTACAGGACTTAAGGCGACAGTGTTAAGACTCTCTGAAGGGTCTCACTTTTAGTTAAAAATATGGTCTGCTGTTGTTGGATTAGAATATTAATGTTGTTCCGACTATGAGAAGGATAATGTAGTACACTGATTGAAGTTTCTGTGGTTTTCATTGAATTGAGATTAACAACAAATAAAGCATACACCTGAATAAGGGATGTTTCTTTTTTTCTGTATACAAATTTCTTATAGCATCGTAGTTTGTTATTTAAATTTTAGTTTACTTACATTAACTTGACAGAGATTTGTCCATCTGCTGTTTACTTCATTTAACTTTGGAGATAGAACATGAACATTTTCACTTTACATGTTTTTCATATTGAAGAACTCTTCTTTGACTAGTGTCAGATTCTGGCACCAATACTTTTATAGGACTTCCAATTGACTACCATCAGATTCTAGCCTCAATATTTTGTTACAGGTCAGATGATCAAATTAGTTTTGGGTGGGGATTTAAATGTGCATGTGAATGAAGCAGGTCAAGGGCACAAGGGGGTCATGGGGGATGCTCATATGGTATGATGAATGAGGAAAGGGAAAAGACACTTGATTCTGTAGAGGAAATGAATATAACTGTGCAACATGTGTTTAAGGAAAAGAGAAAGAAGGCTGATTACATATTATGATCTGGGGGTAAAAGCAGCCAGATTGACTGTTTCCAGGTCAGGAGGGTTGATAGGAGGTTCGGGAAGGAAGTTAAAGTTGTAAGGAGTGAAGAGTATCTTCAGCAACACATAGTAATGATACATGATATGGTGCTGAAGGAGCAGGTAATGGCATGGAGGAAAATATGTAGGTTGAAAAACCAAGCAGTAAGGAATGCTTTCTATAATGGGATGAACAGAGTAGTCACTGAACTCGGAGCTGTTGACAAGAGTGTTAATTAATTGCAAAAAGGCTCCTTAAAACCATCTCTTGAGAGTTATTGATTCAGTACGTGGATAGATAATGCGCCATCCAAGACAAAAAGTAACAGAGTGGTGGGATGAGCGTGCAGAAGCCGAAGTTAAGAAGAAAAGAAAACCCTTATGGGAATGGAAGAGGGGTGAAAACAAAGAGGAATACCTGGCTGCCAAGTGTAGGGCTAGAAAGGAGGTACACATGGCAAAATCTAAGTCTCAAAGACTTTTACTGGATAACCTAAATAGTGCTGAGAGGGAGAACATGGCATTTAAGGTGGTACATGAGATGAAGAAGAAAAACAGGGATATCACTGGTAAGTAGCGTGAGAAGAATAACGAATGAAAGGTAGAGGTGAAAAATGAGGATATTAAAAAGGCCTAGAGAGAGTTTTATAACGGGCTGCTGAATCATGAACTTGACTAGAACAGGGAAGTTTTGGAGGCAACGGATCCAGTGTTTGACAGTGTCCCTAGGGAAGTGGCGTAGTGGACAATGAGAAAGTTTGAGATTGAGGAGTGGCTGGTTAGAGTGGTTATTCCTACTTAAGTAGATGCTCGTGCTGAGGTGCAGGGATGGATCCAGGGGGGGAGATGGGGGGATGCATCCCCCCCCCACCGGCCATGCATCATTGAATAAAGAGGCAATTTCAACATTGAAATATCAGTATGTCGCATCAAGTCTTTGGTTGAAGCAGCAAATCAGACCCCCCCACCGAAAATTCCTGGATCCACCCCTGCTGAGGTGAGAGTGAATGGACAGCTGAGTGATGAATTTTCCGTGCATGTTGGCGTGTATCAGGGGGAATATCTTGAACCTCTTATTGTTTGTCATGATGCTTGAAGCTTTCCCACGTGACAACGGAAATGGACTCCCATGGCAGATGTTGTTTGCTGATAACTTGTTGTTGACTACAGAGAACGAAAGGGATTTGGAGGAAGATTTGGGAAGTGGAGAGACAGAATGGGTAACACGAGTTTGAGAGAAAATGCAGATAAAACAAAAGTGATGATATGTAGGGCTAGTGGTGGTACTATCAAAGCACAGGAAGTTTGGCCATGTGCAGTTTGCCACAAGAGCGTGGAAAACAACTCTACCTTGTTCAGTGGTTGTGATTAGTGGGTGCATAAGAGACGCAGTGATACTAGATGTAGACTGCGAAAGTGCTGATTTTGTGTGTACGGTGTGTTGGAGAGAGCATGTTGATACTGTCAGGCGTGAAAAAATTGATCTTGCTGGTAAGTCTCTTGAGTGTGTGGAGGAGTGTTGTTAATTAGAGGACCTGTTATGTGCCTGAGCCAGTTCTGTGGCTCGGCTAAGGAGTGTTTAGAGGAAGTTCAAGGAGTTGTTGCCTGTCTTGACAATTCGACGGTTCTCCCTCCTTGGTAAGGGATCTTTGTGCACGGCATGTGTTAGGAGTGTAATGTTTTGCTGTATGGTAGTGAGACCTGGGCAGTAAAGGATGATGATATTAGTAGGGATGTAGTGCATCCCTTGATGTAAGGCGAAGGGGTGCTGTGAAGCCTATACCCAGTGTTGGACACATAAAAAAAAAATATATTGCGGTTGAAAACTTGAGAGGATGGATGGAACTAGAATGTGTTGGTGTTATGATGAGGGGTAAAGTGAGATGGTTTGGGTATGCTGAGAGGAAGGAGGATGCCAATTGCGTGTGTAGAGTGAAGAATGTCAACGATGAGGGTTGGACTGCGAGAGGCAGAAAAAAAAAGACCTGGGTTGAGGTCACAGGTTGGGTCCTTAATGAATAAAGACTGAGTAGGGAGGCTGCCAGAAATCGAAAAGTTTGGAGATCCGCCATTAGGTGACAAAGGCCGATGCATGCAGACATGCTGGAGTCTCTGTAAACGAAACGAAACGATAAGCATTCAAGTTTAAGAGGTAGCAGTTTTAAGCCAAGTTAAAGCAGGAAGAACATGAGGGTGGGAGGGAGGCATTTAATATATAAGAGCACACTCTCATAAGCTATCAAGGTTCCCAGCACTTTATCCTCGCCTGTGTAGTTCTGCATATGACAAATCCTAGCTTGCATCATATTATTGATAAACAATGTCAGTTTAGATATGCAGATATGATATACATAATGAAGCATTACAAGGAAAGGAAATTACAACCCTGCAGATACATATTTCCCCTGCATCTCAATGCTCAGACCACGGCTATGATATAACCGAAGAATTTTGCCACTCTCCATCCATCCACTCCTGCCTGGGTCACAAAGCAGCAATACAGACAGAGACATTTTTGCCTGCATCACTCCACTCCATATCAGTCTCTTACCATGTTGTAATGCAATGATATAACCAGAGATTTTTTTATCATCTGCACCCCCTTCACCCGCCCTCTGCATGTCACATGGCAGTGACCATATTCAACATACAACCCATTCTTATCCCCATGCGGAAGTGTTATATTTAGAGAGTTCAACACAACATACCATACCTTCAATTTCCGCATCTCACCACTCAACACATTCATGTCCCCTTCCTCTTCCCACACATTCCTCTTCCCACAATGCCCAGTGGCTTAAGTACAGCACTTACCTAGACACAACCCTTCATTGTGTTGTTGTATGAGCCCAGGTTCCATTACTGTCACTCCGTGCAACTCCGATAGTTCTTTACTTGGTCACATTTGCGTGGAATGTATTGGGAAATTATCACCCTACAGCATTCACCTCACTCGAAGCTGTACCGTTGTCATGGGATGCAGCAGCAACAACCAGTGTGTGACTTGAGAATGTATCATAAAGTAGTATGTGTTTTTGATCTATTACTTAAATGTTTTCATCAGTGACGGTAGTATCACCAAATCATTTTCAGACCTAACTGTGCCCTTGCCATGGGGCGCGATAACATATTGCATGTGACGAACTGTCATTTTAATAGTAATATTGACCTCTCAAGTGATTACAGTAACATCTTACTTTTCTTCTAGCCTGACTGTTCTGCCATCATGGGATGTGAAAATAACATGGAGTGAAGATAAATGATCGCCTCATGATAAAAGTACAATTTAGGTGTCAACATTCCCCACCATCGGTCACCACTCTTACACAACCTCTGCCAAACATTACCAGTCTTACACTACCTTCAGCAGCTTTACATTGCCTCTAAGTAGACCCACGTCACCTTCAGTAATTCACCACCTCCACCATTTCCCACCGGTCTTATATCACCTCAGACTGTCCTCGTTAGTCTTACACCAGATGGGATTACAAGCTTTAACAATAACTTTGAGAGGCAAAAATATGACTGACCTTTTTAGACTAAAAATTTGTCTGTCTGCCTTTCTGTTCATCTGTCTGTATGTCAGTCACTCAGTCTGTATATCTGCCTGTCCATGTACCTACCTACCTTTTATATATATATATATATATATATATATATATATATATATATATATATATATATAGATATATATAGAAATAACAGAACGGAGGAAGGAAAAACAAATGAGTAAAAAAAAAACAATCCATACACCAGGTTACTGGCGTCCTCTGTTCATAAAATATCTGTAACAGTTAGACTTGAACAGCTGTGGGTTGAAATGTAGAGGGAAACAACTCCGGGGAAGCGAATTCCAGAGAGATGCAGTTCGGGGAATGAAAGAATTCTGATAGGCAGAAGTTCTGCAATATGGCTGAGTGACATTCCAGTCTTGAGCGCTACCAGATGCCCGTGTAGCACGAGGGAAGGCATGGAGAGGTGGCACCATGGACGCAACTTTGTCTGAGCATTTGCCAAAAAAATATCTGTAAAATAATGCAAGGGGGGCAACATTCCTTCTTACTTGCAGAGGAGGTAGTTTAAATGTAATGATAGGGTTGTTAATGATTCTAACAGCTTTATTCTGAATTTTGTCTTGTTGTCTTAATGCAACCTCTCCACAACCATTCCACAAGGGTGAGCAACATTCAAGCTGAGAGCGCACATGACTCTTATAAATTACTCGTATAGCTAACTGCTCATCGGTGAAGAAGTTACAGACTCTGTACAATAATCCAAGTTTCTTTGAGGCAGTTTTAGCAAGTGATCTGACATGAGAGGTCCAGCTGAGGGCACTGTTAAGTGAGACGCCAAGAATTTCAATACTTTTGGAGATGGGAATATTAGTAGCATTGAAGGTAATCTACGAATCTGGCAATATCTGTCTATTAGTAAACTGTATATATTTATTTTTACTAGCATTAAAAGAGACAAGGTTGTTTTGTCCCCATTCACTGATCGTAGATAGATCTTGATTCCAGTCATGAGCGCTACCAGATGCCCTACCTAACCTAAGGAAATGGTATAAATGACCAGGCATGGTGATTGTCAATCCAACCAAGAACTAAGTGACACTCCCTACATTCAGACTGTTATTACAGATGATGATAACTCTCTTTACATATCTGTCTATCCATTTGTGTGTCTATTTATGTACCTACCTACACGTCTATCCGTTTTTCTACTATCTTACCTGTCTAATTACCTATATTTCTCTGTTTAACTAACCAAGCAAGCAGATGAACACAGCCAGGGTTTGTAATTGTTAGTGCACTGAACAGCTTAGTCAGGGCCATTCCATACTACTGTGCCATTATCACAGATATTGTAAACTTAGGTGCTCCATACAGACTCAGTTGTACACTTTCTTTCAAAACTCCCGTATTATCCTAATGTAGCCCTTCTTCCCTCCAAAGTTTAGGAAATTCTAGATACAGTACTTAACAACTATCTTTTGGTGACTTTGTTCCTGTATTTTCTATCTATCAATCTGTCTAAAGCTACATGTCCTAAGCCTGTGGTGGATCAGGTGTGGAAATGAAAATATAATCTTGAGTTCCACGTAGGATCAGATATTGTTGGTCACCTTCTCTCTATATGCCAAGAGAAAATCAATATTCTCTTCCTTAGCCATCCACAATAAATGAAAAAAAAAAAAATCTATTTACCAACTCGCATTCCAATTCCTAAATCACCTATGATACGTAAAATGAGCCAATTTTAAACAATGAAATGCATTGCCCAGAAGCTACATTACCTTTGCTCCAACACAGTATTCCATTTTGCATTACAGGTCAATCCTGTTTCACTGTTGACTTCAATCGCTTACGATAAATATGCCAAGACAAAATATAAAAGAAAAAAATGACATGATGCAATATTAGCTTTTATTATTTGTTAATGTTTGAATGGCAGGCTCTGCTTTTTGGGCAGCTTTAACGTACGAGTATTACTGTATTGCAAACTCTCATCATAATGTTGAAATATTCTGTATATTGATGCATACTTCATGTTGACCTAAGAATTCATGATCTCATCTAAGTAATTATTTTTTAAGACTTAAATTCCAAAAGGAGAAATAAGCTCCTATTTTATGCCAATGTTTCTGAGGCACCTAATGATCTACAGCAAGGCAGGCTTGAGCACACCATAATTAGGTCCTGCAGATTTACCATTTACCCAGTTCGCTTCACTTCTTACCTCTTATAAATCGTTCACTGACATTAAATTTCTCATTTATTATGTGTAATGGTCTACACCAAAGCAGTTTCAAACCATTCACAATCAGGCCTCGCTGATTTATGGACTAGCTCAGTTGCCATTCCCCCTAGCAGTTTGGATTATATAAACTGTGTTGAACAGTGAGCTGAGATTAAATTATCAACTCTTTAAGTCAGAAAACTTACTTATTCTTGGTACAATACCTCCAAGCGATGTTGTTCACCTTAGGAACCCCTCCTGCTGAGGGAGTTAATAAAGGTTTTATCTGGTCCCTCCAGTTTGAGGAAACCTTCCAGAGCTGATCCTAATCCCTCAGTAGCAGCAAAAATAAAGTGTATCACGTACATGAACTGAAATGGTTAACCCTTTAACCGCGGGGCGTCACTTTCGTGACGCTCGGCCACAATGGATCATACCGCGGGGCATCACTTTTGTGATTCTGTGTTATTTTGAATTATCCCGGGCTCTCAAGTGATGGCTTGTATCATCTATCAGTACTGCCAATGTCCAACACTAGTCAGCACTCCAAATCTCATCTGTACTCCCATCCATTGTTGACAATTTAGCAATTTTACTCCCTTCGTGACTCCCCTCCCTACATGCCCTCCATTACCCTGTCCTCTCACCTCCCACGTTGCGCTGCGCTATGCAAATTTCCCCCGGATTTTTCCACAGATTTCATCCAATGAAATAAGACCTATGCCCTAAACTTATACAAAATAATATATACCGAAAAAAAAAACAAGTAAGTGATAGTGTTATACACCAGAAATTGGCTAATTATCACCTGACAAAACCTCACGTGCATTCATTCGCTACATTACCACGGTAATTTCCCCTTTGAATTATGCCTTGTAATCGATGTCTGTAATAAAAATATATATCAGAAAGGAAGAGAGAATCCTAATTGACATTTACATTCACCTGGAACTACCTATTTCTTTATGTATTGCCGAGATTTTCTACCTATTAAAAATTAGCATGTAAGTTAGCAGCAGTCAGCCTAAAGTGTCATTGTCAACCCTTCCCTTCTCAGATAAGCCGCGACATTTAGTTCCTTGTCCTCCGCTGTAGAGAAACGATGTCGCACTCGCACCCCGCCATTCCTGCCGCTTCTGCGCCCATTGCAAAGGGCCACGTGACCTCTACTTCTAAGAAAAGTAGTGAGGCAAGCAGGAAAGGCCTTAGTGACTCTGCAGTGGCACGTGAACTGGCAGAATTGTCCATGATTATGATGGACAGTGACTTTGACGATTCGGGTGAATCTTGTGATGAGCCGGGTGAGGTTATCGTGCCAGAAACAGCAACAACGAGTGCTACAGTGTGTGAATTAGTGTCTAGCTCCAAGGGAAAGGAGCCTTTAGTGCAGCAAGGACAGGAATTTGGGAAGGGAGTGAAAAGGCGGTGTGTTAGCCCCAGAACAATGCCCCCACGTGACCCAGCCCGCCATGAGTCACGAGTGCATTCACCTCCCCGTTCCCCAAGCCCCACTTCACTCATTTCTTCATCATCGTCGGCTGAGTTATCTCCGGAGTCTTCGTCATCGGAGTCACCACCAGCATCAACAGTGAAGGCAGGCCGTAGAGGTAGAGGTAAATCAAGGAGAGTGAAAAGTAGTGTAGCTAGTAGGGTAAGGGCTGCTAGTGCTGTACGGCAACCTAGGGTCAGTGCGAGTGACCTTGACCGAGATAAATCTGCCTCACAGCCAACCTCCACCACCACCACCACCACCCGCCCTACACCGCCATGACAGGGAATCCTGGACACCTTCGCGTGGACGGAAGGGTCAGATTTTGTGCCAGAAAATTTAGTTTTTGATGAGAGCTCCTCAGGAGTTCAGCCTGCCTTCACTATGGACGAAAATGCTGAGTGTGTCGACTACCTTTTGGCCTTCCTAGATGACGAAGTCATGCAGCACATATGTGATGAGACCAACAGGTATGAATCACAACGTGCTGCAAGTGGTACAGGTGCAGCCAAGATGCAACAGTGGTCCATGCTGGGAGTGCAGGAGCTGTATGTGTTCTTTGCCCTCATGCTTCTCATGCCACACTCCAAGAAGCATGAGTTGGAAGAATACTGGTCCATGGACCCCTTACTACCCTCACCCACCTTCAATAAGTACATGGCCAGAGATCACTTCCGGAACATCATGGGAAACCTGCACTTTGCCGACAACGATGTACCTTCCCAAACCGACCCACTCTGGAAGATCCGGGAGATTCTGAGCAGAATGAAGGATAAGTTTATGTCATTCTTCCACTCCTTTCAGAAGGTTGTCATTGACGAATCCTTGGTTTTGTTCAGAGGACGTCTTCGGTTTGTTCAGTACATTCCAAGCAAAGGCCATCGCTTTGGAATTAAGTTCTTTGTACTGTGCGACTGTAAGACGGGGTACATCCTTGACTTCATCATATATTCAGCCAGCACTGTCGATCTGGATAAAACACACCCCCTTGGCTTTTCAGGCTGTGTAGTGAAAGTGCTCCTAGAAAAGTATTTTGGTGGGAATCATGTGCTGTATACAGACAACTACTATACAGCACCGAAACTTGCCAAATACCTTTCTGAGCACGGCATTGGCTCCTGCGGCACTGTGAAAAGTAATTGTGCCCACTTCCCCAAATTCCCAGAGGTGGGAACCTCGCAGCGAGGAGACGTGCACCTATGCAAGTCTGAGAAGATGCTGGCAATACGGTGGCATGACAAGAGGGTCGTGCACATGCTCACCACCGTACATAAGGGGGAGATGAGAGACAGTGGGAAGGTCGACCGTAGGACAGGCGAACCTGTGATGAAACCTGATGCTGTGTTGGACTATAATATCAACATGCGGTTGGTGGACAAGTCCGACATGATGATTGGTGAGATCGACTGCCTCAGGAAGAATACTAGGTGGTATAGGAAAGTTTTTCTGCATCTGATAGATATGACGATGCTGAACTCCTTCATCCTGTACAAGATGAAGGTCAAGGCACCCAAGTCCTTCTCCCTGAGGTTGTTCGCCAGGACTTGTGTCCAGCAGCTGCTGGAAAGATATGGTAGGGTGACAGCAGCAACTCCAAGGCGCCATCCAGTAACACTTCCCGACCGACTTGAGCAGAGGGCGTATATGGATCGGCACAGACTTGAGCTTATGCCTGCCACAGGGAAGAGGAAGGCTGCGATTCGCAGGTGTAAGGTATGTGCGCATACCACCCGCCGCACACCTGAGCACAAACGCACCTCTTGGCAGTGCGCTGAGTGCCAGGTTCCCCTCTGTGTTACCTGCTTCTTCGATTACCACAACCAGAAGCAGTTCTAACAGTGCAAGTGTGGAAGCAGAATGATTTGGAAATAATGTGTGAATAATGTGTAAATAATGTGTAAATAGCAGGTGAAAGCAATGGATGTTCAGTACATATGATTGAACAGTGTATTATAGTTTTATCGTACTGAAAGTGACAGTGAATAACATAGTGTAAGTAAAATAGAAGGGTAAATATTGAAAATAGAACAGAAAATGTAAATAGTAATGTAAGTAATTAGTAATATAAGAATTTGAGTACAAATAATTTATGTTATAACAGTGAAAGTGAATCCGTGGCTCTCTACGTATTTTACTGAATGAAAAATTGAATGACTTCAGTGACAATAAACTAATACGACTGAAGGAAACTTATGGAGAAAGACTCCAGATATATATAAGTGTGATATAGTAATAGAAATATAAAGTGTGAGGGGTTTTATGAATAATAAATGACAGAGTACCAAGAGTGAACTAGCGCAAGTGCGACGATCAGACACGCTCGTAATTTCCATTGCTTTCACAGTTTTTTTTTTTTGGAGTATGGATCCCAAACTACTTGAAAATTATAGAATAGTGTTTATAGTGTTTATATCTGGCTGTGGTAATCATATTACGGGTTGTCGGGAAGTGTAAAGTGGAGACTTCGTTACCCTACTTCAGAGGTCTCCACAAGTCCTACGGTAACGACGAAGGCTCAACAAACATTCTAGGAGAAAGCTGAAGGTATGTGCCATAAGCATATGTAATTTTATTATTCTAGGACTAATAACTGATTTTTGGCAAATATTTTTTGAGAGTCTGTCGGAGGCCAAATAACCCAGTGGGACACGCAAAACATTGGTAAACATGCCCGCGGCGTAGGGGTTAATGATATCTTGTCCTGGAGGGAGAACTGAATTATTTTGAGAAGTAAGAATGCGTTAGAGACAGGGAGAGATTGCATATACCAGCCTTAAGAACAAAACTACACTATTTATATGGACAGAAGGGTAGAGTTGCGTCGAATATCCTCCAGTTCAGAACTGTGACTCCTAAGCTGAATAGTATTGTCTGATGGTCGGAGAAAATTAAATAATCATAACCAAGTGACAGTGACACAGCCTGGAGGGAGTAATTATGTCATAGCCGTAACTCCTTCATCCTTTGAACGTCAATTCTATTCCATCATGCTGTTACGAGACAATTTTATTCTGCTTAAGACAGCACCCTAATAATGAAGGAACTACTGAAGGCTCTATACAATCCTTCACCTTTTTACAAAATCTCTCGAGAAACGGTTTCGAGATGGCAAAAAGAAAAAAAAAGAGATAAGAATAGAATGACATTGAATATCCTGCAGGGGAAGATTATAAATGGATTTACATATTATTACCCAAAAGAAAAAAATATAATATACAATGAACCTAAAATGTAACAGTGCATGAGGGGCTGAAGGGAGAAACACAGATCATACCCAGAGAGGAAGACCAGCATGGAAAATCCAGAAGGATGGGAATGTATAACAAACTAAAGGGTGGAGTTAACCCGCCCCATCCCGACCACTTTTCCACCACTGACTCCCCCCAATCCCGACCATTTTAGGAAAAATTTTTTTTGGCTCAAACCTTCGCTTTTGGTGAGAAACATCGAAAATTCATAGAGAAATCGCTCACCTGAGGTTTAAAATACTCATTACAGGTAGGAGTGCCTCCTTACCTTACTGGGTTTTCTATCAGGCTGGCACCAAAGAAAACGAGTTCTATGGGAGGATAACTATTTCACACCACTCATAAACGGTATTTATTTATTTACTGTTACGAATTTATATGTAGTACAAGAGTATATTGGTTTTCAAGCAGTAATATAGGCATTATAAGCATTGTTTCACTCACTAATACCTGACCTTTTTTTGCCACATTACCTGATCATCATTTCTAACTGTTTCTTCCTCTAATGCTATGTAAAGTTTGTCCTCCACATTGTCATTGATTGGGGAATCGCTCTGACCCTGAATTTCGTACCGTGGCATGACATGGCTATAATGGCCAGGTCACTGATAACAGGTGAATTGCTGAGACAGTGGCATGCAGGGGGGGGGAGGAGGTCATGCTGGGTAAGGCATTGTCTCTGCCTAGCATCTTGTTGAGGAAGGTGTCACGTGTATACGTACCAAAAATGACTCGCGAAAATTGAAAATTGTGCAAATTAGGGACCTTGCAATTTTTTCGCGTTTATGTACGTCGATGGGATTGGCAGTGACAAAACGTGTGGACGTAGAAGAACGTTGACGGGACGCCGCGGGTTAAGGAAGACAGAGACACATCGCCCGAACCTTGACCTTTGCCAACGACCTTGTTATTTAATTGATCTGCACCAATAAGGGCTCCCTTCTTCCCATCCCGACACACAGTGTATGTGTGAAATTTTATGCTAATAAGATGAAACATCAATGAGATAACGCCGCACCCTGAACGTTGACCGTCACCCACGACCTTTTACCTTTGTCCGATCTCCAGTTAACCTAACCATCTCTTCCCAGACTCTCAAAGTATATGCTACCTCTGATCCAAACAGTAGCAGTCTGACACGAGATAGTTTATTAACACACACACACACACACACACACACACACACACAGTGATACTGTGTTTCTGTTTGTCTTTCTGCCTGTTTCTGTCTATCCCTCCCCGTATTCCCCCCACTCCTCCCCACTCTCTCTCTCTCTCTCCCACATATTATTAAACTCCTCCAGGTCACATCTGTCACAACAGTTATCACCACGTTCAAGCACAACGACGCTTATTATAACACTGATGCTTGAACAGAGGAAGATAATGAAGATGATGATGTCTGGTGGTGAAAGGGTTTTAATCGATACCTATTAATTGCTTCTGTTAAGGAGGTTTTTCTTGATGGACACTCAGGCTCCTATGACTGACTCTCAGCCGAATATCATCACCTAACGTAAACTTAAAAGAAAAAAAAAAAGATGTTCCAGTCATGAGTGAGATAATGGTACCACTGTAACAGTCGCTCAGGACATCACAGACGATGTTATTCAGCTTAGAGTGAGTCATACGGCCGTATTACAAGTCGCACCCGACCACCTTCGGGACCTGAAAGTGATGGTGATCGTGAAAGGGGATCGGGTTAGGGGAAGTCGTATTACAAGACACCCCGACGCGCTTCGTAAAGGCAACCAGCCAGGCTTCCCGATCATGTGTACCAACCTATGCGCGTTAGAGATGTATAGGCCAAGAAATTCTGGCTGAAAGTGGTTGTAATGGCTATATAACTTGTTAATGATTATTATATTTCATTAGGTGTCTTTGGATCATTCATCTGTTACTGGTACCAGTACTCCTTCCCGTACGAATTAGCGGTTGCGATGATGACAGCAACATATTATAGGTTGGTAGTTCTGGTAGCCAAGATAAACAATATGGAGCAGGACAGAGCACCACCGCTTTCCTCTGCACAACAAGTGCTGCTCCTGAAGTTGATAAAAGAGAAGGAAAAGTGGATCCAAGACAGAGCTACGGCCGTGGAAGGGAAGAGGAAGGCATGGGAGGATGTGACAACATCCTTGAACGCTTCTAACCCCGACCAAAACCCCAGGTCGGCCAAGCAGCTAGGACGTTGTTTCGAGCATTTTTTTTTTCTACAAAAGTATTTTAATGTAAGTTTTTTTACTTTACTTTTGAATACTCTTGTCTCATGGTTCAACTGTCATTTTCCTTTTTTACATGTTGAAAATTATAGTAATGGTTTATAATGTACATTAGGTTATGCATGCATGTATCAGCATTGTTATATATTTTTTTCTTTAAATAAAGATCCTAGTTATTTTTGCATTCAATCTTTTTCTTCCTATGAAACTGTCAGAATTGGGTGTCGATTGAGGTAACCTATGGCTAGTGGCCAAATGTTGAAAAATGATGTTTTTTGATCATCAGTATGATTACAGTCATACACATTATGTATTGGCCTAGGCCTATATATATATATATAATCATCATTAGCCGTTTGAGTGTTCGCTGCAGGACTGGCCTAGGCCTATGTATGTATATATACAGTAATCCCGCATTTTTTGCGGATTTTTTGTCTACGGTTTTGCCCTCTGGCGGATTTTCTTAGCATTAATAAGTTCAACAAAAATATCCTTGAATATACAGAAAAAAAAAAAAAAAAATTGAAATTCCCGCAGCTTCCAATTGTAGCGCGGTAAACTCACGCCACCCTCTGTCCCTTTCCCGTGGCCCCTCTGCCAGTGTTACCATATCTAGCATAATTTTATTCTTTTAGCATAATTTTGATCAAATTTTCGAGTCTGGAATATTTTTTAGCATATTAGAAGTTTTAGAATCATTCTAGCATAATTTAGAATGGAATGGAATATTTTTAGAATAATTTTATAAAAGCTACAAATCAGAGAGAGAGAGAGAGAGAGAGAGAGAGACGAACAAGGTAAGATGTTTGAATAATTGGTTACTTTCAGTTTGGGCTTGGTTGGGTTGGATTAGGTTAGGTTAGGTTAGGTTGGATTAGGTTAGGTTAGGTTAGGTTGGATTAGGTTAGGTTAGGTTAGGTTAGGTTTTAGGTTAGGTTCGGTTTGGTTCGGTTAGGTTAGGATAAGTTTGAGCTTTGTACTTCACCCATGAAACCTAGGTTTTTCCGATGGATTTTGGTATGATTCATTCGATTTTCAGCTTCATTTCAGTCGGAAATGACCATTTTCTGTGTTTTCCCCCCTCCCTACAACCTCCGATTCCCCAAAGATCCCTCATTATTTCAGGGGGATGGGGGGGTGTCATATCTCAAAATCTGGTTATTTCCGACGGAAATGATGCTCAAAATCGAACGAATCACATCAAAATCCATCAGAAAAATGTAAGTTTCGTGGGAAAAAGCAGTATGGGTAGATACCGATATTTATCCTCTTACTGTATGTAGGTTCATTTTAATATTTTCATAGTAAACAATACATAATTAATATGTTGCACGAATATGTATAGAATTTTATCATTTAGCTTCAAGGTAGCATAATTCATTTTTTTACTTGGAACAAATATGCTCAATCTAGCATAATTTTTTCATTGCCCTAGCATAATTTCGTTGTTTGGATATGGCAACACTGCTCTCTGTCCTGCATTCTTCAGTCCACGCCTGACTGCCTTAGGTGGATGTTGTGGTTGTAACCACACTATGATATGAGCCTCTTGCCTCCCACTTGCTTGCCACATGGCCCCAGGACTTAAGCCAGCCTCACCAAAGGCTAATAATACAATTATTAAGAACTCCAAAGTGACAAAACGATCAAGTTATGACCTTAGCAGAGAAAATTGTGTTACTGGACAAGCTAAGAAACGACCGTGCGAGTGTTTGCTATCACCAGTTAATGCATCTTTTTATTTTGTACTGTTTTGTTAATAAATGTGTAGATAATTGTGTATTACAGTACGGTGTTTACGTTTTTCCTTCATAATGGAGTATGTGCTTTCAATCTTGTAAGAAGGTATTTCGGGATGAGTATGGAGGTTTCGGGACAATTCGCAGTCACAACAAACACAAAACAATTCGCCTTCATTAATGAAGATAGCTATGGGTGACGCTAGAATATAATTCAAAGGCGACTACAGCGAGGAAGAAACAAGTTAATTATTGACTAAAGGTACAACTAATAAATAATATCCAGAACCTACGCTACTGAACATAGACTGCTGGATCCCCCTGAAATATAGTTATTAAAGTATTGATTAATTAATAATAAGTATATTGATGAAAGTATTGATTAGTATATTTATAGAATGGCGGGGAATCGTCCAGGGTGCGAATTGTTCTGAAGGGGAATCGTCCATGTTTTGACGGGGAATTGTCTGACGGCGAATTGTCTCGCAATCAGTATGGACATGACTGTGTGATGGGCAGCATGGTGGACACAAGTGCAAGTTTTCAATTGTTAATAGAGTATTCGCGGAATTGACTTTTCGCGGGGGTTACAAGAACGTAACTACCGCGAAATATGCGGGATTACTGGATCCAAGACAGAGCTACGGCCGTGGAAGGGAAGAGGAAGGCATGGGAGGATGTGACAACATCCTTGAACGCTTCTAACCCCGACCAAAACCCCAGGTCGGCCAAGCAGCTAGGACGTTGTTTCGAGCATTTTTTTTTTCTATAAAAGTATTTTAATATAAGTTTTTTTACTTTACTTTTGAATACTCTTGTCTCATGGTTCAACTGTCATTTTCCTTTTTTACATGTTGAAAATTATAGTAATGGTTTATAATGTACATTAGGTTATGCATGCATGTATCAGCATTGTTATATATTTTTTTCTTTAAATAAAGATCCTAGTTATTTTTGCATTCAATCTTTTTCTTCCTATGAAACTGTCAGAATTGGGTGTCGATTGAGGTAACCTATGGCTAGTGGCCAAATGTTGAAAAATGATGTTTTTTGATTATCAGTATGATTACAGTCATACACATTATGTATTGGCCTAGGCCTATATATATATATATATATATATATATATATATATATATATATATATATAATCATCATTAGCCGTTTGAGTGTTCGCTGCAGGACTGGCCTAGGCCTATGTATGTATATATATATATATATATATATATATATATATATATATATATATATATTTATATATAAATATATATATATATATATATATATATATATATATATATAAATATATATATATATATATATATATATATATATATATATATACATGTATATAAATGTGTGTGTGTGTTTGTGACAGGAAACAATATGACAAGTCCAGGTCATCAGTACAGGTTTTGTCACAAATCTGCTAGGCTTAATTACTGTATGTAGCTACACTTTCAATAGAAGAACTGTTGGTAGTTCAAAATTTTGTCTACCAGTGGAGGAAACACATTTACATGGGAATTTGTGCATGTGGACTTAAAGCTTTTTGACCACTACTCTCAAACATGGATTTAGAGTAAAAGAAATTATCAGTATTTACAAGTGCCATGTGCAAAGCAGTTTGCATTGAGCAGTCAAACTGACATGTGCAAAACAGCTTTCAATGATCAGTCATACTGACGTGAGATTACCATGTTTCAACATACAGTATCTTCCAAAAGAAACGGTCAGCAATATCTGCCCTACGTTGCTGACCTGCCTGGTTATTTTCTGTACTGATTTAGGTTCCTCAAGAGCCAATGCACCAAATTTCTGTGGCTCATCAACAGGAAGGCAGTTCATTATAGCTTTATTATGCAGAACCGCACAGGCTAAAATATATATACTGTGCGATTGCTAATTTGGTACGGACTGGCTTTGATAATACAGCAAACTAATACATATATTGTGCGATTCCTCATTTGGTACGGACTGGCTTCCATAATACAGCAAACCTTCTTCCTGAGATCCCCAAAGTACGCTCTTATTAAGTTTCTTGTTCGAGCATGGGAGGCACTGTAACGTTTTTCCGTATCAGTAGCAGGAGCCAAAAATGAAGTTAATAGAAAGGCAAGCATAGCTACTGTCACCTACAAGAAACCCTCTGTAATTACCTATCTCCAATGTGGTAGTTAGTCTGCTTTTGGAAAAAAATCCTTGAATCATGTGCACTTCCTGCCCAATTCACTGCTAAACTGTAAATTTCATATTAGCATCACAGACACCCATTACATTCATGAGAAAAAAAAAACTTCCTACACCTATACAGCATTTGAAGTAGTTTTATTTTTCCCTTGTGACAAATTTTGGCCCCTCTGGTTGATACTAGAGTAAGTGCCCACTACAATAATTAAATAGATGTTGGAGACCTCATTCTTGGAGACAAGCGTATTTTCTAGCCTCACAGTTAATTCTTTAAGTGGTCCTGCACTGCTTATATTTCGTACTTGGCTAGTAATAGTAATATTTGGTTGCATGCTAGGGCAAAAAATCGAGAGCAGGGAAGCTGTACTTGGCTACCCATGATGTGAGCTTCACGATGGTATTAATATTGAAAGTGCACTGTCAGATGAAGTATTGCCATATAAAAATGATGCAGGTAAACAGTAGATGTTACAATATGCCTTCAAATTATGCTTAGAAGGTTGTCTTATTCAAATATGTACGCCATTCGGGTGGAGGAGTTGTTGTTATGGTCGTACATTTTCATGGGTATCCACATATTCCTCAAATATAATAAATACTTCTTCCCGATGGTTATTTCTTGATCCATTGGTTAATCATTATTTTTTCTAATAAATGTGATTGCAACAATTTCGTCTTGTTTACATAACAGATAAAAATAACACTACTTTTTTACATCGGGAAGTCACCTTCGGGTGGGGGGAGCCTCCCGACGATAAGCACACGAAGGTTCCAACAATTCATCGGGAAAACGATGACTAGTAATACAACCACACCATAACCTTCCCTCCCGAAGGTGATCGGGTCTGACTTGTAATATGGCCGATAGAAGCTTCAGTGTTCCCACAAATGCAAGCAACTCTACAACAGTACATCTCGTTGTATTGTGACTTGTTTCACTCTGAAACATCACCCATAAACCCAGCTCATTTCACCAACCACGTCATTGCAGCTGGTGCTCTATACTTATATGCCTGTAATTACATGAAGCCCGTGTACAATTCCAAGCCAGTTCATTTAATAACGAATGCAATTATTTCAGGGCCATTCCACCGGCCGGAACCCCGTAACAGACCACAGCATAACATAATGTGAAAGGGGATAATTACAAAAAGCATTATTTAATAATGAATCTCTCACGATGATGGCTTATTGCACCAAATTTTTGAAAACGCGGATGTTATTTCCTATGGATATGAGAGAGAGAGAGAGAGAGAGAGAGAGAGAGAGAGAGAGAGGGTTAGGGGGAACTGGTGGAAATAATGTTTACCATTTCGCCTGTAAGATTTATGATATCAAGGTTAATATCCTGTATCCTTCTTTTTATTCAACAGGGTAAAGGAGACAGTCATTGGTGGGTTTGTTCGGAAGTTTGAGTATATTTACACTAAACGCTCTCTATTTTATGATTGATATCTTCAGGCAGATTTACCCAGCTTGTGGGAAGACATCTAGTAATGAAGATTTAGCATTACGTATTGGATCCTAGCTTTGTTGAAAGTGTGTGTGTGTGTGTGTGTGTGTGTGTGTGTGTGTGTGTGTGATTGTGTGTGTGTGTGTGTGTGTGTGTGCATCATATTTTGAAATATTTTTTACATTTTGTAAAGACGATGTGAGGGGTGAAACAGGATAAAGAAAAAGGAACGAAAGACTCAAAAACTGGGAGAATTTCTCCCAAAACTCTTTCTGTCTGTCTGTCTGTCTGTCTCTCTCTCTCTCTCTGTGTCTCTGTCTGTCTGTCTGTCTCTCTCTCTCTCTCTGGTACGGGGATACCAGCCACACAGAGGTGCGGAAGTTTAATCAAACGCCAACAAGTTTTTAAAGGCTAGTGGTAAGTGGACTGGGATGGGGCGTGTAGAGTGATAATGAGGGGGCGAGTGGAGCGGTAGTAAGGAAACTGCCAATACTGATGATGCCTTTAACAATCCCTAAGGCCAGTAGCATCGCATGGAGATAGCAAGAATACACTAAACTAATACGTTTTTGACTTAAGAGGTTAAATGATCTTAACTCTCCACTCGACACTCCATATACACTGTAGACAGTTAGCTGGGATGACTCGCTCATGATATAACAGGCAAGAAATGAAGCGAATGGGGTAAACCGAAAATCAGTGGGGCTTAGTTGTGGATGGTTTGAACAGGACCCATTCAACTTGATTTGGTGCAGGCCGTTACATATGACAGCTGACAGACTGAATATGAATGAATAAGGGTGTTTCCTCCTGTACTGGGTCGCCACCCCACCTGTGCAGGTAACAGCTAGCGCACAGCAGAAAAAAATAAGATTATCATACAGAAGCTTGTAGTTTAGCATCAGCTAACAGTGGAAACCATCATCTTATCATAAAACTATGGTACAAATAATTTTACTTGGTTTCTATGGTTGATTTGTTTTCACGTTACACAACAGAGCCGTTTGCACACGGTAAATACTATGTCACAGTTGCATGAAATTTGATGGACTTTGGTTATAAGGTCGAAAATGAATCTCCCTGGGTGCTACCCAAATCATCCCTCCAGTCTGACTACATCTGGCTACCAACTCAGCTGCAGACCACTAAGAATCTTCGCCAAGTTACAACAAAAGCACAAAACTACTATTTAAACTCTCAGTCTTAAAGAGCTTCAAATGGGTTTAGATGACCGTTGTTAGGCAAATCTATTTCCAAACGTTACTAAATCTGTGTTGGTGGTTGGTGGTGGTGACTTTCATCCAATCTTTTCGTTTCCTTCCATTTTTATAGGGTACAAGATGTTTGCATGCGATGGCCTTGGTAACCTAATGGCAACTCTCCATGCTGCTCGATCTCTGGCAGCCTCCCTATTCAGTCCTTTATCCCTGAGGTCACACTCAATGGCCCAATCCCAGGTCTTTTTCGGTCTGCCTCTCGCAACCCTACCCCTAGTGTTCTAGTGTTAACATTGCTCACTTTCTGCACCTAATTGTTGCTTCCCATCCTCTTTACATGGCCAAGTCATCTCAATGCACCTCTCCTCATCACAACACCGGTACACCCCACTCCCATTACTTTATTAACTCTTCCACCGTAAACCTATTCCCCCCAGGACTCACACTCAAGGACGCACTGGACATTCACCTAATCATTGTTACTTCTGTACGTTTGAGCCTGCGAATATCTTACTTTACTGCCCAGGTCTTACAACCATACAGCATTACATTCCTAACACATGCAGCATAAAAAGATCCCTTAGAACGCAGGAAGAGCCCTCTCATTGTCAGGAGAAGCTACAGATCCCTGAACTTCTTCCAGTCACTCCTCACTCCAGCCCCATATCCAGCAAAACACATATCTTCCAAATAATAAAATTCTTCAAAACACTCGAGAATCCCTAGCAAGACCGGTCCTTTCGCACCTGACAATCTCCACATGATCTCCCCAAAAAACTGCACATATGAAATAAGCATTATCTCTCTGTCTACTTGTATTACCACTACAAATCTAATGCATACACCTATCACAAATACTGCACAAGATGAAATTAGTTCCCATGCCCTTGTGGCAAACTTCTTTAACAATACCACCACCAGCCCTTTATACCATCGCCTTTTTATTTTCTGCATTCACTTTCAAGGCCTTCTGTCATAAAAAGACTTTGTATTTGCTTGTGGAGAAGTTATATATATTAGACTTGTGGACGAGCGATTGTTATACTTGAGTTGTTTGTAAGTAGATAATCTTGGTTCCCATTTGTCATGCAATGACAGGAGAGGTAAAGAAGAGTATGGGACTATTTTCATTTGTCTTGGAAATATTAACAAAGTCTCTCACACACGAGTGAGTATAAGTAGAGCCCCGCTAGCTACCTCCCTGTCTCGCTCTTTCTCTCTCTCTTCCAAGTTGCTAAGCCTTTCTCCCTACTACCTGCCGATTCTATGGCCTCTTTCCTTCTGAGCTCTCTTTCCTAAATTCTGGTGAAACAGGGGTCGTGTCACGTGTGTTACACTGTGGTTGGAAAGTTCCAGAAACCTGTGTGTGAGTATATGTGTATGTCACTAGGCTTTGTTCTCCTGCTGTTTCGCTGACAAACTAACTGCATCATCTCCTGACATTGCTACTTCCTAATCTGTCGTCAGCTTTTCCTCAGTTTAACTTGCAAGATCATTTCCCATTCCTAGGCTCTATCTATCTATTATGATTTGTAAATATAATATGGACTCATAACATTGCTCGGCCCACGCCGCTGAAGGTCCTCCGACAGCAATTATCATTGACATATGCTAATCTATTAGTACATAATATTGATTATAATATTGTATACATATAATATTCATAGTAAATAGCAATTATCCAGTAATATTACATTTTAAACAAGTTGTATATATATTTGAATAAATGCATTAAAAGTAAACTATTTAACTGTAATACAGTATGTACTTGGGTTATTGTAGTGAAATGCATATATGCAAGAAAAAAAATAGTTTAAAATTAAGATTATGGTAAGAGTTATTAATATTTCATTTAAAGATAATGGTACTGGTATGTCATACATGGGTCATTCTTCTTTGTATTTTTTATATATATATATAATTAATACTATATACAAAATATGTACACTTCATTCAGGGGGGTTAACTTGGATGTTAACTCTCCCCCCACTAAATACTGACTCCAAATTTGCAATTCTTGCATGCATTCTGTGCATTGCGAACAGCAGTACTGCAAATACAATGCAGAAGATTATAAAGACAGTAGGTGCTGGGCTATACACATAATATGGGTTGAACATACTCAGACTCAAATCTTCCCAGGGCTTCATTGTTTCATTGATCAGCTGCATAGTTTCAAACTTAGGTGAAGTCAACTTAATATTGTGCTCATGTTTAAGTCCATATCAGGCAGTGGGTGGAAATGTTTGTGTGTATGATTGAGAATGGCGTAGTGATTGATGGTGGATAAAGTAGACATGGCTGGTGTAAAAACTGCACAGTAGTCTGGTGCTATGTATAATCCTGAGGCTGAAGTATGAGATGGTGGTATATCTGGACAGACTATGTAAACTGATGTGTTATGAGTGAAATAAAAAAACTGTGAGTGTCCGATGCGTTGATGGTGTACAAGTTTATCTGGAGCAAAAGTGAAGTTGCAATGATTATGAATATTGTCATTTCTGATGATAGCCATTTCACAAGGGACTGTATCAGTAGGCTGAAACGTGAAAATGTACGCAGGACAAAGATGAACAGCATGTAAGGATGTGCGGCACTTTCGTTCAATCGTTGATTCACTTGCGAAAGTGACAGTGTCCCGTCTCTTGGAGACCATGATGAGTCCGGTGTCTGTGTTGATGTTGATGATGACCAAAGTGTTGTTATTTTTATAGGGGAAGGGATGTATTTGGTATACTGTGAACAGGTCTTCAGTTATGAATGGTACATGAACTACTAATGATGTTGGTGTAAGTGTTGCTTCTAAAGATGGATAATATTGCATGAATTCCCTACTGCGGAACAACGGCTTCAATTTATGTTTATGTATGCCTTGACTAATTATCTGACGTAGCTTATGAACTGGGAGTAAGTCAATTGTGATCTTGCCATCACCAGCATTCGAAATTCCTTGCATAAGTGCCCTGAAACGATCTCTAGTGTTGTCTAATTGTAGTAGAATCGTGTCAATATGTTCTGTGATGATGGAGAAGTGTTGGAGAAGTGTAATGTTTCCTTCCATTTCATTTATTTTATCTACACTCTCGAGAGCTATGTTTTCTGCCTTTTTCAGATTTTTCACAATTGTCTTCTTTGCTGAGTTCTGTCCTGTGATGAATTTATCTTGGTATGTTAGTATCTGAACTATTTTATTAAATTTGTTGTTTATTTCTTCAAGGTCATCCTCTGTAGCCAATCCAAAGATGTTCCCAAGAACTGCGCCACCCAGGTCGAACAAACCGCGCTTTTGGCGAGTATGTGTGATGTTGTTCCTGTCGCTCAGTACCTCCGTTCCATAAGATGGGAGATCTTGGATCATGATGAGCATAGTTGACTTTGCCTGTTCTAGTTTCCATTTCGCTAACTTTACCATTTCATTCACTTCCTTGGTGTTATGTGCTTGTGAAACATAATTTCCTATCATGAAGTCCAGAGTTCGCATCGGCGTCGCAAGTCTGTCTAGATAAGTAGGTAAGTCATACAAGTAATCTAGAGTTATTTCAGTACTCATGACTCCTTAACGATTGTAGTCGTGGCCGTTGGAGCTATGAGGCATCCTTGTCGTACTATGTGTTGGGGGTCTAAGTGCGCATATCCTCTTGCTATGTAGAGGAGAATCCATAGTATAAGTTCCTTCATCGTAACCTACCGAAAAAAAAAAAATAATAATTTCCTAATATGGTCATGCTGTGGTCGATGATAATGATGATGTGCGTTACGGTTGATTGTTATTTCATTTATAGAAGGAGTTTAAATCGATATTTAATTCTCGTAAATGATGTACTGTAGATTTTATTGGAACAGTTGCACCTATGTTCGATTGTTTCGTATATGACCTTAATTTCTTTTTGTAATCATTGTTGTTTTCTTGCTTGGTTTCTTGAGGTACGTTCGCCTGTTCGGTTGTATCCGAGGCTGAATAATTATTGGATAATTCCCTTGAAACTCGTTTTAAATGGTCAATATGAACTTGTTTCTCTTCGCCACTTGACAGTGACTTAATTAAAACTTTGTTTGGTTTTATGTTAATTACTCTGTATGGGCCCTCAAATTTTGGGGATAATTTATTGTCTCTCGTATGAATGATACCGTAAACAATGTCTCCTGAGCTGATAGGTGAATCTCTTGTCTTCTTGTTAAATGCCTCTGTCATTTCTTCCTTGGACATCGTTAATTGTTTTTTGACTCTTTTGTGAATGTCCTGGAATTCACGTAAACGGAGTTTAGAGTAATCATCGTAATTGTATATGGGCATACTGTCACCTTCTAGGAGCTCATATGGTAGTTTTTTATCTGTTCCATATATAATGAAATGTGGTGTGTCACCTATGGATTTATTTATAGATCCATTAATTGAGGCTTCTACCCTGGGAATCCAATCATCCCAGCTTGCATAATTTTCACTGAGAATGTGTCGTACCACATCTAATACTTTTTTATTTTGTCTCTCTACCAACCCATTAGATGCTGGGTGATAGGCTAAAACGTTAACCTTTTTGATGTTGTATTGTTTACATATTTCTTGTAAGATCTCAGAATTAAATTCTCCTCCATTATCACTTATTAGTACCTTTGGGGTAGTAAAGCGACATATTACATTATCTGTTATTGCCTTTGCTACTGTCTCTGCTGTCTTATCTTTAATTGGAGCTAAAATGACAAAACGGGAAAAATGATCCGTTGCTACGAATAAGTATAGGTTATTATTGTATGATAATGGCATCTTGAGTAAATCAACAGCGACAACATCCCATGGTTGATGTGGTACAGGGTAATTACCCATCGGTGCAGGTGTGATTGGGTATCCTTTGTGTTTCGCACATGATTCGCATCTGTCTATATGATTGTTTATATCTTTTCGTAATGAAGGCCAGTAATATAACAGCTGGGCTTGGTTGAATGTCTTATCCTTTCCAGGATGTCCTGCATGTGGGCTATCGTGTATCGTTCGTAATACTTGGGGTATCATGTCATTAGGTACTACCAACTGGTTAGTATTTCTTTGGCGTTTTGGTCGTTTGGAGTTAATCTTGTATAATGTATTATTGACCATTGTGAATTGTTCGAGTGGGACATGCAGTTTGGGTAATTGTATGTCATCTCCACTTTCTAACTTGTATATAACTTTAGACCATATTGGGTCAAGTCTTTGTGCCTTTGCGATATCCTCGTGGTTTGGGATATTTCCTTTGAGATCTAACGCCGCGACCTGAATTGTGTTCGGGTTCCTAGATAATGCGTCAGCTACTATGTTCATTTTACCTTGTATATAATGAATTTGTACATTGTAGTTTTCAACTGTACATTTCCATCTTGCTCTCCTCCCAGAAAGGAGTTTTTCTTTAAACATACCCACCAGTGGTTTATGGTCGGTGAATAAGTGGATTTCGTAACCATATACCAAATCTCGAAACTTTTGTAATGCAAAAACCACCGCAAGTGCCTCTAATTCTGTAGTGCAATAATTTTTCTCTGCACCTCTTGTTTGTCTGCTGGCAAATGCAATTGGTTGATTTTTCCTCTTTTATCTTCCTGCATCAGTACAGCCCCTAATCCTTTAACTGATGCGTCTGTACAAATAAGAAATGATTTTGTGTAATCTGGATATGCTAAACAAGGTGCATTTGTTAGTTTAATTTGTAGATTGTTAAAAGCCCTTTTTTGTTCTTCTTCCCATTGGAATACAGCATCTTTTTTGAGTAGTTGGAATAGAGGAAAGGCTATATGAGAGAACTGTGGTACGAATGACCTATAGTACCCAGCCAGACCTAAAAATTGTCTAACTTCATCAGTCGTAGTGGGTTCAGGAAAATCTCTCACTGCCTGTATTTTGTCATCAGTGGTGTGAATACCATCAGAATTTGTGGCCTAAGAAATTTATTTCCTTAAAGCAAAATTTGCATTTAGAAAGTTTAATTTTTAAACCAGCATCACTAAGCTTTTGTAAGAGTAAGTCTAATTTCCTGAGATGATCCTTAATATTCTTCGTTGCGATTATAATATCGTCAAGTTAAACAAATATTCCTTGTCCTAAAATTCCGGACAATACGTAATTCATAAGACGCTGGAATGTGCCTGGGGCTGTCCTCAGTCCCATTGGCATTCTTGTATATTGATAATGGCCTCTGTTTGTTGAAAAGGCAGTGTATTTACGTGACTCCTCCGAAACCGGAATCTGATAATATCCGTTTAGGAGATCGATGGTCGAGAATATATTATTTTCAGGACCAATATTCTGTGGAACGTCGCTTAGCAATGGCATGGGAAATCTGTCTGGGATTGTGTGATTATTTAGTGTACGGTAATCTACTACCGCACGCATTTCTCCATTTCGTTTGGGCACGAAGAATAATGGGGCATTCCATGGGGAGACTGAAGGCTCAATAATTCCAAGTTTTAACATTTCATCGACATACTGATTTGCAAGTGTACGTTGGGAGTGTGGTATGCGGTAAGCTGGTACGAAAATTGGTGGTGTTTCTGGGTGCACATTAATCATGTGATTAATCAAGTTAGTACACCCTAATTGTTCTCCGGGCAATGCTACGGTGTCCCTGTGTGTTTCCAGCAGGGTTAACAAATCATTTTCTTCATCAAATTCACCTGAGTGAATTAAATTCTCTTTTATTCTTTCTCTATCCGTAGATGGCTATAACTATTTCCTTCACAGGGGCAGGCCATTTTTCAATATTAACTATGCAAGTCCCCTTTTTCAACTGAACTTCCCCATTCATGTGATTAATTATGAATATCTGAGTTTGCCCTTTGTCGTTCGTATGACATAATGCGTTTTCTACTGACAATCCCTTTACTTTACATAATTCTTCTAAGACAAGAACAGTACTATTCCGTAATTTGTTCTTTATGGTAACTTTCATGTAGGAATTAGGTGGTATAACTAAATCATTAGTGAGATGGGCTGGAAAAATTGATAAATCAGTACTGTTATCTGGGTCACTAATTCTGGAGGATGGGGTTTTGTGGTGGGAGTGGATCTATACACTCATCTGTTTGTGTATGTTTGTTTAAGCCTTTAATATTACCAATTCTTTTTGGCTCTTATTTACCAATCGGTGAGGGCTCTTAAGGTATTTCCTCTATGAATTCATTGTCAAAGTCTATTCCATTCATTTGTGGGAGTATGGTTATGTTCTCAGCTCTCATGGATCTTAAGCCCAGTAACATATGAGCTTTAATTGCTAAGTTTTCAACGATATAGAAAAATGCAGAGAATGGTCTTGTAGTCTTATCATACCTTTCACTATAATTTGTTGTCCATCTACCGTGTATAAATCTAAATCAGCTTCATCCAGAAAAGTTATTTTCTTTTTATTTTTAAGAATTCTATTTATTTCTTCATGTGTTATTAAGTTCACTGGAGAGCCTGTATCTAAAAATAAGGAAACGTTTTGATCCTCACATACAGCTGGTATCAAGATACACTCATTTCCCAACATGCCTCCTATGTGAATTTTAGACTTGTTTTTCTTTACGTTTGTTCGTTTTTAGTCATGACTTGGTCTTCCCCCGATTTGAACATAGAAACAATTTTTTCTACTGTTTTGCAATCACTGGTCCAGTGCCTTTGGTATCTATGATGCCTACAGTAAGGACCAAATCCTTGTGTCTTTTGTTTGTCCTCTTTTGCTTTGATAAAGCATTCATACCTTGTGTGTCCTGGTTTTGCACAATAATGACATAGAATGGACCTATCCCTTGACTGTGACCTACGATATAATTTCCCATAAGTAGTGTTGTTTATGGCGCGAGACCTGCTCGGGCTGCACGAAAACTTATGAAACTGCCTGTAGCCTGGCGTCTGTGATCGAGGCCTCGTCATGTTTGGTTATTTGGTCTGCCTGCTTTCGGGTCGCGATCGATTTTGTTCTCTGTTTGGGGTCGGTGTAGATGTTTTCACAGCTGATACTGTCTCAGGTACCCTCATTCTACTAGAAAGTGCATGTGTGTCGACCATACCTGCTTTACTGCACTGCATCTCTGCCTCATTCATTAAGTCTAGCAAGCACATACCTGAGGTGTACGCGATCGTCTTGGCGATCTCAAGGGTCCTATCAGGTAATTTACACAAGGCAGCTACATAACGTTGCTTACGTTATGTAGCTGCCTTGTGTAAATTACCTGATAGGACCCTTGAGATCGCCAAGACGATCGCTGGGTCTGGTTAGTACTTGGATGGGTGACCGCCTGGGAACACCAGATGCTGTTGGCATCCCTACGTGTCAAGTGGGGTTGGTGGAGGATTAGTGCCCCTCCCTGTAAAACAATTAACTCTAAGCCCTTGACCACCCCGTTTGGGATGCATGGCGTCTGGCAATGGATGGATGGATGGAGCTACATAACCAATGATGTCCACGACGAGGTCTGGGGACATCTTTCCATCATCTGTTATCCAATTTGAGTTTTCCAAAGTAACTAACAATGTTCTTTTGATTGTGGAGACATCAGCAGTTATTTCACTGAGCACATGGTTTGTAGTGTGCTCCCTTACAAGATTTACAATCTTATGTAATTCTGGACTTATACCTGGCAAAAAATTCATACCTCCAGAAAATTTCTTCAAAAATTCAGTTTTAAATTCATCATATGTCCTAGCTTTATGGAGCTTATCTGAGTGCAATAAATTGCTTGCTGGACATCTTTCCTGGCTTATGCAAGATGAAAAAATAGCAATTTTCTCTTGTTCATCTAGTATGTGACACTTGATGAACATTTGTTCGCACTGACTGACTAATGAAATGACATCAATGTGATCTTTGTCTGTGCCAGAGAATTTTGGGGCAGTTTTATCCTCATGATACACAACACTTGGGGGGTGGTTGTTAGATCAGCGGTACTTGTTTCTTGATTCATTTTCACTGTTTGCTCTGTTAATTCAACTTGGACTTGTTTATCGTTGTGTGAGGGAATGGTGGAATATGTACGACCGGACCGGTGAACCCTGTTAAGTATATTGGCATATGTGTGCAAGTCAGCGACAAAGTCCTCACTTGCTACGTCAGAGGAAGTTTCCCACTCATCATCTGAAACTGCCGTATTTGTTTCTTGGTCTTCAGTTTGTGGTGAGGTTTGTACAAGGGGTGGGTTGCCTTGGTGCTGTCTTAATTGTGAGTCTGTTGTTGTGGCTAATTGTGTGTCATCTGGTATTAACGTGGGTGGTGGTGAAAATATTCCTGTCATTAAGATATGGTATTATGAAATACGCCTTTTGTTTATTTATGTCCTAACAAAATAGATGAGTAAATAAGTTGAAATAAATGATAGATAGTGAGTGTATAAGTGTATAAATGGAAATAAGTAAAAAAGTTGAATATAGCTAATTTTAGCACTGAGAAGAAATGAGTAAGTACAATTTTACCCACTTGATACAGATCGTAGAGGTGTGTCGATACAAAAGTCGATCTCGGAAGAAAAATGCAGGGTTGATTGAAGATCTCTTGATAATTCTAGTGCTGTGCTGATGGACGATATTACTCAGGAAATTCCATGGCCTGTTGCTTGTGGTGGTTAACAGCTGTCCCAGGCAAACCTCAGCATAGAACGTCGAATTTCCAACTCAATACTGTGGAAATAAATGAGTATGAGTAGGAGCTATGTGAATAATGAGTAACGAGTAGTGGGTGAGAAGTGCCTGGTGTCAGTCACACGTTGCTTGGCGTAGCAAACTCGCGTTGTGATGTCATCTCAGCACATGGTGACGTCGGCTTCCCACAGTGGTAGCTGTGGTGAATACTGAGTAGCGATGCTTAAGCTGGATGACGAAAGGTGAGTAAGTCGCGTTATAAATGTGGCTCTGGTGTTTTGCTGCGTGTCTTGACTTCTTCACTCCTGCGTCAGCGGTGGAGGTTGGGTGGATGTAGCAGAGAGAGGAGGGTGAGGTCTGGTTGTTGTGAGTTGTGAGTCGTATCTCACTCTTCGTTTGTTTGTTTTGTTTTTCCTTTCTTGATGTATTCTCGGTCCTTTTTTCTTGTGATTTACTCGTTGTAGGATGAAGACTGCCGCTACTTGTAGGTGCGTGTAGAAGATTGTACAGACGACTCGTAGAGTTGTTACTTGTAGTTGATTGTAGATGGTTGTAGTTCGTTGGTTCGTCGTAGAAATTTCAAGATTGTTTGTATCAGTACTTTGTTAAACTACTTGCAAGGCGTCCTGTGACCTCAAGTATCCCACTGCTGCCACCAAATGTCATAAAAAGACTTTGTATTTGCTTGTGGAGAAGTTATATATATTAGACTTGTGAACGAGCGGTTGTTATACCTGAGTTGTTTGTAAGTAGATAATCTTGGTTCCCATTTGTCATGCAATGACAGGAGAGGTAAAGAAGAGTATGGGACTATTTTTATTTGTCTTGGAAATATTAACAAAGTCTCTCACACACGAGTGAGTATAAGTAGAGCCCCGTTAGCTACCTCCCTGTCTCGCTCTCTCTCTCTCTCTCTCTTCCAAGTTACTAAGCCTTCCTCCCTACTACCTGCCGATTCTATGGCCTCTCTCCTTCTGAGCCCTCTTTCCTAAATTCTGGTGAAACAGGGGTCGTGTCACTATGGTTGGAAAGTTCCAGAAACCTGTGTGTGAGTATATGTGTATGTCACTAGGCTTTGTTCTCCTGCTGTTTCGCTGACAAACTAACTGCATCATCTCCTGACATTGCTACTTCCTAATCTGTCGTCAGCTTTTCCTCAGTTTAACTTGCAAGATCATTTCCCATTCCCAGGCTCGAATAGAGCTGTCTGTCTGTCTATTTATCTATCTATCTATTATGATTTGTAAATATAATATGGACTCAACACTTCTGCCCATACCATCTCTCCACTTTCTAAATCTTTCCTCTGCCTCCCTTCCATTCACTGCAGTCAACACCAACTCCTCGGCATACAACATCTCCCAGTGGAGTCCATTTCTGAAGGCACGTGAAAGGACTTCAAGTACCATGATAAACAATAAGAGGCTCAAGACTGACCACTGATGCACACCAACATTCACGGAAAACTCATCACTGAAGTCTCCATTCACTCTTACCTGGGTGTGAGCACCGACATGCATAGCCATAACCACTCTAACCAATCTTCAATCCCAAGCATTCTCCTTGCCCACTTCACCACTTTCCTAGAGACTCTGTCAAAGGCCTTGTTCAAATCAAGAAAAACAATGAACAAATCCCTTTTCTTCCCTATATAGATTTCCTGAAGTTGTAGAACTATGAATATGTCATCAGTGGTCCCTTTGCCTGGCATAAGCTCAAGCTGCATCTCATCAATCTATATACTACTAAAACTCCTGTTCTGTTTATATGTTTGTCTGTTTGTACCTCTGATTAGCCGAAACGGTGCATTACAGTGAAATAATTTTTCAATCAACATACCTAAAATGAGCTAATTTAACCCATCCCGTCCAGCACATCTTCCCGCGAACGCTTCCCACAGCCGGGCACTCCCAAGAGAAATCGTGAAAATCATCTAATTTTAAATCTTCATATCTCAGTTAGTAGTTAACGAAAAATAAAAAACCGGGTGTCATAAAACTCAACAATCCTTCGACTTCAAGCTGATGGCATCAGATGGTCCGTGAAGTGCGTGTGGGGAGAGTGAGTGAGTGAGAAAAGGGGCAATTTTTGTTGTTTATTTACCAGTGTCCGTATGCATGGCACGGGGTCGGTGACACAACTAACACTTAGACTACTCATCCACAATAATAACGTTTCGATAACACTTCCAGAAGACCAAAATCCATCACGAACACTATATACATGAAAACGTTCCACGATCGGTCGTACTTGCTGCTGGAAGGCCGGTAACCATAGCAACAACCTTGAGGCCGGCTGCCTGCTAGCCCCACCACAACCCTACCTTACAGACTGACAGACAGACACTCTTGCTTGCACACACACACACACACACACACACACACACACATGGCGATGTATGTTTGGCTTGCATTTTCGTTTCATTTTGGCACTGCTGTGCGACTAGAAGTCTGGGTATTACAACTACTACAAATAATACTGTTATTACTACTACTTCTACTACTACAACTACCACTACTACAACCACTACCAATACTACAACTACCACTACTACAACCACTACCAATACTACAACTACCACTACTACAACCACTACCAATACTACAACTACCACTACTACAGCTACTACTACTACTAGAACCACTACCACCACTACAACTATCACTACTACAGCTACTACTACTACTAGAACCACTACCACCACTACAACTACTGTTACTACAACCACTACTACTGCAAATAATACCACTACAACCACAACTACTACTACTACTACTACAACTACTACTATTACTACTACTACTACATAAAACCCCCCAAAAATATTGTGAACAAAATAGTTATAAACGACTGTCCATAATCGAAAATACTGTATTTTCCACTATAACATAATTTTTTCCTTGTGATTTAGACTTTTTTCATCATAAATACACACACACGAAAATTTTCGGTAAAAAAAAATATGGCACTGATTTCATCATGAAACAAACATTCTACTTCCATTATTTACGTAAATAGACAGAGCATTGGTGTGAAGCACCACGTTTCCTCCTCCCTCCCTCCCTCCTCCCTTTCTCAACTCCACTACATTTTCCACTATCAGAATGTTTTCCTGTGATTTGTACTTTTTCATCATAACAAACATACACACATGGATACTTAAAAAAAAAAAAAAAAAAAAAAAAAAAAGGCACCGATATCATCATGAAACAAACTTTCTCTTCCATTATTCACGTAAATAGAGAGAGGTGGCGTGAGGCTCGACTCACCCCGTCTCCTCCTCCCTTCTCCTTCCCTCCTCCCTTTCTCCACTCCCTACCTTCTCTTTAATCTCCTTATCCTTGCCAATATTCCCCTCTTCAGGATCGTCAATACCCTCTGAACCATTCCCATCATCGGAAATAGCAGATGAACGTACAGGGGGGAAATGATGGGTGCACATTGGAGTCCCATCCTCCACCCTCTTCACACGATGCATAAATATCGACGCTCATTATGGCGGTCACTTTCCTGAGAGGAAGAGTCACTTTCTCCACTCACAATTGGCTATCATGTCAATAGCACATGAACCTACAGGGGGGAAATGATGGGTGCACATTGGAGTCCCATCCTCCACCCTCTTCACACGATGCATTAATATCGACGCTCATTATGGCGGTCACTTTCCTGAGAGGAAGAGTCACTTTCTCCACTCACAATTGGCTATCATGTCACCTAGAGTTCTCTCCTTATCACACCATCACTAAGACCTTTTCTTTTCTGGCCTTTGGACTTCAATGGTGTTGAAGTTGGTGGCTGCAGGCACTCAGCCAAGGATCTGGACACAGGGAAAACTTTTGGGGGAGGTCTATCCATTAAAGGGGTACACAGGCGACTTAAGCATGACTAAGATGTGTGCAGGAGGATTGCCAGTGGCTGCGTGTGGTGAAAACAACCAGTGGAATATTCAATGTCGCGAAACACTAGTTCATGTATACTTGTCACCCGGATGGCCCTGGGAGGACATGTAAATATGACACCCGGATGGGTTGGGTTAAAGAATGTGTTAAAAAACCGGGTCCAATCAGCCTCCGGTTAATTAACACATGTCCAGATCCCATATTACATTGTAAATTCATCGGGACATTTCCGTGCAGGTTCATGTCTCTGCAGAGAAAGAGAGAGAGAGAGAGAGAGAGAGAGAAAGAGAGAGAGTTTATCTGCCTGTCTGTCTGTTCTTTATGGAAATATAAAGGGATGCATATAGATCTCTTCTAACAGCTCTGACAGGTGTAACTTCTTACGACGAATTTAAACATTTTAAACATGTACATTACATAAGGTAAAGTGGCTCCTCTGATGGCCAAGATTATGATTAAGGCCACATATAAAAATCCTTGTTTAGCGTCCCTACCCGACCATGAAAATTACCCCGACCCTCATTTTTTTTAATATAAAAATATGTTTTATAATATGGCAAAATGTTCACACATCTTTATTAGCTTAGCAGACAAACTTTCCGACTCTAGCGCCTCTATCGGATGATTCTGTACCTACCACCTGCACGTGTGTACTGACACCCATGCTGTCAATGGCATCATTCAAACTAGAGATTAAAAACACATGAATTTTCAGCAGAAACCGGGGACATACATTGTTTAGTGACACAATGGTCTTTGTGGTGCATTGTGTGGCCAAGGGAGGCTGTAGTGTGCCAATCAGAGACTGGTTTGGTTGTACACTGGACATGGATATCATGCTTGCAGATCTGTATGTTGAATCCTGCAGTGGGAAATTTGATGACGTGCCACTTGATGATGACGAACGGTGCACATTCGCCTCTGCGAAGGTTAAGGACTAGTAAACCCTTAACAAATATGACATAACTCTACACGTTCGTCAGTGACAGACGCTGTATGAAATATGGACTCATTTGTTATTTTTCTGGTCTCTGCTGTGGAGTGTAGTGGCCAGGGCAGTGGTGGGAGTGAAAGTTCACACGGCCCAAATGTGTTTCATGTGCTGATGAAAAATGCATCAAAACTAGTCTCATTACCATCACAGTTCAATGAGCTGAGGCATCCAGCTAAAGATGACTGAAGAATGATATTTTGATGTGGTTAGGAACCAGTGGTGTTAATTGGTCCCCTGACTCTGCAGTGACCCTTGGTATGACATTCGTGAATACCAGGGGTGAAGCCCTGTGGTATATCGACCAGAACCACACCTCCTTCTCAAGGCGAGGATACCTGGTTCTTGAGGCTTTGAAACGTTTCTCGGGCTTCCGTCATCCTGAACAGCCAAAGAAGAGAACGATCGATTCATTCTGTCTGAAGGAAGAAGAGTTGAAAAAACATGGATCTACTCTGTACAGTGTGGCTCTGGCATCCTACTTAAAAAAGGAGACATGGTCACATATTTGTATGGACACTTTCACACTAGAGTGATATGTCGTTTGATAGCAACAAGGGATCAAAAGATTCTTAGGCTGTCACAGTTACCTCAGATAGCATGTCATTTGGCCTCACACATGTCAAAATCTACAAGAAAAAAAAAAAACATTGAGCTGAGGCCACTTTTTGTGAAAATAGGTTAAATGGCCCCAAAATAGCATTTCAAATCTCTTGAGCCGTGCAAATGTAGAACATTCAGTGATATCTTTTCCTCAGATTACCACTATCGAAGAACTCCATCCCTCCATGAAAAGTGGAGAACTGGTGACCGGTCGTGGGTTGCCCTTTCAGTCCTAGTGTCCGGACAGCCAAGAACGTCAGAACTGTTGTACAGGTGAGGAATATGGAAAGTGGAGATGTCTACCTGGTGCCAGGAAATTGACAAAAAAAGTTGAGAGATGAACATGAAATCCACATGGAGATGATTTTGTACAGATGTGAAAGTGTTTTTCAGAATGCTGAAGCTGCCGTAATGGATTCTGTTGTGATGAACATTCATTTATGAGCCAATCTTGACTGCAGTTCACAAACAGAATTCATGTATTATTCTGCTGGTTATGAGGACATCTACATTTACTGTGGCATATTGGACAGACATCTGACCATCAATGGATTTTATTCATACTCTGAGGATTGCAGGACTAAGGAAAAAGTAAGCAGACGTGGCAAAAAATGCACCGTTGTTTACTAAACGTAAGGTGTGAGCGATGTATTACCACCTTTTCCAATGTTGGATTTATTTCCATATTACTGTACCTCATGTATAGAACGTGAGATGGCACAGGAGAATACTGGTACTAGAGGTTATATGTCAATTTACTTTTGCCCACTGGTGTACATGCAAATGGTCTGATAAAATACAAACACTGTGACATTGTGAGCATTTGTTTATTGAATATCATGTAGTTTAGATCCTTTGCTAGGTCTCATGCTTACAGCAGTTCAAGAATACTCGGAATTCTGGTATTTTCTGTTGTGTGTCCACAAAAGTTATTTCCTGTTGTGATCCACTACTAGGTACATCTTTCAGGTTGAAATAAATACATGCATTTGTAAACCAAGTAGGCATATTGAAACTGAGGGTCCAAAAGAATGTTGGGACACCTTGATGTAGGATACACGTACAATGGAACAGGTTCTATATGAATTTTGTAAAAGGATAAAACAACTTCTGACTGATACTGAATACTTTTAATATATGTACAGTTTCAAAGCTTTCCAAACAAAGGATTAAAAAAGATGTTCATGTTTTCGTCTCTTCTTAGCTTCATACACTGTTTCTATGGTCTATTATACCTCCTTACCATACCATACGACTATGAATGTACACCATGGATATCATCCGCATATCCTGATATACTAAAAGAAAAAAAAAAAAAAAAAAAACGCCCTCCCGATCGTGAAAAAATTAAGTGGCTGAACGGAAAACAAGTATTTTTTTTTTTTTTATGTGGCCTATTCAGAAATACTCAAGTCAACATGATGGAAAGATGGCAGCCAATTGTCGTGGAAATGTTTACTTCCAAAACCATATTATTACTGTAGCTATAACGGGTTAGATGTGTAGACGGATTGCCTGGATGGATGGGCTGGGTTGGTGGGTGGGTCGGTAGTGGGAAAATAGGTTCATGGTAAGAATATGTCCATGGGGAATATAATCCTGGGGAAATGGGCCCAAGGATAAAATGGGAACTGGAAGGCTTTCTCCCCAAAAGAGTGGTCATCATAGGGTTTTACCCTGACAAAGCTAATTACCTATTCCAGTATTCACTCATTCTCTAATCATACCTTTTAGAACTCTGCCCATTACCTTCATTATCTGGTCCAAAAGCTCTATGTCTTTATAATTTCCTCTTTCCATGGCATCACCCTTCTCCTTGTACACATTAACAACCACACTCTTCAGCCAATCATCTGGGACAACACAAGCATGTATAATCGTATTTATCAAGTCAGTAACTAACCTCACTCATATATCTTCTGAGGCCTTCAGAATTTCGGCATTCAACCAAGAACACCTGTTGCCCTCCCCTCCTGCATCCTGCCTATTGCCCTGCTCACAGTAGCAACATCAATAAAAGGCCAAGGGCCAAACCTTCCCTATTCCAGTAAAAGTCCTCATTCAGCAACCAGTCATAATTCTCTCTCTAGCTGTCTTTAATACTTTCACTGTTCACCACTACCTTCCCTTCATTATTCTTCACACACTGCTCACCTGTGATATCACTGTTTTCCCTTTCCATCTGATTTCTCAGTTTAGATATTATGTTCTTCCTCTCCACACTATTAAGGCTATCCAGTAAAAGTCTCCGAGACTCACAATTTCCCCCGAAAACCCTTTTTCTAGCCCTGTGCTTGGCAGCCAAGTATTCCTCTTTGTTACCATCCCTTTTTCATTGCCGGAAAAACCTTCTTTTCTCCTTAATTGCAGCTTCTACACCCTCATCCCACCACCAAGTTACTTTATGTTCTAGGGGCCTCTTGTCCATCCTCACACTGAATCAGAACAGGAGAGTGTTCTTAAAAAACTTTTTATTGTTCATTAACACTTTTGTCAACAGCTCCTTGTTCAGCCATCACTCTACTTATCCGGCTAGAGAAGGCATCCCATACTGTTTGGTTTTTCTATTTGTCTATCTTTCCACAGCCAGATGCCATAATCCCTTAAGGGGCGCCCGTTTGAGTCAGTTGTTTTACAGGGAGGGACACTAACCCTCTGCCAACCCACTTGTTGACACATAGGGAACAACTATCGTTGTAAATAGTTTCCTGGTTTACAGAAACCATTAGGCTTGTCACTCAATGTAAAGCCAGCTGAAAAGAGAAGAGTAATAAAAAATGAAAGGAAAGATGGGAAAAATGGAAAGAGAGGAAGGCAGACAAAGAAAAGGAATAATATAGGTGAAGGAAGAAGGAAGCAGCACTACATCAAGTGAGTGGATGATGGTCGCATAGGTCCTCTTTTTCATCACCTGCTCCTTAAGCACCGTGTCACATATCAATAACTTGTGTTGCTGCACACATTCCTCGCTCACTATAACTTAACAACCCTCATCAACCTCCTATCAGCCATCCTGAGCAGGAAATAGTCTCTCGGGCTACTATTTCCCCCAGACTCGTATGTAATCAACATACTCTTTTTTTTCTTTTTTTTTAAATATGTGTTGCACACAGTCATGTTGTGTGTTGCACACAGTCATGTTCATTGTCTCCCAAAACTCGAGTATCCTTTCCCCTCTCTCATTTCTTGTACCATATGCGCATCTCCAATGTACCCCATCATATCCTTACCATATGTGACCACTTAAGTCCCCTCCCAAACCTCAGTTCCAACATCCCCCATACCACGTACCACACGTATTAAGTCATTCCATAATCAATCTCTTTCTACATCATCCAAGCCAGCCTGTGGAGCATACGCCGATATAGATGAAAATGAGACCCCACCGAAAAATATTCACTATTATTATCCTTTCGCTCACACTCATTACATTTACGATATATTCCATACATTTCTCCTTAACCAGCCCACTCACACAACCATATCGATGTGCCCTACCCTGCCAAAATATCTTGTGTTGACAATCCCTCCCGGCAATCATTCTGGTTGATTCTCCCTTATATCTGACTTCCTGCACACAGCCAACATCAATCCACCTCATACTAAACGCCTCGACCAGTTCCCCTGCTTAACTCCTCAGACTACCCACATTCCATGATGCCACTCTGATCTCCTTTTGTGATTTAGTTTCCTCAGGCTTGAATTGATTTTTCCCCTTTTTGTCATAATCAGTATGAATAAAATAACAGGAAGAGACAGACCATTGGTCCCGCCAAGCCGCACAGTCCCAAGTCCAGGCACGGGATCTGGGACCCATAGCCCACCAGCCGTGCCCAGTGGCCATGGCAATGGCCTCGGGGCAACCTGCTAGTACAGCTACAAGACACCCTTCAAGTGCACCTTGGACTGTAACTAGCCTGCCATTATACACCCAACTGACAGGGCAGCCTCCTGGGGCGCTACTCCCAGGTTCAGGCCTCTCTCCATTGGGTGGAAGCATCAGGCTGGAAAATCACAGTGCCTTGTACTGTATAGCACAGATCCGAGCCTCATTCTATCCCAATCCCCAAACTACACTGGGGGAGCCCACGTCAAGCCTTCCCTCAATAGGTCCACCACTAGATAGCAGGGGCAAAGTTTTCTGGCTGCATGCCCTTGATGGCATCAACCCCTGTGACGTTGTCGGGTACATTGTGTGATATGTACAACACATGTAAGGTAATGCATCTGACAGAGGAAAGTGCTTGGGAGAGTATGCTGGTCAACTCTCCATATTAGTGTCACACTGAAAAGGTCAGCAAAGAAGAATGGTCACATATTCTGGTAACAAGTGAAACAGGAGCTCCAGCTTTCCCTAGTACCAGCTTTCCCATTCCCCTTGGGAGTACCACCCACATTGGCAGGTGCTGCAGCCTACTTCTTCCTTTACCTTTATCTTTGTGTTTCTGTGTCTCCTCTCCTCTCTTCCGATTTTTCTCATCCATCGTATCATTTATTACCAGCCACGATAGTGAAGCTGGCATTTTTTCCAATTTTGTGTGTGTGTGTGTGTGTGTGTGTTTTATGCGAAGAAGAAGGAACTAAAGGCCCCAAGCCCGCAATTATTGTTCCTTCCAAGAGAAAAACAAAATACAAGAGAGAGCCAAATTCAAGATCCGATCATTTCGAGATGCCTGGACACACTGTGTTTGAAAGACTAGAGATCATAGGATGCAGGAAACCCAGACAGAGGGAGACAGTTCCAGAATTGACCTGTTGCATAAATAAAGGACTAGGAGTAACGGTTAACTCTTGCATTAGAGAGTTAGACAGAAAAGGGACGTGAGTTTGCTGCTAGAAGGGTGCTACGTGCCCATTGTATAGGTGGAGGAATGCATGCAGACAGTTCAGAGGAGCAGTGACCATTTAAGTAGCGATAGAAAAGAGATAAAGATGCAACAGTGCAACGAAGAGACAGAGGTTGAAGGGAGTCAGTAAGAGGAGGAGACTTAATGAGACGAAAAGACTTTGACTCCACCCTATTGAGAAGAGATGTATGTGGAGAGCCTCCCCACACGTGAGAATTGTACTCCACACAGGGGCAGATAAAACCCCTGTATAGAGTCAACAATTGTGCAGGGGTAAAGAAGGAACGGAGTCGGCTTAGCACACCTAATCTCTTGGAAGAAGATTTTACAAGAGATGTAATATGATCTTTCCAAGATAAGTCCTGAGTAAATGAAACCCCAAGCATGTTCAAGGATGATACAGGATTAAGCTAAATATTATTAAAGATTAGTGGGTATACCTGTGGAAGATTTTGTCGGGTTGATAGGTGTAAAAACTGAGTATTTGATGCATTAAAAACAACCAGATTATTTTTACCCCAGGTAGGGATACGAGCCAAGTCAGACATTTGGTGTGCCATAGCCTCATCCCTTGTTTGCTGAAGTAATTGCTGAGATGGACGTTGCGGGAACCGAATGGAAAGATGAAGGGTAGAGTCACCAGCGTATGAGTGGATAGGGTTAGATGTACAGCTTAGAAGGTCAGTGATGAATAAAAGGAAGAGAGTTGGTGATACGACAAAGCCAAGAGGAAAACAACTGTTGATAGATCTAGGAGACGAACAATGGCCGTCTACAACAGCGGCTATAGAACGACCAGAAAGGAAGCTAGAGATGAAGGCACAGATAGAAGGATAGAAACCGTAAGAGGGCAGTTTGGAAATTAAAGATTTATGCCAAACTCGATCGAAAGCCTTTGAGATGTCAAGTGCAATGGCAAAGCTTTCACCAAAGTCCCGAAAGGAGCTGCGCAACCACTCAAGATATCATGAAACTTTAAAGGTGTGTAGTACGGGGGGGGGGGGGGACGATCACGAGTTCGAAACTGGTGATAGTAGGTCAAGGTTTGTCTGTCTGTAAAAATAACTTCTCAACCACTCAAGATATCATCACAAAATTTTACAGGTGTGTTTAGGCTGTCCATATCTCAGTAAGCCACGCCCCCTTCCCGCAGCACCTAACAGTTATCGTACAGCTGGCAGGGCACTAGGCTATCACTTGTCGTCTGACCACAGAGTTGCTAACATGTCATAACAACACTCATCGTTCGATATACGAATATTTTAGTATCTGTGTATCTGGAGTTATTTGTGCTATATGATTATCAGTTACACCACTACACTCATGTTTTGTCTATGGAAACTGATTTCCAAAAGATAAAGAGAGGCTACAGTTACAAAATAAGAGTGAGAATAAGTAGGAGAATAGTTGAAAAATTTTTATACCACCTCTCCCTCCCTTGTCTCTGAGTACTGCTGTCCTCCCCCTCTCCCTCCTCCCTATCTCGTAATGTACTGTGGTGTTAAGATGGCGGAGGCTGAGGATGGTAGTATTAAACTACCTCTTCGCACGAGCAAGCTCTTCGTCGCGCCAGCCGTAGTTTTAAAGCGAAGAGGTTCCTCGCACGCGCGCGAAGAGGTCTCTCGGGGTTGAAAGTACTGGAATATGAAGCAGAAGCATCACCTGCCTCTTCCCAAATATTTTCGTATCTTTTTTTATACTGATATCATATTCTTGTAACTAGTTAGTACCTTTACATTCACGAAATGCATTTGCAATGTTTTAAAACGTGGTTATCATTTTTTTGTGTGATACTATCTTTATTTATAGATTTTTAGGAGACTGGTGCTACCCATTTACGATCAAACTACTGCTACCACTATAGAGCTCAGTAACTGTTACATGTACACAGCCCAGTCGTTGACTTCAGTCATTCCCAAGTTAACTGTGTCTCATACAATGGTGATCCAGGCAACTACACAGCTTATTTCCGAGAGCACTTTATGTAACAGACTTGTAAACCATTCCACTTTTCACTACTGTCTTCAGAAAGGCAAGCATGTGGTATATTTAAGGCCGTGGTTAGAGTACTGCCATCGCCGCTAAATTCTAGCTGCCGTAATCTTAATCACTTCCTTTTTACGGTAGCCATAACTTAACCTAAATAACCTAACCTAACATATTTCTAACGCAGCAGAAAAACCAAACATGACCGCTAAATTCTAGTGGTTGAAGCTGAACTGTAGCAGTATTAACCTAATCTAACTAAAACTGACCTGACCTAACCTAACCTATTTCTAACTTAACTGAACCACGAAACCAAACAACTTAATTCTAGCTGCCGTAATTCTAACCGTGGTTAGGATTACGGAAGTCGCCGCTAAAATCTAACTACTGTAATCCTAATCACTGCCCAAAATTATACCACGTGCTTACCTTTCTGAAGACAGTAATGAAAAGTGGAATGGTGTACAAGTTTGTTAGATAACATGATCTGATCTAAACTAACCTATTTCTAACCTAACTGAACCACCAAACAAAATCGCTAAATTCTAGTTGCCGTAATCCTAACCACCATTGGACCCCCTCTCAAGTATTAAAGTATCAAGTATTAAAACTATTTCACACCACCACAAAGCCAGTCAGGAGACGGGACGTGTGTGCTGGGCAATCCCCAGGTCCTGTCCTCCCCACTCACTATTTTTTAATCAGCCCATACCCCACTGACCGGGCTAATGTATGGCCCGGCCTGCACTATATGTGCAGGAAATCTTCGAACGAACGAACGAACGAAACTATTTCCTACCATTGGACTGATTCGGAGACGTTGTTTATCAGATTTAGCATATTATTTTCGCAATATATCACACGAGAGAGTAAACATAAAACAGATGACGGCAAACATGCGCTCCTCCGGCATACCAATCTCACGATTTCTCTCCCAGAGAGCACCCCCGCAGCATACCAACCCTTCCGTAGTCTCCTTGGGAAGAGGCTGCTAGGCCGGGGTTTAAAGGTACCAAACTGGGAAGAGCCTCTTCACGAAGATGCTTCGCGAGAAGGGGAAGAGGTTGTTTAATACTACCAGCCTGAGTTGCGCTGAGCAACAGTTGGCAACACGAGAAACTGAAAGAGGGGGGAGGAGATTTCAATGTTCACCACCACCTTTGGCTCTCCTCTCCTTTCACGGATCCACCTGGTGAACAAGCCTACATCTTTTCTATCCTTAATGACCTAGAGCAGCTTGTACAGCACCCTACCCGTATCCCTGACCGCCTTGGAGAGAGCTCCAACATACTTGACCTCTTCCTCACAACTAATCCTTCTGCTTACTCTGTTAATTTTTTCTCTCCGTTGGGCTCCTCCGATCACAACCTTATTACCTTAACCTGTCCTATCACTCCGGTACAGCCTGTGGACCCTCCAGGGAAATGTCGTCTGTGGCATTTTGGAGCCGCGGACTAGGAGGCCCTCAGGCAGTACTTCTTTGATTTTCCCTGGAATGATTATTGCTTCCATGGCCGTGAGCCATCTGAGTGTGCCTTGCGCATTACGGAGGTTATTCTTTCGGGCATTGAAGCATACATTCCTTTCTCATATCCTTTGACTAACGCAAGAAAGCCTTGGTTTAATCACGCTTGTTCTAATGCTGTCCGCAACAAGGAGAAGGCCTACAAAAGGTACCGGAGCCAACCCACCCCTGAATCACATCATCTTTACGTTTCTGCCCGGAATCGTGCTAAGTCTGTTCTTCGCTCTACTAAAAATAATTTCATCCAGAGTAAATGCTCTCAACTCTCCAACTCGAATTCTTCCCGCTCCTTCTGGCACCTTGCCAAAAATCTTTCTAACAACTTTACCTCATCATCCTTCCCTCCTCTTTTCTACTCTGATGGTTCTGTAGCTATTTCTTTTACTAATAAAGCAGATCTCTTCACACAGACTTTCTCCTCCACTTCCACCTTAGACAATTCCGGTGCTGTTCCTCCATCACTTCCTCCCTCTGACTTCCTCATGGCTGACATTAAAATTTCTTCAGTTGATGTATTTTCTGCCATCACTGGCCTCAGTACTAACAAGGCATATGGGCCTGATGGGGTCTCTCCTGTCGTTCTCAAGAACTGTGCTTCTGTGCTTACACCCTGCCTAGGCAAACTCTTTCGCCTTTGTCTGTCAACTTGTACCTTTCCTTCTTGCTGGAAGTTTGCTCTCATTCAGCCAGTCCCAAAGAAGGGTGACCACTCCCAACCCTCCAACTATCGTCCAATTGCTTTAACGTCCTGTATTTCAAAAGTTTTCGAGTCAATTCTTAATAGAAAAATTTTAAGGCATCTTTCCTATCACAACCTTCTTTCCGATCATCAGTATGGGTTCCGTCAGGGACGCTCCACTGGCGATCTTCTCACCTACCTTTCAGACTCCTGGTCATCCTCCTTTCGGGACTTTGGCGAAAGCTTTGCCATTGCACTTGACATCTCAAAGGCTTTCGATCGAGTCTGGCATAAATCTTTAATTTCCAAACTGCCCTCCTACAGTTTCTATCCTTCTATCTGTGCCTTCATCGCTAGCTTCCTTTCTGGTCGTTCTATAGCCGCTGTTGTAGACGGCCATCGTTCTTCTCCTAGATCTATCAACAGTGGTGTTCCTCAGGGCTCTGTCCTATCACCAACTCTCTTCCTTTTATTCATCAATGATCTAACCCTATCCACTCATACGCTGATGACTCCACCCTTCACCTTTCCATTCGGTTCCCGCAACGCCCATCTCAACAGTTACTTCAACAAACAAGGGATGAGGCTATGGCACACCTAATGTCTGACTTGGCTCGTATCTCTGACTGGGGTAAAAATAATATGGTTGTCTTTAATGCATCTAAGACTCAGTTCTTACACCTATCAACCCAACAAAATCTTCCACAGGTATACCCACTAATGTTTAATAATATTCAGCTTAATCCTGCATCATCCTTGAACATGCTTGGGGTTTCATTTACTCGGGACTTATCTTGGAAAGATCATATTACATCTCTTGTAAAATCTGCTTCCAAGAGATTGGGTGTGCTAAGCCGACTCCGCTCTTTCTTTACCCCTGCACAATTGTTGACTCTATACAGGGGTTTTATCCGCCCCTGTGTGGAGTACAACTCTCATGTGTGGGTTAGGCTCCCCACATACAGCTCTTCTCAATAGGGTGGAGTCAAAGGCTTTTCGTCTCATTAACTCTCCTCCTCTTACTGACTCCCTTCAACCTCTGTCTCTTCACCGCACTGTTGCATCTTTATCTCTTTTCTATCGCTGCTTTAATGGTTACTGCT